>NC_044550.1:155115067-155415067 GCF_007565055.1 Rhinopithecus roxellana | reverse complement strand
CTCAAACTGCATCCTTGGCTGGTTCTCATTCCAGACATGCTGACCTCCCCATTCAAGTGCTAATTCCTTTTACAACTTCGTAGGAGAGGTGAGGTAAGTTGGATTCCTTTAGCACCCCTTCTTGCTAGTCAGCCTTTCTCTGGAAAAGTTCTAAAAAACTTAAAGCAGTAACGCATTCTTTTTCTTTTTAAATGCAGAGTAGAAAGCAGTTTCCTTGCTGGGCCAAGAAAACGGTCAAGTGTTCTCCTGCTCCTGCCAGGCACGTGGCTCCAGGCTCTCCTGGCTGGCCTGGCCACTGGGACTGGGCACGGCCTGCTCCCCTTTGTCTGCCTGGCCCCAGCCGGGCCACAGGTGGTGCGGGCCCGCCGAACTCTGAGCTTGTTTTATCAGCCAGGCAAGGAGGCTCATATTCCCAATGCTGCCCTCGGTACTCCAGACTAGCCCCAAATTGTGGTGCCTGGAAAGTCCCCTGGTTCACTCGGGTCCATTGATGGTGGACCCCACTGCTGTGTCTGTTGGCTCTGTGCCTTGCGAATGCTGCGTCTTTTTCCTGATGTCACTTAGAAGGCTTCTCCAAGGTGGAGTCTGACCAATGTTTCAACCCACAAGGGCTCTCAGCAGTCTGACTGAAGAATGGTTTTCCCCCTACACCCGGGAGGGGCCACAGTCCTGGGGCAGGTGCTGGCCTCTGGAGGCCCCGGGTGGCCAGGCCCCCTCATGGGAAAGGACTGGGCCTCCCTTTGGTGTGTGGAATTGGGACCTTCCAGCTCCTTCCTGTAGAGGAACCCAGCAAACATGGGCCTGACAACAGTACTTTTTTTTTTGGGTTATCAGTTTTAAAAGTTGGAAGCCCAGGAAAAGTGAAGAGCCTTGAGGAAGGTCAAGCTTTCCTTGTTGTGATTTGCATGTTACTTAATTCACTCAGCTTGCTGAAGTTGGTCGTGTGTGTGAAGACAGACAGCAGAGGGTCACAGAGGTTGAGAACTTCACCAAGGTCACACAGCAGTGAGTGAGTATCAGGACAATCGGCCTGACTTCCAAGCTGGTCCTCTGGGTGCCCTCCTCAGGGCGGTGCCTTTCAGGCCCTATGTCCTTGACCTACAGTAAGAAGTCCCTGTTAGGGCTGGACTGGACCAGCACCTGCCTGGGTACTTGTCATTGACAGTGGGTCTTCAGGAAGCAACCCCAGCTCACTGCTTCACTGTGTGCACTGCCCTGGGATGCTGTCTTGTCTAATTCATTTGTCAGCATACGTTGGCCCTCAGGATCTGCATTTCTGTCACTAGCTGCTTTTTGGAGATTGTTGCTTTGGGGCAGGCCTGGTAGGGAGTGGACCCTCTGGAACAGGACAGTGGTTGAAAGAATAAATATGTCTGCAGGATAATTCATAGCTAAAGGCAGTATGGGAATGAACCCAAGTTTCAGGTTGTACACATGTGCTGTAATTATAAGGCTGTGGGCAAGTCCAATTTTATTCCACACACTAAGGCTTTTAATTTTGTTTAAAAGGAAAAAAAGACTACAAATTCCAGTCTAAAGGATTTGAGAGATCTCTAATATAAGTTTAGAGTCCCAACAAGAAGATGTACACCGAGTGTGTGTAGTAACCATTAGAGCCATGGCATGCCCGGGAACTATCCAGGGTCCTGAAGTATTCACTGTGCTTTACCCATTCATCCATCCAGCAGTCTCTGGCTTTGTGCCAGGCATGATGATATGTACTGGGAGTATAAAGACCAGTAGGACAGGATCCCAGCTCTCAATGAGCTCACAGTTCTTTTGTGATGATTGGCAAGAAATCCCAGGACAGTGCAAGGAGTGCTAAGATAGAGAGTAAACAAAGGGGTCACCTAGGCCAGCATGAAGAGTTCAGATAAGGTTTTTGGATGAAGTTGACCTCTGAACTGAATACTAAAGGATTAATGACAGGTGTCCAGGTTATAAAGAGTCAGGGAGAAGGTATTTCATACACAAACAGCTTGCAATAACAAAATTATAAGATGCAAAAGGTCAAATGACTAGAATTGAGGCTGGAAAGGCGGGGAGAATGTCACCAAGGACCTTGTATGAGACTTGGGAATTTAGATTTCATCCTACAGGCAATGAGGAGGCACAGAAGGGTTTGAAGTAAGGAGAAAGACATGGGATGATGTCTACCATGTTAGCTAGATCCCATGTCAGCATAGAATTGAGTGGAGGCAGAAAGAACAGAGGCGGGGAGGTCAGTGAGATCTCTATTGCAGTAATCAACTAAGGTGGTGGCAGTGGGGATGGAAAGTATGAGGAGAATTATTTTCTCCCTCTCCTCTTTATCAAGTTGACTGCTTAAGGATTTATGCTGATAATTCTATTATTTAAGGAACTTATTGTGGAAAGTTGCTGCCATCTCTTTCTACCTCTTGTAGCCTTATTGCGTTTCTGAGTGATTGAGTATCTAACATAACTTAGGTGTCCTTTCCCTTTTGGAGATAATTGTCATATTGAAGTTGATTGTTCCTCTGAGGGTGCCTGGCCCTCTCAGTTCTTCAGAGATGGTCTGCCTGGAAGCAGTTGATGTTCTTCTCTCTGTTGCTTCCTCCCTTCCCTAAATTGATAGGTTAAGAATCTGCTCTATAGATCCTACTCTTTTAATGTTCCCACATCCATTTTTGGAAGGCAGTAATAGGAGGCACCTCTACCTTCACAAGTAGAATGAACTATATTCTTCACGCCAATTTTGCAGCAATAAAATGCACTCAGCATTTTTAATGGACTTGCATTCCTGAGATGTCAAGGAAACAAAATTAGCAGGAGTTGGTGGCCAAGTTCCTTTAGGATATAGAAGATAGGGAAGAGATGGACTCTTAGATAATACCTGTGTTTAAGGCTTGGAATGATGTTATCATTTGCTGGGATGGATAATACAGATGCTGATAAAGATAATCTGTCTTTTCAGGGAAGACATATTTAGGTGGGACAGAAATAACTAACCTCAGATGTGGAATGGGGATATAGCAGATGCTCTCAGTGCTTCATGTCCATGTTCGTGGTTGCTTTGATTCCTACTATGGTTTTAGTGTGTATCCTCAAAAATTCAGGTGTTGTTTGAGACCATCCTAGCCAACATAGTGAAACCCTCTCTCTACTAAAAATACTAAAATTAGCCAGGTGTAGTTGCGCATGCCTGTAGTCCCAGCTACTCAGGAGACTGAGGCAGGAGAATCGCTTGAACTGGGGAGGCAGAGGTTGCAGTGAGCCGAGATCGCACCACTGCACTGCAGCCTGGAGACAGAGCAAGACTCAGTCTCAAAAAACAAAAACAAAAACAAACAAACAAAAAAGATTCAGGTGTTGTTAATGTGATAGTATTAAGTGGAGCCTTTAAGAGATGATTAGGCCATCAGGACTTCTCCATCACAAATAGGATTAAGGCCCTTATGAAAGAGGTTTCACACAGTGTTCAGCTAGCTTGAACTTCAGCCTTCTGCTATTTGAGGACCTAGTATTCTACCCCTCTGGAGGATGTAGCATCAAAGTGCCATCTTGGATGCAGAGAGCAGTCCTGACCAGACAAACGAACCTGCCAGTGCCTTGGTCTTGGACTTCACAGCCTCCAGAACTGTGACAAAACTAATTTCAGTGTTTTTGAACCACCAAGGCTCAGGTATTTTGTTATAGCAGCACAAACAGACCAAGACAGAAATTGGTACCAGGAGTGGGGTGTTACTATGCCAAATACCTAAAAATGTGGAAGTAGCTTTCAAACTGGGTAATGGGTACAGGCTGAAACAGTTTCGAAGTGAATACTGTAGAAATTCTACAATGTCCAGAATTGACCATTAAGGGCAATTCTAGGGAGGGCTCAGAATAAGAGAAAAGCTGTAGTGACAGCTTCAGTCTTTATAGTGATTACCTAAGTGGTCATGATCCGAATATTGGTAGAAATATGGAGAGTAAAGACTGTTCTGATGAGCTCTTAAGTGTAAATGAGCAATATCCTATTGAAAACTGAAGGAAAGACAACCTTTGTTACACAACGACAAAGAACTTGGCTGAATTATGTCTGTTCCCTGGGACTTCGGGAAAAACACACCTTAAGAGTGATGAACTAGAATATTTGCTGGAAGAAATCTCTAAGCATCAAAGTGTTCAGAGTGCAGATAACTTCTCTTAGTTGATTACAATAAAATGCAAAAATAGAGAACCTATTTAAGGTTAGAATTTATAATCAAAATGAAAACAGAATGTAAAGATTTGGAAAATTCTCAGCCTGGCCATGTATACAGTAAAAACGTGTGGTTGGGAGAACAAAATCAGGAGAATGGTCAAGTGATCATTTGATAAGAAGGTTAGTATGGATATAAGGGAACCAGATGCTTTTCACAAATATAATAGAAAAATGACCCAGAGGTCTTTTGGGCAGCCATGCCCATCACAGGCCCAGACTTCCAGGGCCTTGAGGCATAGTGGTTTTGAGGGAGAGTCCCAAGACCCATGTAGGGTCTTAGAGCTCAGGACCATCTCAAGTTTCTGGTTCCCCACATTCTTGTACAGCAGTCTTTGGCCACCATAGCCATAGCTTAAGAAGACCCAGGTGCAGCTTGGACTGCTTCCCCCAAGGGTGCAGATGGTAAGCCTTGGTAGCATCCATGTGGTGCTAATTCTGCAGGTTTGCAGAGTGAACAAGCTATGGAGGCAAGACTTTTTCCACCTAGATTTCAAAGGATGTCTCAGAGTCCTGAGATTCATGCAAAGATCTGCTGCAGGGACAGAACTGCTGCCCACTGGCACAAAATGGCAGCCTGGGAGAGCTGTAGACTCCAACCTGTAAGATCTGGGGCGTGGGTTGTGCCCAGCAAAGCTATGGGGATGGGGTCCCCTGTAGCCAGTATGTACAGAAGGAGGACAGGCAGTCAAAGAAGATTATTCTCAGCTGGGCATGGTGGCTCATGCCTGTAATCCCAGCACTTTGGGAGGCCGAGGTGGGCGGATCACGAGGTCAGGAGATCGAGACCATCCTGGCTAACATGGTGAAACCCTGTCTCTACTAAAAATACAAAAGCAAAATTAGCCGAGCGTGGTAGCAGGCGCCTGTAGTCCCAGCTGCTCGGGAGGCTGAGGCAGGAGAATGGTGTGAACCCGGGAGGCAGAATTTGCAGTGAGCTGAGATCTCACCACAGCACTCCAGCCTGGGCGACACAGCAAGACTCTGTCTCAAAAAAATAAACAAATAAAAATAAATAAGTAAATATAAAATTATTCTCCAACTTTAAGGTTTAATGTTGTTTACCTTTTGAGTTTTGGACTTATTGAGACCTGTTATCCCTTTCCTGTTGCCTATTTCTTCCTTTTGGAATGGGAATGTCTAGCCTATACCTGTCCCACCATTGAATTTTGTAAGCACATACTTGTGTGATTTCACAGGCTCACAGCTAGAGGAGAATTTGCTTCAGAGTAAATCTCACCTTTGAATCTCCCCCATGTCTTATTTAGATGATATCTAGATGAGATTCATGACTTTGGACTTTAAAGTTGATTCTGGAATGAATTAAGATTTTGGGAGGCTATTGGGATGAAATGATTATATTTTGTATGTGAGAAGAATATGAATTGTGGAGTCCTAGGGGTGGAATGCCGTGGTTTGAATGTGTTCTTTCCAAAATTCAGTTGCTGCCAATGTGATGATATTAAGAAGCGATTAAGGGCTTACGTGAGGGCTCCTCATGTAACCTCCCAATGGACTTAGCTCCAGCTTGTCAGAACCTGCATATCTTTTTTGGAGGGCTTCTCTTAGCCTACTAGAACGTTCTTTGATGCATAAAAAGCTGGAATTGCATCTGGAGATACTTGAGTATAAATTTGTAAATCCTTCAGCTCCCTTGTAGCCCAATCAAGGAGCCTCTGAGAAGTGACTCGCTGTCCCCCATCTCCCCCTTGGGATTTCGCTGGAGACTTGGCTTGATATCACATATTTGCGGCTGGTCTTTTCCTTATTGGTTCCACTTCTCTACTCCCTGGTGATTTTCCCAGGAGAGCTTACTAATAGCTACTGTTAGACGGATCTCAGGCCTGCTACTAGGGAATCAAAACAAAGATTGGGAATATCACTAATGTTAATTAATATGATATTAATTATATCAATTCATCATTAATATTAATGATAAATAATATATAGTGATGTATTAATCATATCAACTCTATGAGTATAAATCATATTAACTTATAGAGTTGATATGATTAATTAATAATACTTATAGAGTTGTCAGGATTAAATACAGTCATGCTTACAAAGCATTTTATTACAATACTTGGCACATAGTAAAAATTCAGGAATTGTTAGCTAATTTTTATTAAAGTGAGATTTTAGGAATGCCTATTTGAAGTGTTCGTGGTCATTCATGCAGACATGAAATAGGCATTTTAGAGCAGTGGTTTTCAAAATGTTTGTTCCGAGGACCTCTTATGCTGTTAAAAATTATTGAGGACCTCAAAGAGATTGTTTTTGTAGAATATATCTACCGATAATTACAGTTTTATAAATAAAAACTGGGCCAGTCACAGTGGCTCACGCCTGTAATCCCAGCACTTTGGGAGGCCAAGACAGGTGGATCACTTGAGGTCAGGAGTTCAAGACCAGCCTGGCCAACTTGGCAAAACCCCATCTCTACTAAAATTACAAAAATTAGCTGGATGCCTATAATCCCAGCTACTCGGGAGGCTGAGGCAGAAGAATTGCTTGAACCCAGGAGGTGGAAGTTGCAGTGAGCTGAGATCGCGCCATTGTACTCCAGCCTGGGTGACAGAGTGATACATCTCGAAAAAAAAAATAATAATAAAAATAAAATAAAGCAAATAAATAAAAACTGAGGAATTTTGAGAAAATATTGATGTATAAATGCATTTTAAAATAGCCTCCCCTTATCAGCAGTTTCACTTTACGTGGTTCCTGTTACCTGCAGTCAGCCAGTCTTTATCTTCTGGTTGGGAAGGAGGGCTGTAGGCACCCCCGGTGGCTGACAGGTTCAGAACCTCAGAGGGTTGGTGATTTGGTGCCATTTTTGCAGGCTTTAGCCAGCACTTTCTGTGCTTTGTCCTGTGTGTAAAATTCTGTGGACATTAGACAGAAGAAGCTTCATCTCCTCTTAGTTGGAAGGGCTCAAGGAAGGAACAAGAGTACTCTAACCAACGGAGTTTTAGAAGCATTTTAGCACCAAGCCAGAACATTTTCCATTTCCACATGGAAGAGGGTAATAGTTTGGTTTTTTGCTTAGTAACTCTGAAAATGAGTGCTTAGGATCCGCGCTTGACAGTGGGAAGCATGAGAATTTATCCAGAAAGCTTTTGGTCCTTGTTTTTCCCTCTCAAATATTGTCTGTTTCTTCAGACTTCTCTTGTCTCCTTTCAAGAATCTGATAAAACCCAGTGCTCAGCACTGTGTGTGATTAACTCGAACATTGTTACAAAGTGTTCTGCTTTTAAAATCGATTAAATAAGGACATTTTCAGTTGTGAGGGAATGTACTCAGGTTCTAAATGGGAGGAAGGAGTATCATATGTAAGCAAACCAAATCTTATGTGACACGCTTTTATGTTCTGAAGCTAATGTGCTGACTAGAGCTACAAAAGTTGTTATTTTTTGCAGATGCCATTATTTTCTTAAAGTTTTAATGATTTTTCTTTCCTCTACATTGCATTTGTTTCAATATGCAGTCATTGTAAAATCCGTACACATGGACATCCAGGACGCGAGTATAGTAGTCCCCCATTTTTGCATGGTTTCATTTTCCATGGTTTCAGTTACCCACAGTCAACCATGGTCCAAAAACATTAAATGAAAAATTTCAGAAGTAAATGATTCATAGGTTTTAAATTGCCCACCGTTCTGAAAAGCATGATGAAATCTCATGCCTTCCCCATCCATCCCACCTGGGACATGAACTATCCCTTTGCCCACGGAATCTACGCCATCTGCGCTATCTGCTCGTTAGTCACTTAGGAGCTGTCTTGGTTAGCAGATCAAGTGTCACAGTTTTTCAATCCTTGTTTTCAAGTAGCCCTTACTTTACCTAATAACGTCCCCAAAGCACAAGAGAAGTGAAGTTGGCAATTTGGATATGCCAAAAAAAAGCCAAATATATGCCAAAGAGAAATTGTTAATCTCTTACTGGTTCTAATTTATAATGTACACTTTACCAGAGGTATGTATGTATAGAAAGAAACCTGGTATATATGGAGTTTGGTGATATCTGCGGTTTCAGGCATTCAGTGGGGGTCTTGGAACATATCCCCCATGGATAAGGTTGGACTACTGTAACATAATGTTAACATAAATAACATTTTAACTAAAAATACTTATTTTTTCCAAAATGAAAATACAGTGAGGAAATGCCATTGTTTGCATTCTTGCAAATCTTTTTAGTATCTGTTTTTATTGAAACCAGTAGTCGTATGTCTGCGTCATCGTGTATTCAATTGCAATGTCCTGTTTTGGTTGAAATATATGAAGAAAACTCAACTTCTGACAGACATGTAGTTGAAGAAGTGAGAAATATTTTAATAGTTTCTTTTTCCAGGTCATTTTGAATATTCTTTGATACCACACCAAAACCCAACAAGCAGTATTTTCTTAAAGATTATTTGAGATGCAGAATCCAAAATCATGTCAATGAGATTTTCATTCTCTCTCACATTAAAATCCTTTATTCCGTCTTGAAATTTAAGTGGTTCTTTTACCCATGCATGATTTTTGTGATACAATATATTGTTAATTTGGAAAATAGTCACTGACTTATTTAGACTTTCTACATATTGGCATATTCCATTATAAAAATTTTAAAATTTAATTTATTAATACCACCACCGAACTCATTAGGAAAATCTTTAAATAACTGAAAAGCTGTCTACTTCGTATGACAGACACAAATTTTCTAAAAGACGAATTTTCATTTGAAAACTCAAGTTTTATTGGCAACAAATACATTCAGATGTTTTTCTTGAAATGACAGGCTTCTTTCAGTCATATTCAGGTTTGCAGGTCGCACATTCTGTGAAGTAAAAATAATGTACCATGCAAAAAGTGTCAGTTCAGCTTACAACTCAATTGCAGAAGTGCTTTCTTCTCCCCTGGAGAGAAGTACTTTATATGTACTTTCTGTTTTGTCAGACAGAATATTAAAAAGCATACTCAAGGATGAAAATTCAGTAATTTTTTATCCTGATTCATCTGTGCCATTCTTAAGTGAAATTGGCTTTTATTTATGAATTTGAGGTGTTGAGAAATCCAACCTGGAATGTAGTTTGGTACCACTGCTTGAATTTGTGCAAAGGAACCAGCAGTTTCGCCCATCACTGAGTTCACAGTATCTGGGAGAACATTTGTTTTATCATTTATTCTTGAAATAAAGGAGATCCAGTATCTGGGAGAATATTTGTTTTAGCACTTATTCTTGGAATATTCATGAATATACAAGAATAAATGATAACCTTGAGAGTAAAAGGTTATTCAGCACCTTGAATATTTCAGCACCGCTGTGTTTGTGCAAGGTATTCACGTAAAAGGTCTTTGGCGACTAGTTGTTGCTGATACCAGACAACTGCAAGCAAAACTGCAAGTCCAGTCAAATCTGTAGACTTGTCCGTTTGTAAGACAAGAGTGAAATTCTCTACAATGAGCGATTGAGTCAGTCTTCATGTTTGCAATTAAATCTTTAATTGGAAGGGTGGCTCTATGTCAATATCACTGGAAACTGGCCATGCTGCAATTTCTTCTGCTGACTTTTGACCCAACAGGGATACCCGCATAAGGCTTCATCAGCCTCTGAGCCATCCTTTGAGTTTCTTCAGGCAGTGCAATGGATAGCTTATCCTGTAATATGCTTCAGTGGCTTCTTAATTTATGGTTTGAAAAGCTCTAATAATTTTATTTTTTTTTGTCTTTTGTGGATCTTGTTTTTTCTGTATTTAACATAGAGACGTGCCTTGGAGATAGTGCAGTTCAGTTCCAGACCATTGCAATAAAGTGAATATCACAATAAAGAGAGTCACAATAGTTCTTTGGTTTCCCAGGGCATATAAAAGTTATGTTTAGGCCAGGCTCAGTGGCTCACACCTGTAATCCCAGCACTTTGGGAGGCCGGAAAGGGTGGATCACCTGAGGTCAGGAGTTTGAGACCAGCCTAGCCAACATGGTGAAACCCCATCTCTACTAAAAATACAAAAATTAGCTGGGCATGGTGGTGGGTGCCTGTAATCCCAGCTACTCGGAGGCTGAGGCAGGAGAATTGCTTGAATCCAAGAGTCGGAGGGTGCAGTGAGCTGAGATCCAACCATTGCACTCCAGCCTGGGTGACAAGAGCGAAACTCTGTCTCAAAGGAAAAAAAAGTTATGTTTACACTATATTGTAGTATATTAAGTGTGCAACAGCATTGTGTCTAACATAACAATGTATATACCTTAATTAAAAATACTTTTTTGCTAAAATATACTAACAAAGTCAGCACATGTCTTTGGAAAAATGATGCTGTTAGACTTGCTTGACACAGGGTTGCCAAATACTTTCAATTTGTAAAAAAAAATGCAGTATCTGCAAAGAACAATAAAATGAAGTATGCCTCTATTTAGTTTTTTTTCTTTTAAACTCTGAAAAAATTGGCCTCAAAATGATACCACAACTTAAGTAGTACCACAGTATTATTCTAAAATGAGCTGTTTGGGTTATAGCTACACTAGAAGCCCAGACCTCACCGCTACGTAATGTATCCATGTCACAAAACTGCATTGGTACCTCTTAAATCTATATAAAAATTCAATGAGAAAAATTATTAGTATCTATGATGCTGGAGGAAAGAAAGTAGTTTTCTTCGTTTTCTGACCTGGTTTCTTTGGCATAGCTTCCTCTACTTCAAAGTCAGAACTCCCTGATATGTCAGTTTCACCTTTTCCAGCATGGTTAAACATGTATGATACAGCTTTGGACTGAGGAAGCATGTATTTTAGATTTTCTAAAGCTGATGAACTATCCTTCAAGATAAGAAAAATACACCATAAATAAATGTTTATTTATTTTAAAGTAAAATTTATTAAATTATAGAATAATGGTTTTAGGCAAATTTAAAATTGTATATATATATTATTTTCTGGAAGTTATCTTGAAATTATTTCCTAAACATTGACAAAATGAAATGGCAAAATGCATTTCATTTTTATGCTTCTAACTGAGTATAAGGAAAATTTTAGAATTTCAAATGAACAATTTTGGGGGATGGTAATGAGGTTACAGAGATCAAGTAGTTACACTGAAGAATGCTAATAAGGACACAGTAGAAGTTCTGAGAACAATTGGAGATCATTTTTGAATATGCACGTTTATGCCCTAAATCTACTACTTTATCTTATTTTATTATATTTTAAGATGGAGTCTCATTTTTGTCGCCCAGGCTGGAGTGCAATGGCACTATCTTGGCTCATTGCAACCTCCACCTCCCAGACTCAAGTGATTCTCCTGCCGCAGCCTCCCAAAACCTACTACTTTAGAAAACTTTAGCAAACAGAAGAACACTCAAGCATGCATTCCACTTTTTTTTTTTTTTTTTCAGTGGAGTCTTGCTCTGTCGCCCAGGCTGGAGTGCAGTGGCATGATCTTGGCTCACTGCAACCTCCGCCTCCCGGGTTCAAGCAATTCTCTTGTCTCAACCTCCAGAGTAGCTGGGACTACAGGCGCCTGCCACCACGGTTGGTTAATTTTTGTATTTTTAGTAGAGATGAGGTTTCACCATATTGGTCAGGCTGGTCTCGAACTCCTGACCTCAGGTAATCCACCTGCCTTGGCCTCCCAAAGTGCTGGCACTACAGCCACCACGCCCAGCCACATTCCACTTTTACAGGACATTGTCCTATGTCATGTAGCCTTGGGAGAACTCCACTATACACTCACAAAGAATATGAAGTTTTGGGCAAATAAAGTATTTTTATTATGAAAATCATTTTGAACTTCTGGACACCCTGGAAAGGTCTGGGACAGCCCCAAAAGCCACATTTTGAGTGCTGATATTACCACACTTCGAGCTAGAGATGTGGTGTTGAAGCAGCACCTGTGTGCATGTACATGTGGGAAACACTCGGTGCAGATGCTGGCATAGAGCATTCAGGAAACCTTAGCTGCAACCATTACAGAGGGGAGATGTATCCACAGAAAATTTCCCCAGAACAAGATGGGGATAAGAGAGCATAAGATGAGAAAAGTGTTATGAATGGAACCTTCAGGACCTTCACTATTTATGGAATGAATTGGATGTTCCAGAGATGGGTGTGAAATTGCCAACAGACAATTGAGAGTCTGTGGAAAAGGATATGGACACTGCAGACAGTGACAAGGAAGCAAGTGATAACCTGCAGATGTAGGTACAGCTCAGGTGCCCCAGAGCTCCACATGGGGTTGTGTGCAGTGGCTCACGTCACCTGCTAGAGTGAGGACCCCACTGCCTGTGAGGAACTCTACTGTCACTCTCACAAGGATTTTATACCTTCCTTTGACATCTTTCATCACACTTGCTATTACTTGTTTGATGTCTGCTTCCTGGAGCTCCAAGAGGGAAGAGCCCATACATGTCTTCTTCCCTGCTCTGGCTGGCTCGCCTCCAGGCAGCAAGCACTCAATAAATATCATTTGGCCAAATGAATGGATGGACTTGACCTTAGAAAGAGTAGTTCTTAGCCAGGCATGATGGCACATGCCTGTAATCTCATCACTTTGGGAGGCCGAGGCGGGAAGATCGCTTGAGGGTGGGAGTTTGAGACCAGCCTGGCTGACATAGCGAAACCCCATCTCTACTAAAAATACAAAAACTAGCTGGGCGTGGTGGCGCACACCTGTAATCTCACTACTTGGGAGGCTGAGGCACAAGAATCGCTTGTACCTGGGAGGCAGAGGTTGCAGTGAGCTGGGATTGTACCACTGCACTCCAGCCTAGGTGATAGAGTAAGCCTCTGTCAAAAAATCAAAAAGAAAAGAAAAGAGAAAAGAAAGGGGAAGGAGAAGGGGAAGGGGAAAGGAAAGGGGAGGGAAGGGAGTTCTCAGTGAAATAGATGGAATAGTTGGGATTGGAAAAGAAAAAACAGATGACCAAGGGCTGAGGACCGATGGTCAGGGAGGAAGCAGAGGATACAAGGGTGACAAATCTTCTAAGAAACCTGATGGTGAAGAGTTGAAAAGAAAGAGACAAATAGCCCACGAGGATCAAAGGACCACAGTGGGTATTTTTTGAGGTGGGGAGGAAGGATTAGCAGAGCCTTGTGCTGAGATGAAAGAGCCAATAGAGAAAGAGCAAACAAAGATACACAGAAGAAAGGATCCCATAATGAATGGTAAAAGTTACTTCCTTCATTCAGAACATACTAGCCAAGTGCCTGTCATGTGCCAGGGCTTGTGATGGTTGCTTGGGGTGGAGTGGTGAAGAATAGAGGCACATCCCTTCCTTCACTGAGCTGACAGCCCAGCCCAGACATTTCTAAAGAGGTGTGCCCTGGACCTTTTTGATAGTCTAGGGAAGGCTATGGGGTCGTCTCTCAGAATAATGCTTTTAATTTTATGTAATAGAATGCACAGAATTTACAAAGCAAATTGATGACAGTCTATTAGATAAAATTATTGAAATATTTAAAAATAAATTTGTGATTTAATAATATATGGACTTTGATTAATATATTAAATAAGATCTAAGAGCATGGCAAAGTAGTGATGACATATTTAGAAATATGTGCAGTAACTATCATGTGATATGAAAATATCTGCACTTTGAACTCTACAGAATCATAGACACTGCTAATGCAACTGTGATTTGTTTCTTTCACAATTGAAGGACATGATAATTTCAGTCAGATGTGAAAAAATACATCTTTATATTCACTAAATTCCAAGTTAAGGGATTCCTTAAATTCTGTTTAAATACCTAAAGACTCCAGGTCTAGAATCCCGGATGGGATATTGGATGTACTGCACCTGTTCCCTGGGCCTGGAAGGGAGACCCTTCAGGATGGTCGGGGTGGTGTCAATGGTGGGTAAGTTGGGAAGCAGTGAGTGACGGCATTTCCCTGTGAAGCTGGAGATGAAGCCATTTGCTGAGTGTTTGCATGGCAGGGATGGCCTGTGTGCTGGACAGCTCTCCTTTGCCCCTTTAGGTCCACTCTCCACCTGCCTCCTTCCTGCCCTGTGCCCGACACCAATAGGCTCTGTTTATACTTCCTTCTGTTTGGGACAGGCCAGTGGGAATACCAGCAGGAGATGAAGTAGATGAAGAATTCCAAAGTGTAGCCAACGTAGTGGATAGTTGGAGTGAAGGAGAGAAGTTATCACTGCGGATGGGGACATCTATTAAGCCAGAGGCCAGAGAGGTGGACAAGCCATTCACATGGAGGCTGGGGTCACCCATGCTGGAGGAGGGACTTGGAATAGAGAGGAAAGCTGAGATCAGGAGGTGAGGTCTGTGGACACAACATGGAGGTTGGTAAGTCACAGAAACAAGAAGTGATAATAGATGGTGCAGCCAAGCAGTGAGGTCTCCAAGAAAAAGGGTCTTTATCAAGAAGGTGGAGCAATATCTGGAAATGAGATGGCCAGAGTGTGCACAAGTGCCCCCTTCTCTGGACCTGATCTAACCTGTGTCTTGCTCTCTGGATCTCCCTGGGACTCCCTCTTGCCCTGACCTGGATCTGCCCTTACTCCAGCCAAGTCTGACCTGACTTAGCTAACCTCATGTGATCTGATGAGGTTTGTTCTGTTCTGGACTATCTATCATCCAGGTCCTTGACCTGGTTCATTTACAAACATAAATCATACTTCAGTAGGAAATGAGGTTAGATTACTGGAAGCATTGGGTAGTACAAGTGGCCACTCTTTTGAATCAGCTCTGCTACTAAGTAGCTTATGTACAAGTTAGATACTCTCACTGTTCTTGTTTTTTCTCATCTGTAAATAGGTATAATAAATAATAACTATGTCTGAAATGAGCTATTATATACCAAGTGCACATTGCACTTTGCCCGGCACGTAGGAAAAGTTTGGTAAAATGGAAGCTGTTTCTTAACCCCACATCTTTTACAGATACTGGCCTAGACAAGGTTAAGTAACCTTCATGAGGATGGAGACTTGTCTCTCTTGGTCAACTGCTGTATTTCCTAGCTCAGTGCCTGGCACATAGAAGGGGCCCAATAAAAGATATTAATTAAATCTGTACCAATCAAAGCTCATAAAATAACTGTATAGGCTTATGAACTCCTTCCTTTTTATTTCTGTATGATAAGTGGAAAGGATGGATATGGGATCTTTTCATTCTTATAGACTTTGTTGTTTATTTTTTCCAAGCACTTTTTCCTGTGCTTTGGTGTTGGGGCCACAGCAATCCAATGACTTAGCCAGAGAGTATATTCCTATCATCTTTGAATGGGAAGAAATTGGAACAGAAAAGCTGCATTTCTTGTCCACGGGCACTCAAAGCATAAATGGCTGAGTTGGGTCTCCCAGCTGGGATACATTTCTCTAAGAAATTTTTATGCCCAACAAGTTTGAAATAATTTAGAAATACTTTCAACCCACAGATTGAATCAAAAGAATGAATGTTAACAACACGTAATTAGAAGGAAAGGAGGTGCCTTCCTGAGAACTTCCCATAAACCAAGCACAGTGCCAGGAATTTTTACATGTAACAGTTGAGTTCATTATGATGTTAAGTAAATCAGAACATTTCGTTTCTCAAGCAGTCTTGCCACAGAGTGGGAAATGTGTGGATTTGGAGATCAGATAGACTTAGATTCATCCTTTACTAATGGGTCACCTTGGGCAAGAAGCTTACTGTCTATAAACTTAAGTTTTCTGGTCTATAAAATGGGTATTGTGCTGCCTGTTGCACATGGTGGTTGTGCAAAATGCTGTGAGCACTCTACATGTGTGTACGCAGCGGGCACTGGGCAGCAGAGTGTGGTGGTCAAGAGCATGTTTTCAGGAATACATGATTTTGAATCTCAGCTCCATTATTTACTGGCTGTGGGACCAGGGGTAAGTTACCCAGCTGTGCTGTCTTCCATTTCCTTATGTTGGAAAGAGAATGACAATGGCGTGCCACTCCTACTGCTTTGTTGACGATGAAATGTGTTAATATATGGCGAGCACTTAGACTAGTACAAGGTACACAGATTATCCACGATAGCCTATCGAATTAGCAACTTTATCTGAGAATTTCAGATAAATAGAAGGTTATACCTTAGCTACATATATCAGAAATTTGCCTAGCCTTAAAAAATTGGCATCCTACTCTAATAAATCCAAGTTACACGACGACTTCTTAAAGTACTTGTCATTGTGGAATGGAGTCTGCTCACAGCAGTCTGTTCCAGCCTCATTTTGCTAAAAATAGAGTCTTCAATTTGAACCTTTGAACCCAATAGCACTTCAGATGCTTAACAAGGCTAATAACGATTAACAAGGTCTCCTGCACAACTTTCTCCTCCTGAAAGTGGGGATGCAGAAGTGAGGACAGAGAAGCCTGTAGACACATAGGAGAGGAGATGGTCTTTACAGGGGGTGGTAGCTTCCTGCCTGTCACATACAAGGTCTTTGAAGTAAGCAGGGAAAACTGAGCTTTCCACGTGGGGGACAAGCAGGAGGGGATGGGAGGGGATTATACTTCAGGACAACAAGCTCTGACACAGCAAGAGCAGCCAGGAGGGGTGGGTGCCTGCAGGGGCAGTGTCTGGGAGCATCTGGACTCTTACTGGCATGTCAGTTATGGTACATTGGTGGCAGAGCTGCCTCTCAAGGTAGCATAGCTTCCACAGGGAAAAGTCCTAATTCTCAAAAAGCTCACCCTAACTGAGCTCCATGTGTCTCCCAGTCACTCTCACCGTGTTCCACCTTTATTTTCTGAACTTCGCACCTTCCATCTGGCACTCACTCAGATATGTAAAGACCTAGTCATGCCTCCCCTCCAAGACTCTCCTTTTCCCCAGTGAATAGCCTTTGTTCTTTAAAAAAAAAAAAAAAAAACTTAAAAAACTTAAATACATACAGAAAAGTACACTTATGATAAGTGTACAGCTTAAAGAATTTTCAAACATTGAACACACTCATGCACAAACGGGAACAAGAATCAGAACATATCGGCACCCTCAGAAACCACTTCCAGGCTGTATTGCCCAAAAATTGCTACTATTTTGACTTCCAACTGCATCAATTAGCTTTGCCTGCCTTTGTACTTTATATAAATGCAATCATACAGTAGGTCTGAGACGTATGTAAAGTACACACAGCACCATGCCTGGCACACGGCACAAAGTGACAAGGGTCTTTGTGTCTAGCTTACTTTGTTCAACAGTGTATCTGTGAAATTCATCTGGACTGTCACAGGCAGCTGTAGATTGCTCCCATGCATTGCTATATGGTATTGTGTAGCATGAATACACCACAATTTATTTAGTCATTCTACTGTTGATGGGCTTTTGAGTTATTTCCAGTTGGGAGCTATTAAAATTACTGCTGCTAGGGACATTCTAGTATGCTTTTTGGTGCAAACATGTACACCCTTCTGTTGGATTTACACCCAAATGTAGGATTACTGGGTGGTAGGCTGTGCTTATGTGTAGTTTGAACACATGCTGTCAAACAGTTTGCCAAAGCAAATGTACCAACATCCACTGTTCTTTTTACCATTTGTCACTGATTTTGCTGCACAGGAAGCTCTCTGATGAACTTGGTTTGTAGGAGGAGAAGTGGGGCACACAGAGAGAAAAGATAATCTGGAACCTCCAGGAGTTTGCCAGGTAGGAGGCTGAAATCCAGCTGGAATTAAGGTGCTAAAGTCTACAACCCTTGAAAGTCCTGAAAAGATTGGCTAGACTTGGTCATGCACCTATCCCTGAGCCACTTCCTGTGATGGGAGGGAGTCACCATCTGATTGGCCAGCTCAACTCACACCAGATTCCTACTTCTTTTCCTGGGTGGGACATTGTGATTGACAGCTGCCTGCAGGGGACTGTTGGGCGCATCAGATGAGGGCTTGGATGTGAAAATGCTCAGTGAACAAGGAAAACACTACAGATGTTCATTATTACTGTCCTGCTTCCATCTCATTTATTATTGTGAAGAGTTTTCATACTCAGGAGATTAATGAGAAAGAAACCCAGCTTTTTCAATGAGGTCTCCAGGCCCAGCTGGATTTTATTGTTGGGGAAATAAAGAACTGGCAGATGTTTTCTCTGAGTCTTGATCAGAAATATGAAGACAACAAATCTAGGATGAGGGAAACGACTTCTTAAAAAGAGAAATGGAAATCTGTGCAGGAAATGAATGTGAGGCTTGATGAGAATGGATCATTGCAAGGTGGTGTGTGCCCACAGAGATGCAGATAGCCAGTGCCTTTTCATCAAGAACACGCCATGACAAAGCAGCCTCCCCCCATGATGGCCATCTCTACATGGCACAGAGTCTGTGTTGGATGTCTCTACTGCCAGGTGTCATGTGTGAGGACGCTGGAGATTGACAGTGAGTTTTCTGGTGAAGGACCTAGGACTCTCCTTTTTCCCATATGACTAATATTTTTCAATATTTATTTGGATGGATAAAATTGAAACAGAATCAGAATACCTTGGCCTGGATCACAGTTGGAGGCCATTTTTCCCCCCTCTAGACTGTAGTTTTCTTATTTGAAAACAAAAGAGTCTGATTTAAAAATATCCAGGATTGTTCTTACGCTCACATCCTATGATTGTGATTCTTTAATGAACACATAGGAAGCATAAAAAGTTGTATTTGTTTCCTAGGACTGCCATAACAGATGACCACAAACTGGATGTCTTCAAATAACATAAATGTATTTGCTCATGGTTCTGGAGACCAGAATTCTGAAACCATGGTGTCAGCAGAGCTGTGCTTTCTCTGAAAGCTGTGGGAGAGGCTTGCTCCTTGCCTTCTTCAGCTTCTAATGGGTGGTTCTAGGAATTCCTTCGCCTGTGATGGGATCACTCTAATCTCTGCCTCCTTCATCATAAGGCCTCTCTGTTTCTTCTCCTAGTTTTTTTTCTTTTTTTTGTCCCTTTTAAGGACACATCTTAGAATCAGGGCCCACCTGAATTCAGAATGATCTCCTCTCAAGATCCTTAATTCCATCTGCAAAGACTCTTTTTAAATTTTTCAAATAAATTCACATTCTCAGATTCCACATGAACATGACCTCCAGGGAGTCAGCATTCAACCTGCTACAGAAGGTGTAAGTGGCATCCTCTTAAAGGGATTGTTTAAACTGTGGATGGAAAAATCCATTTGTATCTGTTCTGGCTTAAATTCTGGGTTCAAAATTGGCAATTTAAAATTTGTCTTTTTGTTTTTTTTTGAGACGGAGTCTCACTCTGTCACCTAGGCTGGAGTGCAGTGGCTGGATCTCAGCTCACTGCAAGCTCCGCCTCCCAGGTTTACGCCATTCTCCTGCCTCAGCCTCCTGAGTAGCTGGGCCTACAGGTGCCTGCCACCTCGCCTGTCTAGTTTTTTGTATTTTTTAGTAGAGACAGGGTTTCACCGTGTTAGCCAGGATGGTCTCGATCTCCTGACCTCGTAATCCGCCCGTCTCAGCCTCCCAAAATGCTGGGATTACAGGCTTGAGCCACCGTGCCCGGCCGGCAATTGAAAATTTAGTTGTGAAAAATATAAAGGCCAGCATTTAGAATCAAATCTGGTAGGTGGGACATGATAAATTTTTCATTCAGTCATTCGTTCACTCACTCATTCAACAATTGTGTTCTCAGAGTCTACTGCGTGTCAGCACCACAAGGCATAGATAAGCATATGCCAGTGTTTATGCACTCAAGGAGTTTAAAACCCAGTGGGAATATGGATGAGAAAACAATTTAAAAGTAATACATTGAGTTATGTAACAGCAATTAAAAGAAGTACTATGGAAAGTACAAGAGGAATTGCTTAATGCTTTTGGAGAGATTTGGGAGGTGTCCAGAAGACATGACATTTATCTTACATTTTGAAGGATGAAGGAGTAGGGATTAATCAGAAAAGCCCTTTGGTGTGGAGATGCATTCCATGCTGCAGGAGCAGTGCATGGGAAGCCCTGAAGTGAGAGCGTAGTGAAGGTTTGTGTTACTGGAGCCTGGCGTTCAAGAGGAGGAGAGAGGGACAGGAGACAGAGAGAGGTGAACAGGGATGGGTGTTTGGGTTTCATTCTGGGAGGCCACTGGAGGGTTTGAACTAGCACAGAGAGATATTTTGTAAAGATTTCTCTGGCTGCTGAGCAAATAATGCATGGGTGGGAGTGAGGTTATCCCAGTGGGGGGACCTCTAGGGGAAACCACGCAGTCAATAGAATTGGAGGCAGGCAGGAGGCCAGCACCATGTCTGTCCAGGTGATTTGTTCTCTACCTGCAGACCCCTGGTTGTAGCCTGAAGGTGAGGGGACAGTTGCAGGGACCAGGATTCAGCCCCGTGGCGGCAGTGTGGCTACAGTGAGGTACTGGGCTCTGGCTCTCCCTAAGCGTGTGGGCGATGCTGGGTCTGGAGAGTGAGGCTTACTTCCAGGGCACCCCAAATACTGGCACTGAGTGTGCACCAACTGATGCTGGGCAGGGCTGAGCCAAAAGGTGGTTGCGTTCTCAGGAAGTCCAGAGGCATAAGAGGGGTTGTGGAAAGAGGCTCAGAGGCAAGTTTACAAGATGGGTGTTCGCTGGCAGCTTTAATTATTTATATGGCTATACTAAATAACAGAACTTTTTTTTGGAATGAATGACTAAAGGTTAAAATCTGGTCCCTGGTCTCCAACTTCATCCCCCAGCTTTACATTGGGGCCCCAGTAATATGAACTACTTGATCGGTTCCAAATGCATCATGCACACTCTGCACCTTATCTCTGCTGCTCCCTCGGCCTGGGACTCCCCATCCTCCGCAAGGTTGACTCACCTGGCCAATCATACAAGGGTTAAATTAACTGTACCTGACTGTCGTTCTTTCCCGTCTTTCTCTCTCCCCTTTTTTTTCTCTTTCCCCCCTTCATTTCTCTTCTCTCTCTCTCCCCCCCATCTCATATTTTTCTCTTTATCTTTGGATTTGACATGTTTGACTTCAATGTGCCTAAATATGATTTCCTTGTATTTATTCTCCTTGAGGTTCATGGAATTTTTTTACTCATCTCTTCAAATAGTTCTTCTGTAGAATTCTGGCCATTGATTGCTACTACTCAAATATAAGAGCTATATAGAACAGGATTCAGAGAAGTTAATTTTATTAAGGTCGCACAACTAAGAAGGCTCAAAGTTGAGTGTCAAAAATCTTGTTAAATACATAGATTAGTGAATGGATTATGACAAGGGATCTGATGTCTGCCTGTCCGTCCGTCCTTCCTTCCTTCCTTCCTTCCTTCCTTCCTTCCTTCCTTCCTTCCTTCCTTCCTTCCTTCCTCCCTCCCTCCCTCCCTCCCTCCCTCCCTCCCTCCCTCCCTTCCTTTATACTTTTCTTCTTTCCTTCCTTCTTTTCTCGTACTAATGGTGCAGCACCACGAGATTGTTTTCTGTTTGCTAATTTAACTTCCTTACAGATCCTGGATATTAGACCTTTGTCAGATGCATAGTTTGCAAATATTTTCTCTCATTATGTAGGTTGTCTTTTTACTCGGTTGATAGCTTCTTTTGTGGTGCAGAAGCTCTTTAGTTTAATTAGGTTCCATTTGTCAATTTTGGTTTTGTTGCAATTGCTTTTTGGCATCTTCACCATGAAACCTTTACTGGCCCCTATATCTAGAATGCTACTTCCTAAGTTTTCTTCAAAGGCTTTTACAGTTTTAAGCTTTATATTTAAGTCTTTAATCCATCTTGTGTTGGTTTTTGTATATGGTGTAAGGAAAGAGTCAAGTTTTAGTCTTTTTGAAAAGGGTCCAGTTTTAATCTTCTGCATATGGCTAGTTACCCCAGCACCGTTTGTTGAATAGGGAATCCTTTCCTTATTGCTTGTTTTTGTTGACTTTGTTGAAGATCAGATGGTTGTTGCTGTGCAGTTTTATTTCTGGATTCTCTATTCTGTTCCATTGATCTAGTATTTTTGTACCAGTACCATGCTGTTTTGGTTACTGTAGCCCTTTAGTATAGTTTGAAGAATCTCACTCTGTCGCTCAGGCTGGAATGCAGTGACATATTCTCGGCTCACTGCCAGCTTCACTTCCCGGGTTCACGCCATTCTCCTGTCTCAGCCTCCCAAGTAACTGGGACTACAGGCACCTGCCACCATGCCTGGCTAATTTTTTGTATTTTTAGTAGAGACAGGGTTTCACCGTGTTAGCCAGGATGGTCTCGATCTCCTGACCTCGTGATCTTCCCGCCTCGGCCTCCCAATGTGCTGGTATTACAGGTGTGAGCCACTGCGCCCAGCCTTCAGGTTCTCTTTTGGTTCCATATGAATTTTAGAATTTTTTTAAATTCCATGAGGAATGTCATTGGTAGTTTGATAGGTATAGTTTTGAATCTGTAAATTTTTGAGCAGTATGGTCATTTTAACAATATTGATTCTTCCTATCCATGAGCATGGAATGTTTGTTCATTTGTTCATGCCATCCTCTTTGATTTCTTTCAGCAGTGTTTTGTAATTCATGTTATACAGATATTTCACCCCCTCGGTCAGCTGTATTTCTAGGTATTTTATTTTGTTTTTTGTTTTTTTTCTTAATTTGTTTCGTAACATTTGATAACATGTCAAACTGCATCTGGGCACCAATTTCTTCATCTTGAAGATGACAGTTCTGTCCTTGCTGCTTCTCAGCAGGTAGTGCAGAGGTAGAACAATGTCCATGAAAGCAACTTGAGAAGGTACAGTGGTAACTGGATATGTTTAAGGATTATGTTAAGTTCACATTCTTTGAACTTTTCCAACCGGAAGATCCCCAACTAGTCTTTGAAGAAATCCAGCTCAGGCAGCAACAACCCCCCATCAGATGTCTCAGTTGAGGCGCTCCTAGGAAGAAAATTTAAAAAGAATAGTTTCTGTGATTAGATACCTTTTCTATACTCAGAGTCACTACTTTTTATCCCCTTCCCCACATATAAATACTTGCCAAAGATTTGTCATTATTGGCCATAAAAACATTATTCAGTGACTGTCCGCCATGTGTCAGGGCTAGTGCTAGACACACTGAATAAAGAACCTCCAGTTCTTTTTTTTTTTTTTATTTTTTATTTTTTATTTATTTATTTTTTGAGACGGAGTCTCGCTGTGTCGCCCAGGCTGGAGTGCAGTGGCGCGATCTCAGCTCACTGCAAGCTCTGCCTCCCGGGTTCCCGCCATTCTCCCGCCTCAGCCTCTGAGTAGCTGGGACTACAGGCGCCAGCCACCGCGCCTGGCTAGTTTTTTTGTATTTTTAGTAGAGAAGGGGTTTCACCGTGTTAGCCAGGATGGTCTCGATCTCCTGACCTCGTGATCCGCCCGCCTTGGCCTCCCAAAGTGCTGGGATTACAGGCTTGAGCCACCGCGCCCGGCCAGAACCTCCAGTTCTTATAAGAACATTGTGAGATCATTTCAGTGTTCCTGTTTTACAAGAAAATAAAGCTAAAGCTCATGGCACAATGTCCCATTAGTTGTTCCCATTGAAAGAAGCTGGACCATCAGTGGCATCCATTGGAAATGATTGCCAGTGCTGCTGTACATCATCCCAGAGTATATTACTGGGAAGGCTGATGATGATTGGCACCATCTACAGGTCTTTGTTTCTGTGTCCTCCTCTTGTCCCTTGCAATTTGGTCCATCTGTTTTCCAACCTGTCTACTCTATTACACTTAGCCATCCCCTCTACCCTAGGCTGTCATGGTCACTTACCTGCTTTTAGGAGAATGAAAAAGAGTAAGGAGAAAGAGCCTGTGCTGTTTGAAGTCACACCTGGACACAAATCCCAGTAGTACCACTTCTAACCTGTGTGGTCTTAGGCAATCATTTTAGCCTATGCTTGGGTTTCCCCATCTGCAGACTGGAAGCAGTAATACCGTAGAATCAGCATGAGGGTTACATGCAGTGATTCATAAAGTGCCTGGTATGTTGCCTGCCATTTAGTAAGGGCTGAGTATACGCGAGATTCTTTCCTCTTGTCTCACGAGGATTGTTGTAACCCGCTGTCTGTGCACCATGTCTCCATTGTATTTGTCTCTTCTAATCCTTCTGCCACCACTGCCAACTGACTCTTCCTAAGGGCTTATCCTTGCTCTTCTTTGTGGCCCCAGAAGATCTACTAAAATAATTCCAGACTTTTCATCCTAGGTTGTCAGGATTTACAAAATTTGGCCTCAACTCTTTCCAATGCTGTCTTCAGGAAGCCTCTGGGAAGCCCTCCAGCAGTGCATTGGGTTGATCCACATGCCCTGTTGCTTCCTGGGTACAGCTTACGTTGCTCCCTCTGTCTAGAAGGAGTTTCTTTCAACTCTGGGGGTTTTACCATGTTGGGCAGGCTGGTCTCGAACTCCTAACCTCAGGTGATCCACCTGCCTCAGCCTCCAAAGTGCTTGGATTGCAGGCATGAGCCACCGCGCCTGGCCTCCAGAGTTTCAGTTTTGCAAGAAGGAAAAGCTCTGGAGATCTGTGGCACAATGTACATAGAGTTAACACTACTGAACAATTATATGTTTTCGCCACAACTAAAAAGAAAAAGTTTTACTGGGGATGGATAATGGTATCTACTCTAAAGTGTTTGTTATGAGCATTACATGAAATAATGTGTGTAAAGTGCCAGGCAACAGGCCCCAAACAAGGAACTGCTCAAAAAATTATAGCCACTGTGCCCGGCTAATTTTTGTTATTGTTAGTAGAGACAGGGTTTCACCATGTTGGCCAGGCTGGTCTTGAACTCCTGACCTCGTGATCCACCTCCCTTGGCCTCCCAAAGTGTTGGGATTACAGACGTGAGCCACCACGCCCAGCTGAATCATTTTTATGGGTATAGGACTACCCGGATATTCTATTTTTGCCTATGTTAGTTTTGGCAAGCTGTGTTTTTCTAGAATTTTAAAATGTATCTATGTTTGCAAATTTATACCTCTTTACTACATGTTTGATGTCTGTAGGCTCTGTAATGTGCCCTTTTTCATTCCTAGTGTTATTTGTGTCTCTTTCCTATTTTCTTTATCAGTGTTACTACGGGTTTACCAATTCTATTGGTGGTTTTCAAGAATTTGCTTTTGGGTTTATTGGTCTTCTATATTGTATATTTGTTTCTATTTCGTTGATCCCACCCCTTAAAAAATTATGTCCTAACTTGTCATTTTAAATATTCTTTTCCTAATTTATGTATATACATGCTTATATTCATACATCACTGATTTTCAGCATTTTTTTTCTAACAATGCACTGAAGGTGATAATTTTCTTCCCAGCATTGTTTTACATCAGTCACATAAGTTTTAACATGTCATATATTCATTATAGGTGAGTTCAGATTATTTTCCAATTTCTGTGTTAATTTCCACTTCTGCTAATTTTTGAGAAGTGTATTTTAAAAGTTCCAGACATTTGGAGATTGTTTTGGTTTTTCTTATTGAGTTCCAGCTTCATTTAACTGTAACCAGATTGTAAACTGTACGGTTATAGTGGACTTGGCCAGAGTCAGGTCTTGTTTTCTGACCTCACAGGTGCTATATTCTTTGCCACAGGTTTTTAGGTTTTACCCATACATTTTGTAAGGTTATAAAAAATAGAATAAAGGATGAGACTCATGAAATAAAGTAGATGTTCTTTGTTTTTCTTTTGAGTTATCCTCAAGCCTTAATAAACTTTCCATATATAGGATTCTTAGCTTATTACTAGTTGATATCTTTCACTAAAAAAAAAATATGTTTATTGAGCATCTTATGCCCATGAGGCATTTGGGTATGCCCATGAGGAACTAGATATTGGGTATTTCACAGTGATTAAAATCAGACACCACCCCAGACCTCACAGCCCAGTAGGGCAGACTGATAATAATCAATTGAACAGGAGAATGGTGTGTTTATAAACTAAGATGAATAGTGTGTTACTTTAAACTAAGATGAATGCTCTAAAGAAAATGAACGTGCTTCTCTGAGAGCATATAGCAAATGAATCTTGCCTGCTTATTCAGGGTTGTAGGGGGACAGGGGGGCAATTCTCTTACCTATGTATTAAGTTGTCATTGTATGTAGAAAATTTAAAGAGATTTGATGTCTAAAAAGATTAATTGCTTGCATGTTGCAAAGCTCTTGTATTATTTTTAGATCATCACAACCATTTGATTTTCTCCTACTGATTAATATTTATCTCATTGGTTCTTTAAAATTTATTTTTTATTGAGGTAACATACATACAGCAAAGTGAATTAATCTTAACCAGACAGCTCAACACGTTTCTTACATACATATGCACGTCAGTGACAACCACACAAATCAAGATACGGAGCATTGTCAGAGGGCCCCTTATGATGCCTCATTCCCAGTCAGTGCCCCACCAAGAGGCTACTACTGCTATTCCAATCTCTAACACAAGCCATTTGTGTAACATCTTTTTAACTTAATGTGAATGGAATCATATAATAAATATTGTTTTATGTTTGGCTCCGTTCACTTAACATAATATCTTTGAGATTCATAATGTCATTGATATACTATTGTATATAAGTTTATTCTTTTTCATTATTGCCTACTATTCTGCTATATGAATATAATTAATTTATTTAATCATTCTACTGCTGAGGGACAGTGGGGTTGGTATAATTGGGGGATTCTATGAATAAAGCTGCTATGCACATTCTTGTCCGTGGTGAACATGTGCATGCATGTCCCTTGAGTATTTTATACCTCATAAACGTGTTTCATGGAGTGACACACACAAAGCCCATAGCATGTGTCAGGCTGTCACATGCCCCAAAGCACTGTATTGACTATACTGAATGTAAATGGTGACTTTGGTTGTCTAATACTCTGAGATTAGAAGAAGGAAATTGTGGGACCTGAGCTGTGGGGGTGATGTTTAATCTCATCAGACCTTCCCATCCATGTTAGAGAGGCAGATGCTGAGCCCAGAGAGAGGACATGCCCTTCCCGGGACCACACAGTCATCAGTGGCCTCTGATCACCACATGGGACTTGCAGATGTTTCATCTCACAAGCTTAGTGTCTTTTAAGCCAGAGACCATCTTTCAGAGATGTGTGAAATTTACTTCACAGAAAATTTTATCTTGGACTAAAACCTATCAACAGAGTGTTCAAGCTTGGGCTCCCAGGAGAAGGGCTGGAGGTCATCTAAGGAAGTCGTAGTTGCAGGGTATGGATCTGGAAGGAGTTTGATACTTAAAAGAACACACCCACAGCAAGCATTCTTCAAATAATTCTTCCCTGGCCCTAGCTTTCCACTTTCCCACTGCCTCCCTGGGTGAGTAAATGAGCTATATCCATCAGTGTAAACTCAGAACATTACTTGCTCTCTGAACCCTCAGCCAGGTTTAAGCACCAGCTGCCCTGTCTGTCTAAATGCTCCTCCACTGCTTTTCTAGCCTTAAGGCCTGAGTCAGACATCCTGTCCCCTGGGAAGTCTTCTCCTGCCTCCTGTCTGAGCCTGAGTGACTGACTCTCTCTCTCTGTGTTCCTGAAGCCTTTTATTAGCTGACCTTAGCTCTGGGCACAAGATGGACTAGGCTTCTTGGATATATGCTCCATGGAACCCTGAACTTCTTAAAAATGAACTATGTCAGGTGTATTTCTTGTCTCCTTTCCTGGTGAGATGGGACTGTGAGGATGGATATTAGGGATGCCTTGACTCCACTAGCTCCTTGACAATTAGCACAGAGCAGGTACCCAGTAAATGAGTGAGTGGATGAATAAGTGAGTGAGTGGATGAATAAGTGGGTGAGTGGATGAATAAGTGAGTGAGTGGATGAATAAGTGAAAGTGGATGAATAAGTGAATGAGTGAATGAATACATGAATGAGTAAATGAATGAGTGAGTGAGTGAATGAGTGAGTGGACAAGTGAGCATGAGGGTGAATGAGTGACTGAGTGAGTGAATGAATGAATGAATGGCAACTGAGTGAGTGAATGAGTTGGTGAACGAGTGAGTGAATGAGTGAGTGAGCAAGTGATTGAGTGAATGATTGAGTGAATGAATGAGTGAATGATTAAGTGAGTGAATGAATGAATGAGTAAAGGAGTGAGCAAGTGAATGAGTGAGCAAGTAAGTGGGTGAGTGAATGAGTAAGTGAATGAGTGAGTGAATGAATGAGTGAATGATTAAGTGAGTGAGTGAGTGGATGAATACAGAGCACTGTCCAGAACATGGCAGCTCCTCCTCACTCCGCCATAACCATCTCACCAGCCACCATCATCAGCCCTATGGGTCTTCTTGCTTCTACCCTTGGGCTCCTGCATCCTCTGCTCACAGCAGCTAAGGAGACCCGTTTCCATCATATCACACCACTCTTCTGCCCTGATCCCTTCAGTAACTCCCACTTCACTTAAACAATACAGCGGGGGCTGGGCATGGTGGCTCACGCCTGTGTAATCCCAGCACTTTGGGAGGCCAAGGTGGGTGGATCAACTGAGGTCAGGAGTTCGAGACCTGCCTGGCCAACATGGAGAAACCTAGTCTCTACTAAAAATACAAAAATTAGCTGGATGTGGTGGCGGGCACCTGTAGTCCCAGCTACGCAGGAGGCTGAAGTAGGAGAATAGTTTGAGCCTGAGAGGCGGAAGTTTCAGTGAGCCAAGATTGTGCCACTGTACTCCAGCCTGACAGAGCAAGATTCCATCTCAAAAAAGAAAAAAGAAAAACCAAAAACCAAAACAAAACAAAACAAAACAATACAGCATGGAAAATGTGAGCTGTGGTCAGACTTCCTGAGTTCAAATCTCACCCCTTTGTGTGACTTGGCTCAGTTCCTTCACTCTCTGTGTCTGTGGATGGCGCATGGAATGTTATGTGGTTCAGTTCATAGGAAATACTGAAAACAGCACCTAGCGGATAGTCAGGGACTTCATCACTATTCATTATCAGTGTTGTGAGGATCAAGTCAGAATAAAACAAAAAATTATAGGGAGATTGAGAAGTGACACATCTGAGTTAAGCGTGCAGGGGGACAGTGCCTGGGTTCAAGCCCCAACGTGTCACTTACTGCTCGTGCCCTTACAGTACATTGGGGTGATAATAGTTTGTGCCTCATAGGTTTTCAGACAATTATGAGATTGAATGTATGAACATAACTTGAACAGTACCTGACATACCCCCAGTTCTCAATAAATGTTGCTGCTAAATGTTCATTTCATTAGGCTCCACAGCCTTTCAGGGCTCACAGAGCCTGTGCCCCGCCTCCCTGTCGCAAGCTTTCCGTGCATAAAGCTAAGCTCTTGGCTGCTTCCAGAACTGCTCCATTCTCCCCTGTGTGAGCCCTCAGACATCAGTGATCTGTGATTATCCTCTTCCTTTCCCACCCCACATCTAATCCATGAGGAAATCTTGTCTCCTTCAGCACACCCAGGATCCAGCCACTTCTCAGCACCTCCCCAGCATCCACCCTGGTTCAAGTCATCATCACCTCTATCCTTGGTGATTGTAACAGCTTCATGCCTGGTTACCCCAATTGTCCCTTTGCCCCTGTTAGTCAATTGCCAGTGCAGCTGTAGGGGATCCTATTAAAACCTCAGCCAGGTCATGTCATTCCTCTCTTCTCAACCAGTCCAAAGTTCCCCATCTCACTTGGAGGTAAAGCTAAATTGCCGGCAATCGTCTACAAGGCTCCACGTGGTCCAGTGCCCGTTATCTCTCAAGCCTCATCTGCTTGCCTCACTTCTTTCCAGGCTTGTGAAAGCCTGTTTTTCAGGCACCTGCCTTTGAGCTTATTGCACCTTCTTCCTAGAGTGCTGTGTCCCAGAGTTTTACATGACAACCTCCCTTTCTCCTCCAGTCTTTACTCAACAACACCTTCTCAAGAAAGCCTTTCCTGGCAACCTCATCTAAAATTGCCACCCTCAAAAATTACCCACACGCCTCCTATTTTTTTCTATAGCAAAAATCAACATGATGTATTGATATTTATGTTTATCTTTTTATTTACTGGCTACCTCATTTAGAGTGTAAGCTCCATGAGGACAGGAATTCTTATGTCTGTTTCTTCTCCAAAATGTTCTCGGCACCTAGAGCTATGCTTGGCACACATTAGGTGCTCAGAAAGTTCATGTCACTTGGTGGATATTAACAGAATGCAGGCAGAGGCAGGGTAGCTTTGTGATTTAGAGCCCAGGCTCTGGCATTCGACTGCTGGAATTTGATCCTGGGTCTACCACCTATTGACTATGGATTTCCGTTAAGTTACTCAACATCTTTGGACCTCAGTTTCCTTATTCTCTCTTTATAAAGCAGAGAGAATAACAGTACTATGTAACACCCAGTTACATAAAAATTTAATGAGTTAACATTCATGAAGCTCTCATAATATTGCCAGACACACAGTAAATGCTCAGTGAGTGTTACCTTCACTATAATTTTCAAAACCTGTTTCCTTCCTCATTCTTTCTAATATTCTTTAGGATGCCAGGCAGAAACCACGTACTGGGATGAGAGATCTAAGGCCCAACTCTTCCTTTAAGAGGATGCGCTCTAGTCAGGGACACAGATGCACCAGACTATTTTAATGCAAAATGATAAGGGGTATATTTAGGAGGGTCTCAGAACACAGAGTTTGGAGCTTATAATCCTGCTCACAGAGGTCAGGAAGGGTTACTAGAGAAGATGCTGTCTGAACAAGACCTGGGAGTGTGGTAGGTGGGGATGGGGCAAGAGTTTCCACACTGAGGAACATAAGTGTGCAGAGCTAGGGGAATCCACTTGGAGGGGGCTCAAGTCATGCCGAGCTGCTTCTTATCATTCTTATCCTCCAATGTGGAAACCATATGCAAACATATACACACATGCACGCACACACAGACACACATACACACACACGGAGCCATACACACTAAAATTTACAGCTTCACGAGATTTTTTGCAAGATTATATTAAGTGAAAAAGGGAGAAAGTTGCCAAATGCTTCATGCTCTGAGTTTTCCCAACATTGCGAATTAGCGACACCCTTACCAAATGTCCATTAAGTTCCCAGCATTGGTCATGGCAAGATTTTCATACATTAAAGAGAAATTTGCTAAGCTTCTGACACGTAGCAGACCCCAGCTGAGCGCTGAGATGATTGAGATGGGGCCAGAAGGAGCATACAGCTAGTGTGGGCAGCAGATAGCTAAACAGGAGATGACAATACAGTAAGATCAGTGCTCACAGAGACACGGACAGGCCCCTCAGGACACAAAGGACCCAGCCTTTAACTCTGCCTACAGTGATCAGGGAGGCTTCGTGGAGGAGGCACCATTTGATCTAAAACTTGCTGGGGGAATAGGAGTACACTAGGCTACTAACTTTGAAAGGGCCTTCTGGAAAGGGAGAGAAACACAAGTAAAGGCAGGGACCTGAGAAGTGAATGGCCTATTAGGGAAGGAAAGACATCTGGCACATGTCAGATGGGAGAGGTGGGATACCAATCTGGAGAAGTAGCCTGTGTTGCACGTTGGTTTCTCAGGAAGCAGACTCTGAGGTGGAAATTAGCAAGAAGGAGGTCTACTGGGGGGTGCCTAATTAGGAGGGGCCCTAGGGACCAACATTTGGGGAAGGCAACAGAAGGGAAGGAGGCAGTTGTTTAGAGGGAGTAGCTGGCCTTGGTGCAGTCTCAGTGAGGCTTCAGTGGACCCCAGGGTGGTCTGAAGCTGGATGGCTCTTCAGAGTTGTCCTGAGTTGGGGTGAGGGGGCAAGGCTTTTATGCACCCATGTCAATCAGCCAATCACTGTGGGCTGCCCAAGGAAGGGGGACACGTTGGTCAAGGTGGTTCTTTAGCAGAGACAACTCCAAACATGGCTGATAGCTGAAGGCTGTCTCCTCTCAGTACCTCCAGCAGCTGGGGGGTGAGCCTGCAGTCCTATAAGGGGGTCCGGGTAGCAAATCATGGCATCCTTCACTAGAGCCTGGCCCTGCTCATGAAGGTGGCTGCCCATGAAGGCTTCGTGCACCAATTATGAGGCTTGCAACTTATCCTGAGGCTGCAGACAGCCATCAAAATCCTATGACCATGGAAAATATATGCATCCAGATTTGTTTATTAGAAAGACTTGCTGTGTGTCAGCTGGAGGAGAGAGGAAGGAGACAGCAATACCTGTTAGGAAGTTATTGTGTCAGTCTAGGTGAATGGTGGCGAGGCCCTTAGCAAAGATAGTGGCAATGGGGACATAGAGGATTTGTGGGTAAAGGAAAGTAATGACAATCATGACTTATTAAGACCCTGTCACACATCAGACTCTTTAACCTATTGTTTCTAACCTGCCCAATTGTTCTGCAAAGTTTACATTTTTACACATAAATTGAAGATCAGAGAGGTTTAATAACTTGCCTACAATTACACAGTAGTAAGGAACAGAGCTAGGAATAAGCCGCAATTCCATCCTTAAAATTCTGTGCTATTTCTTATGAACTAGCACCTAGGACAGCTCCCCCAAACACCGGACACTCAAAACAGTAGTTGTTACTACTATTGTTATTATTATTACTATGACTACTACTATTGCCAACATTATCTGAATAAAATCAAGGCCCCAGTAACAGATCTGCATTTTATTAGCAGAAGCACTGAGGATTGCTGACAGCTAATGATGATCTTGACAGTATTAGCAGCAGAAATATTCAAATGCAATTAAAAACTGCAAATATAATAATCAAGTGTAAATGAGCGGCAGCCAACAATTACTGGTGCATATACAATTAGCACATATGGTAATTTAGCAGGAGGCATAACTCGCTCCATTTCATTGCTTCTAACAAATTGCTAATTCTCCGCCCTCCCCTCCTTCCTTCCCCTCCTCTTTGCTGTGAACAGTTTCCTCCCCATGTTTGTCCACTCTCTCTGTTGGCAGACGCAAGTCTAATTAACTGGACTCTCTTGGAGCCAAGATGCATCCAGTTGCAGCTCAGCAGAAGGGCAGGTCCCATTGCCTGTCTGGAGCTGGCAGACAGGTATAATTTGAGAATGTAGCATCCTCTCTCCCTTGCTGAAAAATAGCTAAGCTTATAAAGTAGCTTCCAGTGTGGAATTCTACACAGCCATTAAAAATGGCAGTGTGGACTCATACAGACATGAAGAGATAGCCACAATATATGGTTGAGTATTAACCAATTTTTTAAAAGCATATGAAAACAGCATGTAAATGTGATCTCATTTTCATATTGAATCCATAGAGAGCACTTTGCTGGCAGGAAAGACACCATTATAATCATTGCAGAGCTTATCTTTGAGTGATAATTTGTTGGTTCATTTAATGTTCATTTAATACTCAGTGCTTTTTTTCTATTTTATATGTATTTTTCACAGTAAACATTTATTACGTTAATAATCAAAGTCAAGTCATTGAGTTGGTTAACACCCACATAGAAGAAGACTTAGCTCAAATATCAACTATCCCCTGTAGCCTTCCATGATCACCCTCCCAGCCATCCCAAAGACTTGAGCGTCTCTTGCCCATGCCTCTATTTTAGCATCTTATTTTATTGAATGGGTTTGTAGAGCTCTCTTTCCACTAGACTGTGAGCTCCTAAAAGACAGCAGGGGCTTAGATAATGTTTGTGGATATGAATTGGTGCTCTCTAAGACAGTGCAAAGAGAGGGACCTCTCACTGGAGGATGGCCCATGTGTGTCAGTGCAGTCCCATATAATTTATATGTATCATCAGTGCAGTCCCATGTAATTCATATGTATCATCAGTGCAGTCTCAGGTAATTCATATGTATCATCAGTGCAGTCCCGTGTAATTCATATGCATCATCAGGGTGTGTCTGAGGCTTGATTTGGTTTTCACTGGGCCAGTGGTCCCAGCTGATGATAAGATCACATTCTGCCCAGTCTCCTAAAGCCACAGCAGGGGTGTCATCCCATGTGTTCCCATTCGCCTCTCCCTGCAGAACTCTGTGAAATGTTGACAGTTTGTGGGAGCATTGATGTCCATCTCTGTAGTGAAAGGCAGAGGATGTTCTACTTATTATCCCCAAAATACAACTGCCACAGAACTCACCTCCATCCACCTATGCAAAATCACCTGGCCTGGAAAATCGTCACACTGGCTAAGAGTGATCAGGAAAGCATGTCCTTGTGTCGGATGGCTTCATTCTTTTCTTTTCCCTAAACAATATTTTACATATTATGACATGGAGACATCTTAGCGTCCTGTTTGATTTTGACGTATGTATTTGTTTGATCAGTTTTTACAAAGGACCAGTTTTGACAAAGGTACCCTTGTAACTCACACTCACTTTATAGAGTATTTCTGTCATCCCCCAAATGTCTTTGATGTAGCCTCCTTGTTCCCTATCACTGTTATCACTGCTTTCCGGGAAACCACTGTGCTTATTTCTATCACCATACATTGGTTTTGCCTATTCCAGAATTTTATATGAATGAAAATATTGTGGGCCTGGCTTCTTTCACAAGCATAATGTTTTTGAGATTCAAGTATATCATTGTATATAGGAGTAGTTTATTTCATTTTGTTGTGTAGAATCCCACTGTATGAAAATACTGCAATTTGATAATTCATTCTTCGATCGATACACATTTGGGTTGTTTTGGGTTTGAACTATTATAAATAAGTCTGCTGTGAGCATTCCTATGTAAGTGATTTCGTGAACATATGCTTTCATTTTTCTTGAGTAAATACTTAGGAGTGGAATTGTTTGGGTATAGAGTAAGCATATTTTTAGTTTTTAACTGACAAAGAGTTTTCCAAAAGTCATCATAAAATTTTACTGGAGTTCTGGTTACTCCATATCCTTATCAACATTTGCAGTTGTCAGTTTCCTTAATTATAGCCATTCTAGGCAGTGTGCATTGGTATTTCTTTGTGGTTTTAATTTCCTTTTCTCCAATGACTAGTGATATTGGGTACTTTTAATCTAATTATTAGTATTATTTATCTTCCTTTGTGAAGTATGTATCTAAGTATTTTGCCTATTTTTAAAACTTTTTAAAAAAATTGCTGTGTTGTACAAGTCCTTTATACATTCCTGATGAAAGTTCTTTGTCATGAATGTATTTTGTGAATTCTTTATCCCAACATATGGCTTGGTTTTTATTTTATTAGTGATGTCTTGATACCATTATGAATAATATTTTAATTTGGATGAACTGCCATTTTTCTTCTTTATATTCATTGCTTCCTATCCCCTAATAATTATTACCTACCTCATATCACAAAGGTAGTCTTCTGTGTTCCTTCTAGAAAATATACTTAATAGATCCATTATTGATCTGACATTATTTTTGTGTATGGTGTGAAGTAGCCATTGATATTTTTAATCCCATATAATCAGTTGTTCCAGTCCTAAATGTCAGAAAACCTTTTTCTAATGAATTTCTCTGGTCCTTCGTTAGAATCTGGACAATGGTGCAAAACACCCACCTCAGAATTACACCACCTGACACGTGAGAATGCGTGGGTGTTTCTGCAACTCCTGAGAGTAGCTGAAGGCTGCTCCTTGGAAAGCGTTAATTCTTTGTTCCTTTTAACCTGCTGCATACATGGGCTTCTGCAGGTCCAGATAAATTTTCTCAGACAGAGAAATGTGATACCCATGTGGAAGAAGACTTGGCTCAAATATCAACTACGCCCCGAGGCTTTGCCTGACCACTGCCCCCTTTCATCCACCTCCAGTTGGAAGCATCTCAGAGCTAATTGAAATGATGGGGTCCCAGGTTTATGGACAGGCAGTGACATATTTGCTGTAGAGAACTACTAATGTAAATATTCCAAGCCACACCAAGAACGCCGAGATGTTTCTAAAATATTTTGAGTTATAGTAGTCTCACTTTTATTTGTTGCATATTTATTAACTTAAAATTAAACATGCTGATAAACTTCCACATCTTGTAATTCGAAATTGACGGTTTTCATTTTTTCCCTGTCATTTCAGTCTTTGGCCTACTTTTATATACTCTAGTTGTTGTAAACTTTACATTTTTTATCCTCTTTATTTTTGGCTTGATATTCTAAGTGTTTTCCTTGTCATAGCATAGTGTTGATTTTAATAGCACATGGTATTCCATAATTTGGATGTACTAAAATGTATTTACTCACTGTCCTACTTTTAGATAATAGGATTAGGTGAGTTTAATATTTGGTAATATATTAAATGATGAGCATCTTTGTACATAAAAATGTTCAGTTATTTAGTTTCAGTTCTTTAAGGAAACTTTCTAGGTGTTGGCTTCCTGGATGAAAGGGATAGTATACATTTAGTCTCTTAATATACATGTAGTCTCCCAATAATCAAATTCATTAGTAAGTTTAGGATTTAAACCACGAATGCTACAGTGAATTTTATCAAGGATTTCTCTTATTACCCAATAATAATAACAACAGCATCACCATCATTCGGACACAATTGCTTTGTTGTGATTTTTTTTTTTTTTTTTTTTTTTTTTTTGAGACGGAGTCTCCCTCTGTCGCCCAGGCTGGAGTGCAGTGGCGCGATCTCCACTCACTGCAAGCTCCGCCTCCCAGGTTCAAGCCATTCTCCTGCCTCAGCCTCCCGTGTAGCTGGGACTACAGGCGCCTGCCACTGCGCCCGGCTAATTTTTGTATATTTTTTTTAGTAGAGACGGGGTTTCACCGTGTTAGCCAGGATGGTCTCGATCTCCTGACCTCGTGATCCGCCCGTCTCAGCCTCCCAAAGTGCTGAGATTACAGGCGTGAGCCACCGCGCCCGGCCTCTTTGTTGGGATTTTGACAAACAGTATTCCGAACTGGCTCACCGTCTGTCCCTAGAGAAATCAGCTTTTTAAGATAGTGCAGTTATAAAACTCACTCTGCAAACTGAGCATATAATGTGGGATTAAAATATACAGCTCTCTTCAGAGCTGCACAAATGTCTTCGGGGAGTGACTGGGGGTAAAAGGGTTAGGTCTGGTTTCAAAAACAATATACAAAGATCTTAATTAATGCTCTGGGAGATCTCGCAACAACAGATGGTTAATTAAATTCACAGATGGGACTCCACTGAGAGGTGGTGTGAACTCTGGGAAAAGGTGAGGAAATTAGAGAAGGAACTCTGTGAAGTGGCCAAGGAACATACAGTGAATCTGAAGATGTGCAGTTTTCTGAATCAAAATTTTTTAGTCTCATATTAATTCAGTGTTTTACCTCAACCACTCGTCTCTCTTAGGTTGGCTTGTTTAAAGGAGCACTGAGTATGGGTGGGACTCTGGGTGGGGGTTCCTTCCTTTCATCTTGATGATGTTTAGCAATTCCCCTTGGCCTCTTTGAGATCCAGATTCTTGTGTCTTTGCGGAGAATAATAGTTACATTTACTTTGCAAAGTTAAATGAGAGCAAGAGTAGGTAAACACCTGGTCAACTCCAACATTAGTTTAAAGTTGCTCATAATTCCTTTTCAACTCAAGCATCTTTTGCCTGAACTTTGGTCATATACTTTAAAATATATTTTTGCCCACTGCAGTGCGGGTTAAATAAAGGCCAACCAGAGGTCTCCCCATCTCACACATCTACACTTTTTGGGGTCTGTGGACCAAGATAGGACCTGGGAGGTGAATTCCTGAATCCTAAAACCAGGTGGCATGCAGTGCTTGGATGGAGGACATTGTACTAAAAATGTCATCGCTTGCAAAAGAGAAAACCACATTTGCAGTCATCTTGTTGAAACTGTGAGTGAGGAGGATCTGAAAGATTCCCAGTGAGCAACGGGTATTAAATGGGAAAGAACTGTCCAGTGTCCATTATCGCTGAGTAAGGTTCGGTGCAGTGCCACTGACATGCTCTTAAATTCAGTTCAGTCTTTATATTTTTAAAATTGAATAAAAGGAAAAACATGTATTAGTCTGTGACCTTGATGCTTTTACCCGCCCCTCCCTGCTTTCCCTGAGTTTCTCAGCTCAGTGCCTAATTTGCTTACATGGAGGTTTGTTTGTACCTAAGCCTGGGTAGGGAGGGACTCCTGGGTTATCAATCTGAGTAACAGCAGCTCCCCTGGGAGAGTGTGGGAAGATGAGCGCATTCTCACATCTCAGGAAAAGAAATGAAAGCTCCAGTACATTAAATGACTCGCCCAGGGTCACGCAGCAAGTCTGGCACACAGCAAGTCAGTTGCACAGCTGGGACGAAAAATCAAGTTTATTCATTTATTCTGGTTATGCAAGTCTCCTGATGTGTCATCCAGTCTCACAGCCAAAGAGTAGAGAGAGAACAAATTACACGAGAGTGCGGGGGAAGGAAACTGAAAAATGGTCCCATTTATTATTGTAAATGGCAACCCACTTTAAAGAGACGCTGCCTGTACCGTATTTTCTAATGAAAAGAGAATCTGTGAATCCTTCATCTGTTCCTCACCTCTACCATCTCTGAAAGCTGCTCAGAAGCCGACAGCTCTGCTGCCTGTCTTTGGGGGATAGAGAGTGGGGAGGATGGTTACCGACTCTGAGAAAGGCTTGCCAGCGATGCTTGGGGCATGCTCTTGGGAGGTTGCTTTGGACAAGGTACAAGAAGAGTTACAGGACAGCAGTTGGTTAGGGAGCCATTCCATTCGCTTGCCAGCAGCCTGTAGGCTGAAAATGCTCTGCTGTTGCAAGGAAAGGTAAGCCAACTTCTCTGAGGTTTGTTGAGCATCATTTTAGAGAGAGGAATGTAAAGAAAGTCTCACTTTGATATTTCTTTGTGTTTTGGGGCACAGTTCTACCACACTCCACTGCCTCCCTTTTTCTCTGATGTGGAAAGTTCAAGCAATCTAACCCCTGCTTCTCTCACCACATGCCAGCCACTCTGGCCTCATTATATACTGCAAATGTGCTAAGCTCATTCCCTACTCAGGACTGTAGTGTTTGCCAATTTATCTGCCTCGACTGCTCTGCCCCAGGACCTTTGCATAGCCACCTTCTTCTCATCATTCAGCTCAAATCCTTCCTTATCAGATACACATTCCTTGACTAATGTTTGTCCAGCTGCTTTCCCAGCTCCTTTGGTCACTATCATTACCCTGATTTACTAAGCACTATTTGAAGTTGCTGTGTGTGTGTGTGTGTGTGTGTGTGTGTGTGTGTGTATGTAGCAAATACATATGCTTTATGTTGGTTGGCTTTATGTTTTGCTTTATGCTGGTTGACTGCCACTAGACTGTAATCTCCAAGAGTGAAGGGACCTTCTGTCCTGTTCACGATGTATTCCTGCACCTGCACATGACACAGTTGTCAATTTTATTAACATTCCTTTGAAAAGTCTCCTCTGTAGCAGAAAGCAGGCTAAGGGCTTCTGCTTCTGGTTGAAATGGGATAATAGGGACCAGATTTACCCTCCTACCTTAAACAAAAAAGGGGAAAAAACAATAAGCAATAATTTGGAAGACACTGGACTCGATCGACATCAAGCAACAGAAGACAGTGATCCCTGAGGGATCCGAAGTAAACGACGGGAGCTTTGGGATGAACCCACATTCCTGACTTGGAGTTTCCAGGCTGTGACTCTGGAAGCAGGAACTGAGGAAGATCCCAGAGGTCTCTCTGAGTAGAAAAGACAGAATTGAGAGTCTAGAAAGACCAAGGCGGCTAGAGTTCATAGATCAGCGTACCAGAGAGCAGAGCATGCACAGAGACCTTGAGAGATACGAAGGTGGCCTGCCTCGAGTATTCAGGTGAGTGCTGATCAGTGGATGTGAGGACCGTCCAAAAGGATTAGTTGTAAATGGGCTGAGAAAAGTGCCCATGCCCACCGGCCAGACCGGAAAACCTCAGAATTCAAGAGGGATCGAGTAGAGAACATAGAAGGGTCTCAGGAGTAGGGCATACTAAGCTTTAGATTAAGTATTATTCCTGCAGTCCTCTCTAACCAAAAGCAAGACTTACAAAGATCAAACTATTTCCAACTAAATAAACTGCCCTTCAAATTAAGACTCAAGATTAGGAACACAAAAAGGTAATATATACAATGTTTGGCATGCATGGAAGCAAGGCAGTGTGAGGCATTGTGAGGTAATACAGCAATCAGCTGAAACAGACCATTTGTTAGAATTAGCAGACAAGGGCGGTTAAGCGGCGGTTATGACCGTATTCCTCATGTTCAAAATAGATGGATGTTATTAAAAAACGCCTAAATCATTCTTCTAGGGATTAAAACTGCAATATTTGTGCTGAAAAACACACTGTATAGAATTCACAGCATATTACCCATTACAGAAAAAAATTAGTGAACTTAAACATATAGCAATAAAGGGCAGTTCATTCTCTGAATCTAACATTATGTGATATGAAAACCAGACAAAGATATAAGAAAACTGTAGGCGGATATTCCTCAGGAACAGATACAAAAATCCTTTACAGTATTTTAGAAATTCAAATTCAACCATATATAAAAGAATAATAGTGAGATTCATACCCGAAATTTAAGGTTGGTTTAACATTTGAAACACAGTCAGTGTAATTCAGTATATATACAAACTGAAAGAGAAAAGGCATGTGATCATCTCTATAGAAGCAGAAGAAACATTTGACAAAATCCAACATTCATTCCTGGTAACAAAAAAAAAAAAAACAACTCAGCAAATTTGGAATAGAAGGGAACTTCCTCAACCCAGTTTGGGGCATTGTATTAGTCAAGGTTCTCTAGAGGGACAGAATGAGTAGGATAGATGTATATATAAAGAGGAGTTTATTAAGGAGTGTTGACTCACACGATCACAGGTGAGGTCCTACAATAGTCTGTCTGCAAGTTGAGGAGCAGGGAAGCCCGTTCGAGTCCCAAAGCTGAAGAACTTGGAGTCTGATGCTCGAAGGCAGGAAGCATCCAGCACTGGAGGCCAGAAGACTAAACTAGCCTAGTCTTTCCATGTTTTCTGCCTGCTTTTATTCAGCACTGGTAGCGATTAGATGGTGCCCACCCAGACTGAGGGTGGGTCTGCCTTTCCCAGTCCACTGACTCAAATGTTAATCTCCTTTGGCAACACCCTCACACCCAGGAACAGTACTTTGCGTTCTTCAATCAAGTTGGCACTCAATACTGACTATCATGGGTGCCTACAGAAAAACTACAGATACCATGATACTTAATGAGGAACAATTGAATGCATTCCCCTTGAGATCTGGAACAAATATCCGCTCTCACTACTTTCAGTAAACATTGTACTAGAGGGCATAGCTATTTCTGTAAGGCAAGAAAAAGAAATAAAAAGCATTAAGATGGGAAAGGATGAATAAAACTTTATTTGCTGGCAAATGATATGCTTATGTTATTTATCTGAAAAATCAGAGTTTACCAAAAAGATAGTAAAACTAATAATTAGTTTATCAGGGTTGCAGACAAGATCAATATATAAAATTCAATTCTATTTCCATATAGTGGCAACATAATCAGAAATTGAATTTTCTTAACTCCGCCCCCCTACCTCCCTGCCCAGAGACAGAGTGCTTGGTTGCCCAGGCTGGAGTGCAGTGGTACGATCTTGGCCTACTGCAACCTCAGCCTCCCAGATTCAAGCAATTCTCCTGCCTCGGCCTCCCAAGTAGCTGGGACTACAGGCGCATGCCACCGTGCCCAGCTAATTTTTGTATTTTTAGTAGAGATGGGGTTTCACCATGTTGGCCAAGCTGGTCTCAAACTCCTGACCTCGTGATCCACCCACCTCAGCCTCCCAAAGTGCTGAGATTACAGGTGTGAGTCACCACGCCCAGCTTGAATTTTTAAAATATCTTTATAATAACAGAAATATGAAATAGGGATCGATCTGGATAAACATGTAAAAAAAATAAAAAATAAAAACCTGTACACCGAATACCACAAAACATTACTAATAGACGGCTTAAATAAGTGGAGATGGATGCCTTATTGATAGGTCTTAAGACTCAATATTGCTAAGCTGTCAGTTCTTCACAAATTTATCTATATATTCCACACAATCTCAATCAAAATCCCAGCAAGATTTTATGTAGAAATCGACAAACTATTTCAAAAATGTATGTGGAAATGCAAAAGACCTGGAATAGCTAAAACAACTTTAAAAAGTGAGCAGAGTTACAAAATTAACCACTTAATTTCAAGTTTTATTATAAATACCCAGTAATCAAGACAGTGTAGTATTGGTGCCGAGATATACAAATAGATCAATAGAACAGAATAGAATTTTAAAATAGAACTACAAAGATATGATCAATTGATTTTTGACAATGTCTCTGCCCTCCTGAAGCCGCCCTTTTAATGGTAGGGGGTAGGGTGGGGCAGACCATATCGAGATAAACAAACTGAGAGACAGGACTAGCTGGATTTCCTAGGCCGACTGAGAATCCCCAAGCCTAGCTGGGAAGGTGACCACATCCACCTTTAAACACGGGGCTTGCAACTTAGCTCACACCCGGCCAATCAGAGAGCTCACTAAAATGCTAATTAGGCAAAAACAGGAGGTAAAGAAATAGCCAGTCATCTATGGCCTGAGAGCACAGCGGGAGGGACAATGATTGGGATATAAACCCAGGCATTCCAGCCTGCAACAACCACCCTCTTTGGGTCCCCTCCCTTTGTATGGGAGCTCTGTTTTCACTCTATTAAATCTTGCAACTGCACTCTCATCTGGTCTGTGTTTGTTACCACTCAAGCTGAGCTTTCGCTTCACTACTGTTTGCTGCCGTCTCAGACCCGCCACTGACTTTCATCCCTCCGGCTCTGGCAGGGTGTCTGCTGTACTCCTAATCCAGGGAGATGCCCACTGCCACTCCTAATCGGGCTAAAGGCTTGCCATTGTTCCTGCACGGCTAAGTGCCTGGGTTCGTCCTAATCGAGCTGAACACTAGCCACTGGGTTCCTTGGTTCTCTTCCGTGACCCACGGCTTCTAATAGAGCTATAACGCTCACTGCATGGCCCAAGATTCCATTCCTTGGAATCAGTGAGGCCAAGAACCCCAGTTCAGAGAACACGAGGCTTGCCACCATCTTGGAAGTGGCCTGCCACCATCTTGGGAGCCTTGGGAGCAAGGACCCCCAGCAACAAAACCAATTATATAATATTAAGAGATGATGTAGATTCAACTTAGTCACATCCTGTCTGGCCGTTTTGTTCCATTATCACAGAGAGAGAGAACGAACTGATTTTGTTCCAGTTGGCAGATCTTATTTTATGGTAGATAATTCTTTTCCAGTCGTGATTTTAAGAATCTGTTGTGTTCATTTTATTTAAAACTGCTGCTAATCAATTTTGATGCAAATATCTGTTTATCATGGTTCATGTCTGGGCACTCTCTCACCTAGCCTGGGAGGAGGAGAAGAAGCTCTCAGAGGAGGTGCACCCGCTTTCAGGATCATTTCATGTCTTCACCATCCCCTCGAACCCTCTGTAAATCCGTTGCTTGCTAACTCCTGTTCATGCCTCAGATCTTGGCTTTGATGTTGTCTCCATGATTACCTTCATTCCACCCCCATCAGTTTCTGCAGCATGTGGTGTGTAGTGGGTGCTTTGGACACCTCAGAAGAATGGATGGAGGAATGAATTGGGATTGAAGGCTGAGTTAAAGATGTTCTGGAAGGGTCCTCTGTGAGCAGAACCACCCTGAGAGTGGCCCACACTGAGTAATGCTGGTGGTGCTGAGGTCACTGGTGGGGTGAGGAGGAAGAAGTGGGGGCCAGTGACCTCTCATGTAAGATTTGTAGTATTTTAAATAGGACCTATTTTGGAGCCATGCATCCAGTCACCTGCTAGGAGACCTGCCAGTAGAGACTCCAAGTCATCTCTTTTTGTCAAAGAACAAAATGAGAGCACAGCCAGCCTATACTTTAAAAGACATTTAGACTGGGTGTGGTGGCTCATGCCTGTAACCCCAGCACTTTGGGAGGCCCAGGCAGGCAGATCACCTGAGGTCAGGAGTTCAATACTAGCCTGGCCAACTTGGCGAAACCTCATCTCTACTAAAAACACAAAAATTAGTTGTGTGCCTACTACCACTGCATGACTACAAGTCCCAGCTACTTGGGAGGCTGAGGGAGGAGAGTCGCTTGAACCCAGGAGGCAGAGGTTTCAGTGAGCCAAGATCGCACCACTGCACTCCAGCCTGGGCAACACAGCGAGACTCCATCTCAAAAAAAAGAAAAAAAATACATTTAACCAGTTTTATTACATTTTCCTGTCTTTAAAAAGATTATCCAGACTTGTTAAAACATGCATCCTACTTTGGGGAGGTCAGCGAGGGGCCCTCTCCTCATATACCACCCTTACCATGCAAGGGTTTCATTCTAGACACTTCTTGGGGCTGTGACTTTGTGATAGAAAATGTGATGTTTCCAGTGTCTCTTATGTGAAATCCTGAAGGAACTCAAACAAAAGGGTTGTTATACATCATGTTGCAGCTTCCTTGCTGAGAAGAAAACCAAAGGACTGAAAACAAGCAGATTCTTTTTTTTTATTTTAATGGAATAGTCATTGTGTCTGTTTTTCATAAGGCATCACGTGTTACAAACTGCTGCCACGTGCATCTTTTCATCAGCTTTTCATCACGAGGCTGAGATTTGTTATAATTTTTACAATAATCGTATTAACAAGAGGGGAAATGCAGCTCAGAAACATGTTGTGCTTGCCCAGAGAGGCACAGCTGGCCAATGGTAGAGTGCGGTTTCCACTTCTGCGCTGTCCAAATGCCCAGCCCTTGTTTTTTGTCTCAGCACTGAATTGCCTCCCAGTGAGCAAAAGAGCCTACAGGCTTTTCCAATTTCCTCATTAATTGAGTCATATAGAGGACACTCTATAAATACTTGTTTAATGCCATTCATTTGGACTGGTTTCTGCTGAAGATGAATGCCAGACTTTGGAATGGGCACCGATTTCTCCAGATAAACCTTTGTCTTATGGAGTTTGTTCTCCCTGACTCCAAATCCTTATAATACATGTGGGCCATTAGAAAGACAACAGGTTGGTGTGTTTGGGTTTTTTTCTTTGTTTGTTTTCAAAATAGGACATAACAAGCTTGTTTAACTGTCTGTTTTAGGAAGACAGTGCTGTGGACAGAATGGTGCAGAGAGTCATGCGCATTCCGGCATTGGCTTCAACATGCCTCCTTCATTGGAATCATTATTTGTGCAAGTGCATAACTCACTCTTTCTTTTCAGCAAAGGACAATGGAAAAGCTATTAGAGAACAAGTCATTTCCAGAACAAGAAAGCTGTCTGGAGTATTTTTTTTTTTCAGCCAGCCAATTCATTCTTTTTAAATTGCCGTAGAAGCGTTAGAACATGATAGTCAGACAGTAGCAATTTTACCGGGGTTTCAGTGGATCAGCTAAAATAGACATCGAGAAGCTGAAGTGTCTGATTCTTTGTTTGCCTATGAATGCTCTCTCGGACTCATTGTCTCCATCTGTAACGTGGATAAAAATCTCTTTTCACCTGCCTACTCTGCTGTGATGTGAAAATTAATAGGATGTGTTTTACTCACTAAAAAAAAAAATTAAAAGATATTAAAAGCTGCACTTCCTCATTTATAGCTGTGCGGTTCATCTTTGTATGGTTTTCATAGTGTTCAGATTGCCAGATTCTTTAAGAGCCTTTACATTTTATTTTTCTTTCACATCTGAAATGGTTACATTGACAGATACAGATTTTTTTTTTAAATGATATGTTCCTGGCAGCCTATAATCTGGTCCTTTGGAATATGTCTTTGACCATCTATAGGAATATTTTGACCCACACTAAACCTGGCCTGTCACTCAGCAGGTGTTCATTATCATTTGTTCAATGAATAAATGAGTGAGTGACCTAGAAATGAAACTGTTTTTAAGGCTACATGCAACACTTTACCACGTAGCCACCATAAGGCTGTCTAAATGAAAGCAATTGATCAGGAAGACACACTTCGTTGTCCTTATCACTGGCAGTCAGTGATGAGTTGACTCAGGTGACTAAAGACAGGCCCCATGGGTGGCAGGTAGAAGATGATGTGGGAGGTTTTGACTTCTGGAAAGTGGTGGGCTAGTCTATGACATGAAGAGCCTCTCAGTAAAAATGCCGAGGAATGGTGGACAAAATACATTTAAAAATTAAGCACAGAACTGAGCTTGAAAGGAAAAATCTTCATGCACCAGTAAGGAAGGAGGCTTCTGAAAACCAGAGCATTAAGGGTCTGAGCTGATGCTGCAGCTACCCAGGGGGCAGGTCAAGGAGCTGAGCTGGTCTCAGTTATGTTGGGAGTTGGGGTTCAGCACATATGTGGGTGTAGGAGATGAGACCTTGGGCCCTTGTGAGATAGGGAGTATGAACTGAGATGGCTACATAAACTGAGGACCTGCCAAAGACTGTGCTTTCATTAAAGAGTCAACTAGAACAACAACAAAAATCTGTCCATCAGCATAAGAGACAACAAGAAGTCTCTAATGGACTCTAGTAAGAAAAGAAAATTCACTTGTGAATTTGGAAACCTAGGCATATATCTCATAAGTACTGAGGCATATATCTCATGATCTATATTACCAATATTGTTACAGAGAGTAACGCTACTACTATAAAGACATACCTGAGACTGGGTAATTTATGGAGAAAAGAAGTTTAATTGACTCGCAGTTCCACAGGCTGTACAGGAACCATGGCTAGGAACACCTCAGAAAACTTAGAATTATGGCAGAAGGGGAAGCAGGAACAATTTTCACACAGTGGAGCAGGGAACAGAGCAAATGGGGAAGTGCTACACACTTTTAAACAACCAGATCTCATGAGAATCCACTCACTATCATGAGAACAGCAAGAAGGAAATCTGCCCCCATGATCCAATCACCTCCCACTAGGTCCCTACCCCAACACTGACGATAACAATTTGACATGAGATTTGGGTGGGGACGCAGAGCCAAACCATATCGTTCTGCCCTGACCCCTCCCACATCTCATATCCTTCTCACATTTCAAACCCTTCCCATGCCTTCCCAACAATCCCCCGAAGTCTTAACTCATTCCAGCACTAACTTGAATGTCCAAGTCCAAAGTCTCATCTAAGACAAGGCAAGTCCCTTCCACCTATAAGCCTGTGAAATCAAAAACAAGTTAGTTACTTCCAAGATACAACAGGCGTTGGGTAAATGCCCCTATTCCAAAAGGTAGAAATTGGCTAAAACAAAGGGCTACAGGCACCAGGCCAGTTTGAAACCCAGTAGGGCAGTCATTAAATTTTAAAGCTCCAAAATAATCTTCCTTGACCCCATAATTCACATCCAGGCCACACTAGTGCAATGGATGGGCTTCCAAGGCTTTGAGCAGCTCTGCCTCTGTGGCTACGGAGGGTACAACCCCCACAGCTGCATCCACAGACTGGCATTGAGTGCCTATGGCTTTTCCAGGTACACAGTGCAAGCTGTCAGTGATCAACCATTCTGGGGTCTGGAGGATGGTGGCTTTTTCCTCACAGCTCCACTAGGCAGTGCCCCAGTGGGGACTCTGTATTGGAGCTCCAACCCCACATATCCTATCTGGACTGCCCTAATAGAGGTTCTCCATGAGGGCTCTGCCAGGTGTTTCCATACTTCCTCTGAAATCTGGGCAGAGGCTCCTAAAGCTCAACTCTTGTATTTTGTGCACTCACAGACTCAACACCACATGGAAGCCACCAAGACTTGGGACTTGCACCCTCTGAAGCAACAGCCCAAGCTGTATTTTGGCCCCTTTTAGTCACAGCTGGAGCTGGAGTGCCCAGAATGCAGGGCGCCAAGTCCCAAGGCTGCACAAAGGAGCAAAGCCTTGGGCCTCACCCACGAAACCATATTTTCCTTTTAGGCCTCCAGGCTTGTGATGGGAGGGGCTGCTGCGAAGGTCTCTGAAGTGTCCTGGAGGCATTTTCCTCATTGTCTTGGCTATGAACATTTGGTTCTTTTTACTTATGCACGTTTCTGAGCCTTGATTTCCTCCCCAGAAAATGGATTTTTCTTTTCTACCACATGGTCAGGCTGCAAATTTTCCAAACTTTTATGCTCTACTTCCCTTTTAAGTATAAGTTCTAGTTTCTGGTCATTTTTTTGTTCAACATTTCTCTCAAGTTCAAAGTTCCACAAATCTCTAGGGCAGGGTACAATACTACCAGTGTCTTTGCTAAAGCATAGCAAGAGTGACCTTTACTCTAGTTCCCAGTAAGTTCCTCATCTCCATCTGAGACCTCCTCAGCCTGGACTTCGCTGTCCATGTCACTATCAGCATTCTGGTCACAATCATTCAACAAGTCTCTAGGAAGTTCCAAACTTTCCCTCATCTTCCTGACTCTCCCTCTTCTCCCTGTCTTCTTCTGATCCCTCCAAACTGTTCTGAACTTTTCCCATTATGCAGTTCCAAACCTGCTTCCACATTTTCAGGTATCTTTATAGAAATGCCCCACTTTTTTGGTACCAATTTTCTGTATTAGTCTATTCTCGTACTGCTATAAAGACATACCTGGCCGGGCGCGGTGGCTCAAGCCTGTAATCCCAGCACTCTGGGAGGCCGAGACGGGCGGATCACAAGGTCAGGAGATCGAGACCATCCTGGCTAACCCGGTGAAACCCCGTCTCTACTAAAAAAATATAAAAAACTAGCCGGGCGAGGTGGCGGGCGCTTGTAGTCCCAGCTACTCGGGAGGCTGAGGCAGGAGAATGGCGTAAACCTGGGAGGCGGAGCTTGCAGTGAGCTGAGATCCGGCCACTGCACTCCAGCCTGGGCGACAGAGCGAGACTCCGTCTCAAAAAAAAAAAAAAAAAAAAAAAAAAAAAAAAAAAAAAAAAAAAAAGACATACCTGGCTGGGCGTCGTGGCTCATGCCTGTAATTCTAGCACCTTGGGAGGCCCAGATGGGTGGGTCACGTGAGGTCAGGAGTTCGAAACCAGCCTGGCCAACATGGTAGAACCCCATCTCTACTAAAACTACAAAAAGAAATTAGCCGCGCATGGTGGTGAGCGCCTGTAATCCCAGCTACTTAGGAGACTGAGGCAGAAGAATCACTTGAACCGGAAAGGCAGAGGTTTCAGTGAGTCGACATTGCACCACTGCACTCCAGCCTGGGGACAGAATGAGACTCCATCTCAATTAAAAAAAACAAACAAAAAAAGAACCACACACACACAGACATACCTGAGACTGGATAATTCATCGAAAAAACAGGTTTAATTGACTCACAGTTCTGAAAGCTGTACAGGAGGCATGGCTGGGGATGCCTGAGGAAACTTACAATCATAGTGGAAGGGGAAGGAGAAGCAGACACAATCTTCACATAACAGAGCAAGAGAGAGAGAGGGCAAAGGGGGAAGGGCTGCACACTTAAACAACCAGATCTCATGAGAACTCACTATCATGAGAACAGCAAGGGGGAAATCTGTCCCCAGGATCCAGTCACATCCCACCAGGTCCCTCCCCCAATATTGGGAATTACAATTTGGCATGAGCTTTTGGTGGGGACACAACCAAGCCATATCAGTCACTATGGTATAATAATAACATGATGTCCATTCTCAGCAGACTAACACAGGAACAGAAAACAACACTGCATGTTCTGACTCATAAGTGGTAGTTGAACAATGAGAATATATGGACAAAGGGAGGGGAACACCACACACCAGGGCCTGTTAGGGGTTGGGGGTCAGTGGGAGGGAGAGCATTAGGACAAATACCTAATGCATGCAGGGCTTTAAACCTAGATTACAGGTTGATGGGTGCAGCAAACCACCATAGCACATGTATATCTATGTAACAAACCTGCATGTTCTGCACATGTATCCCAGAACTTAAGGTAAAATTAAAAAAGAAGAAATATAATAAATAAATAATAATACCATGATGTAAATTTTAAAGCATGCTAAACTCAGCAACAGAATGGAGAGATATACACCGTTGTATTAATGCTTCAAAAAAGCAAGACAAGAATAAATGCAAAACTCAAATTAGTGTTTCCATCTGGGGGATGGAAGAGGACATAATTGAGGTGAAACACACAAGGTTTAGGTACCATTGGACAGGTTCTGTTTCTTAAGTTGGGTAATGGCTATACCATTTATTTAATTATATTTACAAATCACAGATATATATGTTACATATTTTATTCTTTGAAATATATTTTTTAAAAATTGATTTACCTATTTTTAATTCATTAATATTGTTTTTTATTGACAAGTCATAATTACATATGGGTTATAATGTGAGGTTTTGATATATTTATACAATATTGAATAACTAAATTAAGCTAACTAACATATCCGTCACCTCACTTGCCTATCATTTGATGATGAGACATTTGAAATTTACTCTCTCAGTTAGTATAAAGCAGTCCCACTTATCCGTGAGGGATACATTCCAAAACCCCTAGCAGATACCTGAAACTGCAGATAGTTCCAAATCTTATATATATCATGTTTTTTTACCTATACATTAAACTGGCCCTCTGCATCTGCAGAGGATTGATTCCAGGACTCTTTACAGATGCCAGAATCTATAGATTCTCAAGTCCCTTATATAAAATGTCACAGTATAGTTAGCCTTCCATATCTATGGGTTCTGCATCTGTGGATACAGAGGGCCTACTGTATATACTTAGCATGAAGTTTAATTTATAAATTAGCCACAGTAAGAAATTAACAGAAATAACTAACACTAAGAGCAATTATACAGTCTACTGTAATAAAAGTTACGTGGATGTGATATTTCTCAAAATATCTTACTGCACTGTACTAATGCTTCTTGTGGTGATGTGAGATGATACAAAGTTTATGTGATGAGATGAAGTGAGGGGACTGACATAGGCATTGTGAGGTAGCATTTGGCTATTATTGACCTACTGATGAGACAGAAGAAGGATCCTCTGCTTCAGGTGATCCCGGATTATCAAGCCATGACAATGTCAGTGACCAGTGGCTGGGTAGCATATACAGCATAGATGCACTGGGCAAAGGGATAATTCGTGTCCTGGGCAGGACAGAGCAGGATAGTATGAGATTCATCACATTACTCAGAACAGCACTCAACTTAGAACTTATGAGTTGTTTATTCCTGGAATTTTCCATTTAATATTTGCAGACCACAGTTGACTGTGGGTAACTGAAACCACAGAAAGCAAAATCATGGAGAAGAGGGGAACTACTGTATACAATACATTATTATTTACTATAGTACCCTGCTATTCCATGGGTCTCAAAACCTATCCTTCCTGTTTATTTGAAACTTCATACCCTTAGATGAACAACTCCCCATCTCCTTCCCTGACCACCGCTCCCTAGCCTCTGATAACCACTCTGTACTTCTATGAGTTCATCTTTATTAGATTCCACATGTAAGTGAGATCATGTGGTATTTCCCGCCCTGTGCCTGGCTTATTTCGCTGAGCATAATGTGCTCCAGGGTCATTAGTGTGTCACAAATGATAGGATTTCCTTCTTTTCATTAAAGGCCAAATAGTATTCCATTGTTTCTATTACCCAGTCAGCAGAACAAAAAGGAAAAAAAGAATAAAAAAGAACAAAGAAAGCCTGTGGGAATTATGAGACACTATCAAGATGTTCCTGAAAGAGAAGAAAGAGAAAAAGTCCGAGAAAGCGTATTTAAGGAAATAATGGCCCCATATTTCCCCAATCTAGGGAACGACAACAAAAACATCCAGGTACAGGAAACTCAGGTTGCCAATCAAGTTTAATCCAAAGAGGAATTCACCAAGAAACTGCATAATCAAATTGTCAAAAATTAAAGACAAAGAATACTGAAAACAGCAGGTCATAAGAAACAGATCACATTCAAGGGAGCCCCAGGATGGCTTTCAGCAGATTCCTCAGCAGAAACCCTGCAGGCCAGGAGAGAGTGGGATGATATATTCAGCGTGCTGAAAGAAGCACAATTGTAAATCAGAAATATTTTACCTGGCAAAGTTGTTCTTCAGAAATACGGGAGAAGTAAAAATTCCTGGACAGACAAAAGCTAAAGGAGTTCATCACCATTAGACCTGCAGAAATTGCTAAAGGGTGTTTTTTTGTTTTTTTTTGTTTGTTTGTTTGTTTAAGCTGAAACAAAAGGCCACTAACTAATAACAAAAAAAATGAAAGTTAGAAAACTCAGTGGTATAAGTAATATACTGCCATACTCAGAATTTTCTAATTGTACTGTAAGAGTGGTGTGTAAAGCAATTTTATTCCTACTTGGAGGGTTAAAACACAAAACTATTCAAACATTGTCTAGGGATACAAATTACAAAAACAAATGTAAATTTTGAAATCAAAATCATAAAAGAGGGAGAGGGAGTGAATGCATAGAGCTTTTGTATGTGATTTAATTTATCTTAAATTAGGTTGTTATAAGGATAAAATATTTGATGTAAGCCTCCTGGCACCCGAAAAGCAAAAACCACTATAGTAGTTGTGCAAAACACAAGAAGAGAAAACGATCAAGCCACAAAAGAAGACAGCAAAAAAAGAAGGAAATAGTTTTAAATGGCAACAAGTAAATTGAACAAGATTAAGACAAAAGTAAACTTTAAAAACTAGGTTTAAGAGAAGACTTAGTAATAATAGAAGGGATAGAATAATAGACGGGATGATATAGTAAAACTATTCAAGGGTTCTTACGGGTTTTTTTGGTCTTATCAATTACTATGCTAAAATGTACATTATTACAAAAAGTTAAAATGTATTCAAACTTACACACAAACCCTCACAGACCATACACAGGGACATTCAAAGTTGATAGACATGTAAACAAATGTAGAGATGTAGTGTGAAATCATAACTGCATAAAACTCACTGTAGCACATACACTACGACTGTAATAATTTTACAGCCACCTTCTGTTGCCAGTGCAGTGAGCTCAAGTGTTGCTTCTGCTTAAAACATCATATGATACTAATCACCTCCACGTGAGCCGTTCATCTTTCCAGTCAATTGCATATCACAGGAAAAGTGATTTATCTCTCACAGTTCTTGTGTATTTTTTCATCAAGTTTAGTGCAATACTATAAACCTTGAATAACACTGTGGAACCCATACAAAGTGCCACTTGTGATGCTAGAAACACTCCCAAGAAACAGAAAAGTCATGACGTTACAAGAAAAAGTTGAATTGCTTGATATGTACCACAGCTACAGCTGTGGTTGCCCATCATTTTAAACAAATTGTTCATCTTACAAACAGAGATGTAAACTTACAGTATCAATATACAGTGCAGTATTATAAATATATTTTCTCTTTCTTAAGATTGTCATAATAGCATTTTAATTTCTTTCTTTTTTTTTTTTTTTTTTTTTTGAGATGGAGCCTCGCCCAGGCTGGAGTGCAGTGGCCGGATCTCAGCTCACTGCAAGCTCCGCCTCCCGGGTTCACGCCATTCTCCTGCCTCAGCCTCCCAAGTAGCTGGGACTATAGGCGCCCGCCGCCTCGCCCCGCTAATTTTCTGCATTTTTAGTAGAGATGGGGTTTCACCATGTTAGCCAGGATGTTCTCGATCTCCTGACCTCGTGATCCACCCGCCGTGGCCTCCCAAAGTGCTGGGATTACAGACGTGAGCCACCGTGCCCGGCAATAGCATTTTAATTTCTCTAGCTTACTTTATCGTAAGACTACAGCATATAATACATATTACATACAAAATATGTGTTAATCAACTGTTCATGTCCTTGGTAAGGCTACTGGTGGACAGTAGGCTATTAGTAAAGTCTTAAGACAATCAAAAATTACACATAGATTTTTTAGTGTTGTGGGGGTTGATGCCTTTAACCCCCATGTTGTTCAGGGTCAACTTTATATAAAATGATAAAAATATATCTGTGACCACAATAGTTATAAACATTCTGAACTTACTAAAGAATACCCAAACTCTCAGTTTGAATGTTTTAAAAACCTATATGTAGCCTGTTTATGAGCATCATGATGAAAAGCATGAAGATAGTGAAAGACTGGACATAATGGGATAGAAAAACATAAACCAAGAAAAGAATTAAGTCTCTTTGTAGGTCTCTAAGAACTTGCTTTATTAATCTGGGTGCTCCTGTATTGGGTGCATATATATTCAGGATGGTTAGCTCTTCTTGTTGCATTGATCCCTTTACCATTATGTAATGCCCTTGTTTGTCGTTTTTTATCTTTGTTGGTTTAAAGACTTTTATCAGAGACTGGGATTGCAGCCCCTGCTGTTTTTTGCTTTCCATTTGCTTGGTGAATATCCCTCCATCCCTTTTATTTTGAGCCTATATATGTCTTTGCACATGAGATGGCTCTCCTGAATCCACAGATGGATCTTGACTCTTTATCTAATTTGCTGGTCTGTGCCTTTTAATTGGGGCATTTATCCCATTTACATTTAATTTTAATATTGTTATGTGTGAATTTGATCCTGTCATTATGATGCTAGCTGGTTATTTTGCACATTAGTTGATATGGTTTCTTCGTAGTGTCGTTGCTCTTTATATTTTGGTATATTTTTGCAATGGCAGGTTTGCAGGGGCTGGTACCTGTTTTCTTGCCATATTTAGTGCTTCCTTCAGGAGCTCTTGTAAGGCAGGCCTGGTGGTGACAAAATCCCTCAGCATTTGCTTGTCTGTAAAGGATTTTATTTCTCCTTTGTTTATGAAGCTTAGTTTGGCTGGATATGAAATTCTCGGTTGAAAATTCTTTTCTTTAAGGATGTTGAATATTGGCCCCACTCTCTTCTGTCTTGTAGGGCTTCTGCAGAGATATCTGCTATTAGTCTGATAGGCTTCCTTTGTAGATAACCTGATCTTTCTCTCTGGCTGCCCTTAACATGTCTTCCTTCATTTCATCCTTTGTGAATCTGACGATTGTATGTCTTGGAGTTGCTCTTCTCAAGGAGTATCTTAGTGGCATTCTCTGTATTTCCTGAATTTGAATGTTGGCCTGTCTTGCTAAGTTGGGATATTCTCCTGGATAATATCCTCAAGTGTGTTTTCCAGCTTGGTTCCGTTCTCCCCATCACTCTCAGGTACACCAATCAATTGTAGGTTTGGTCTTTTCACATAGTCCCATATTTCTTGGTGGCCTTGTTCAGTTCTTTTCATTCTTTTTTCTCTAATCTTGTCTTCGTGCTTTATTTTATTACGTTGATCTTCAATCTCTGATATCCTTTCTTCCACTTGATTGATTCGGCTATTATACTTGTATATGCTTCACCAAGTTCTCGTGCTGTGTTTTTCAGCTCCTTCGGGTCATTTATGGTTTTTTAAAAACTGTTTATTCTAGTTAGCAGTTCCTGTAACCCTTTATCAAGGTTCTTAGCTTCTTTGCATTAGGTTAGAACATGCTCCTTTAACTCGAAGGAGTTTGTTATTACCCACCTTCTGAAGCCTACTTCTGTCAGTTTGTCAAACTCATTCTTCATCCAGTATTGCTCCCTGGCTGGCAAGGAATCGTGATCCTTTGGAGAAGAGGCATTCTGGTTTTTGGAATTTTCAGCAGTTTTGCACTATTTTTTCCTCGTCCGCATGGATATGTCTACCTTTGATCTTTGAGGCTGATGACATTTGGGTGAGGCTTTTGCGTGGGCATCCTTTTTGTTGATGTCAATGCTATTGCTTTCTGTTTGTTCATTTTCATTATGACAGTCAGGCCCCTCTTCTGCAGGTCTGCTGGTGGTCCACTTCCAACCCCGTTTGCCTGGGTATCAGCAGCGGAGGCTGCAGAACAGCAAAGATTGCTGCCTGCTCCTTCCCCTGGAAGCTTCCTTCCAGAGGGCCACCCGCCAGATGCCAGCTGGAGCTTTCCTGTATAAGGTGTCTGTTGACCCCTGCTGGGAGGTATCTCCCAGTCAGGAGGCACAGGGGTTAGGGACTCACTTGAGAAGGCAGTCTGTTCCTTAGCAGAGCTCAAGCACTGTGCTGGAAGATCTGCTGCTCTCTTCAGAACTGGCAGGCAGGAATGTTTAAGTCTGCTGAAGCTGCTCCCACAGCCACCCCTTCCCCCAGGTGCTCTGTCCCAGGGAGATGGGAGTTTCATCTATAAGCCCCTGACTGGAGCTGCTGCCTTTCTTTCAGAGATGCCCTGCCCACTGAGGAGGAATCTAGAGAGTCAGTCTGGCTTCAGCAGCTTTGCTGCACTGCAGTGGGTTCCGCTCAGTCTGAACTTTCCTGCAACTTTGTTTACACTGTGAAGGGAAAACTGGCTACCCAAGCCTCAGTAATGGCAGATGCCCCTCCCCCTTAACCAAGCTTGAGCATCCCAGATTAACTTCAGACTGCTGTGCTGAGGGCAAGAATTTCAAGCCAGTGGATCTTAGCTTGCTGGGCTTTGCATGGGTGGGACCCACTGAGCAAGACCACTTTACTCCCTCACTTCAGCCCCCTTTCCAGGGGAGTGAATAGTTCTGTCTTGCTAGGGTTCCAGGCGCCACTGGGTACGAAAAAAAAACCCACTGCGGCTAGCTCAGTGTCTGCCCAAACAACCACCCAGTTTTGTGCATGAAACCCAGGGCCCTGGTGGTGTAGGCACCTGAGGGAATCTCCTGGTCTGTGGGTTGGAAAACCATGGGGAAAGCGTAATATCTGGGCCAGACAGCACTGTCTCTTATGGCACAGTCCCTCATGGCTTCCCTTGGCTAGGGAAGGGAGGTCCCAAGCCCTTCTGCTTCCGGAGTAAGGCAACATCCCACCCTGCTTCTGCTCGCCCTCCGTGGGCTGCACCCACTGTCTAACCAGTCCCAGTGAGAAGAACTGGGTACCTCCGTTGGAAATGCAGAAATCACCCACCTTTTGCATTGGTCTCACTGGGAGCTGCAGACCAGAGCTGTTCCTATTCAGCCATCTTGCCAGATCCTTCTTTTTTCTTTTTTAAAAATCATCTTTTAACAGTGGAAAGGGGGAGGAAACAAGAAGCACAAAGGAATTTCCTTCCCTCTTCATGAACCCAGGGCCAGTCCCAAGCAAAGTGCTGCAGTAGTGCCCTAGAATTTTTATAGTTTGAGGTCTTATATTTAAGTTTTAATCCATCTTAGTTAATTTTGTGTATTGTGAGACTGGTCAAGTTTTATTCTGCATATGGTTACCCAGTTTATCCCGCGCCATTTATTGAATAAGGTGTTGTTTCCCCATTGTTTATTTTTGCCTGCTTTGCCAAAGATCAGTTGGTTTTAGACAAGTGACTTTATTTCTGAATTCCCTAGTCTCTTCCATTGGTCTACGTACCTATTTTTGTACCAGAATCATACTGCTTTTGTTACTGTAGCCTTGTGCTATAGTTTGAAGTCAGGTAATGTGGTATTTCTTGCTTTGTTCTTTTTGCTTAGGATTGCTTTAGCTATCCATTCTTTTTTTGGCTCCATATAATATGTTATGAAATTGGATCAGTAATTTTAAAAACCTGTCAACCCAAAAGAGCTCTGGACCAGATGGATTAACAGCCAAATCCTACCAGATGTGTGAAGAAGAGCTGGTACCAATCCACTGAAACTATTCCAAAAATTAAGGAGGATGGTTTCCTGACTAACTCATTCTATGAAACCAGTATCATTCTGATACCAAAATTCAGCAAAGACATAACAAAAACAGAAAGCTACAGGCCAATATCTCCGATAGACATACATGCCAGTATCCTCAAGGAAGTACTAACAAACCAAATCCAGCAGCGCATCAAAAAGTTAATTGACCATGATCAAATAGGCTTTATTGATGGGATGCATAGATGATATGCAAATCAATAAATGTGATTCATCACATAAACAGAATTGAAAAATAAACCATAGGATCATCTCAATAGATGCAGAAAAAGTATCCCATAAAATTCAACATCCCTTCATGATAAAAATCCTCAGCTAATTAGACATGGAAAAAAGAACACACCTCAAAGTAATAGGAGCAATCTATGACAGATCTACAGCCAACATCACACTGAGCAGGCAAAAGCTGAAAGCATGAACTGGGATAAGACAAGAATGCCCACTGTCACCACTGCTATTCCACATAGTACTGGAAGTCCCAGCCAGAGCAATCAGGCAAGAGAATGAAAGAAAAATGCATCCAAATAGAAAAAGAGGAAGTCACATTATCTCTCTTTACAGACCACATTATTCTTTTTTTTTTTTTATTATACTTTAAGTTCTAGGGTACATGTGCATAACGTGCAGGTTTGTTACATATGTATACTTGTGCCATGTTGGTGTGCTGCACCCATCAACTCGTCAGCACCCATCAATTCATCATTTATATCAGGTATAACTCCCCAATGCAATCCCTCCCCCCTTCCCCCTCCCCATGATAGGCCCCAGTGTGTGATGTTCCCCTTCCCGAGTCCAAGTGATCTCATTGTTCAGTTCCCACCTATGAGTGAGAACATGCGGTGTTTGGTTTTCTCTTCTTGTGATAGTTTGCTAAGAATGATGTTTTCCAGCTGCATCTATGTCCCTACAAAGGATGCCAACTCATCCTTTTTTATGGCTGCATAGTATTCCATGGTGTATATGTGCCACATTTTCTTAATCCATCTTAATCCACAGATGGACATTTGGGTTGATTCCAAGTCTTTGCTATTGTGAATAGTGCCGCAATAAACATACGTGTGCATGTGTCTTTGTAGTAGAATAATTTATAATCCTTTGGGTATATACCCAGTAGTGGGATGGCTGGGTCATATGGTACATCTAGTTCTAGATCCTTGAGGAATTGCCATACTGTTTTCAATAATGGTTGAACTAGTTTACAGTCCCACCAACAGTGTAAAAGTGTTCCTATTTCTCCACATCCTCTCCAACACCTGTTGTTTCCTGACTTTTTAATGATTGCCATTCTAACTGGTGTGAGATGGTATCTCATTGTGGTTTTGATTTGCATTTCTCTGATGGTGAGTGATGATGAGCATTTTTTCATGTGTCTGTTGGCTGTATGAATGTCTTCTTTTGAGAAATGTCTGTTCATATCCTTTGCCCACTTTTTGATGGGGTTGTTTGTTTTTTTCTTGTACATTTGTTTGAGTTCTTTGTAGATTCTGGATGTTAGCCCTTTGTCAGATGAGTAGATTGCAAAAATTTTCTCCCATTCTGTGGGTTGCCTGTTCACTCTGATGGTAGTTTCTTTTGCTGTGCAGAAGCTCTTTAGTTTAATTAGATCCCATTTATCAATTTTGGCTTTTGCTGCTGTTGCTTTTGGTGTTTTAGACATGAAGTCCTTGCCCATGCCTATGTCCTGAATGGTACTACCTAGGTTTTCTTCTAGGGTTTTTATGGTATTAGGTCTAACATTTAAGTCTCTAATCCATCTTGAATTAATCTTCTTATAAGGAGTAAGGAAAGGATCCAGTTTCAGCTTTCTACTTATGGCTAGCCAATTTTCCCAGCACCATTTATTAAATAGGGAATCCTTTCCCCATTTCTTGTTTCTCTCAGGTTTGTCAAAGATCAGATGGCTGTAGATGTGTGGTATTATTTCTGAGGACTCTGTTCTGTTCCATTGCAGACCACATTATTCTATACTTAGAAAACCCTAAAGATTCTTCCAAAAGACCCATAACCCTGATAAATGACTTCAGTAATGTTTCAGGATACAAAATAAATGTAAACGTACAAAAATCAGTAGCATTTCTGTCCACTAATAACATTCCAGATGAAAACAAATCAAGAATGCAATTTCATTTGCAATAACCACAAAAAGAATAAAATACCTAAGAATACATCTAACCAAGGAGGCGAAAGATTTCTACAAGGAGAGGTACAAAACATTGCTGAAAGAAATCATAGATGGCACAAACAAATGGAAAAACATTCCATGCTCATGGATTGGAAGAGTCAATATTGTTAAAATGTCCATACTGCCCAAAGCAATTTGTAGATTCACTGCAATTTGTATTAAATTACCAACATCATTCTTCACAAAATTAGGGGGACACCTCCTTCCATTCCTAGTTTGTTGAATATTTTTATCATGAAAGGGTACTGAATTTTATTAAATGCTTTTTCTAAATATATTAAGATGATTATATAGGTTTTATCTTTTATTCTATTAATATTATATTTTAGACACTGATTTTTGTTATGTTAGACCAGCCTTGCATTCCTGGCATAAATCCTACTTGGTCATGATGTATAATGCTTGTATACGTTGCTGGATTCTGTTCCTAGCGTTTTGTTGAGGATTTCTGTGTCTATATTTATGAAGGATATTGATAGGTAGTTTTCTTTCTTGTGATGTCATTGGTTTTGATGTCAGGATAATGCTTGCTAGAATGTATTGGAAAGCGTTTCCCTCTATTTTGTCTTTTGGAAGAGTTTGCAAAAGATTGTTCTTAGCCCTTCTCTGAATGGTAAAATTAATCAATGAAGCCATCTGAGTCTGGGCTTTACTTTGTGAGTATTTTTTAAATTATTATTTACATTACTAATTCAATCTTTTCACTTATGAAAGTCCTTTTCAGATTTTCTATTTCCTCTTGAATAGTGTTGATAATTTACATAATTCTACTAATTTGTCCGTTTCATCCAGAATATCTAATTTGTTGGCATAAAATTCGTTATACTATTCTTTTCTAATCCTTTTATTTCTGTAACGTTGGTAGTAGTGTTTTCTTTTTCATTTCGAATTTAATAATTTGAGTTTCTTTTTTTTTTTTGGACAATGTAGCTGAAGTTTTGTAATTTTTGTCACTTTTCCAAAGAACCAGATTTCAGTTCCATTAGTGTTTTTTGTTTTGTCTTGTGTTTGTGTGTGTGTGTGTGGTTTTTTTTTTTTTTGGAATCTTTATCATTTATCATTTCCTTTGTTTGGGTTTAGTTTAGTTTGTTTTTTTTCTAGTTTCTTAAAGTAGAAGTTATTAAGATGTCTCTTCCCTTTAATTGTGGTATTTAGTCCATTTATATTATGTAGTTACTGATAAGGTATTATTTATGTAGCCACTTTTGATTTTTTTCTATATGTCTTGTGGGTTTCCCCCCATTATTCCTTCATTACTTCTATCCTTTGTGTAATAAAAACATTTTCTAGTATACTATTTTAATTACTTTGTTCTTTATTTTACTGTATTTTTGAGTTATTTTCTTACTGGTCACTTTGAGAATAACATTTTTACATTAAAAGAGTCTGATGTATGTGTGTATGTGTTTTAGCAACTTTTTATTTCCATATAATTTCAAAATTACAAAAATTGTAAAAAAAAATAAAGAATTATATATGCTTTCAGTGTATCTCCAGATTAACATTTTTCCTCATTTGCTTTACATTCTGTGTGTATGTTTTCAGAACTAAAACTCCTAATTTTAATCAAGTTTAACATATTCTTATTATTAGTTCTTTTAACATCCTGTTTAGAAGTCTGTCTACCCTAAAGTCATAAAGATCTTCTTTTATGCTTTTTCTAGAAGGTTTATTGTTTTACATTGTACATTTAGATCTACAAGTCATCTGAAATCATCTGCATATAATGTGTAGTTTGTACCAAAATTTATGTTTCCCTGTATGGATACCCAATTAATACAGAACCATTTACTGAAAAGATCAACATTTGCCATTGGTTAATATATTCCTTCCCCCTTTGTTTTATTAACTTTTAATTGGTTTTGAGGAAACAGTGTTTGGTTACATTAAGTACTTTAGTGGCGATTTCCAAGATTCTGGTGCACCCATCACCCGAGCAGTGTACACTGTACCCAATGTGTAGTCTTTTATTTCTCACCCCCTCTCACCCTTCCCCCAAAGCCCCCAAAGTCCATTGTATCATTCTTATTCCTTTGCATCCTCGTAGCTTAGCTCCCACTAATGAGTGAGAACCTATGAAGTTTGGTATTCCACTCCTGAGTTACTTCATTTAGAATAATGGTCTCCAATACCATCCAGGTTGCTGCAAATGCCATTCTTCCATTTCTTTTTATGGCTGAGTAGTATTCTATGGTATATGTGTGTGTGTCTGTGTATATGTATATGTGTGTGTCTGTGTATGTATATCACATTTTTTTATTCACTAGTTGATTGATGGGCATTTGGGCTGGTTCCGTATTTTTGCAATTGTGAATTATGCTGCTATAAACATGTGTGTGCAGCTATCTTTTTTGTATAATGACTTCTTTTTCTCTGGGTAGATACCCAGGAGGGGCATTGCTGGATCACACGGTAGATCTGCTTTTAGTTCTTTAAGGTATCTCCACACTGTTTTCCATAGTGATTGTAGTAATTTTCATTCCCACCAGCAGTGTAAAAGTGTTTCATGTACACCACATCTGTGCTAGCATCTATTATTTTTTGATTTTTTGATTATGGCCATTCCTGCAGGAGTGCTGTGGTATGGCATTATGGTTTTTATTTACACTTCCCTGATAATTAGTGATGTTGAGCATTTTTTCACATGTTTGTTGATCATTTGTATATTGTCTCTTTATAATTGTCTATTCGTGTCCTCAGCCCACTTTTTGATGGGAGTGTTTGTTTTGTTCTTGCTGATTTGTTTGAGTTCCTTGTAGATTCTGGATACTAGTCCTTCGTCAGATGTATACATTGCGAAGATTTTCTCTCTATGGGTTGTCTGTTTAATCTTTGGATTATTTCTTTTGCTGTGCAGCAGCTTTTAGTTTAATAAATTCCCATTTATTTATGTCTATTTTTGTTGCATTTGCTTTTGGGGTTTTGGTCATGAAGTGTTTGCCTAAGCCAGTGTCTAGAAGGGATTTTCCAATGTTATCTTCTAGAATTTTTATGGTTTCAGGTCTTAGATTTAAGGCTTTTATCCATCTTGAGTTGATTTTTGTATAGGGTGAGAGATGAGGATCCAGTTTCATTCTTTTACATGTGACTTGCCAATTATCCCAGTACCATTTGTTGAATAGGATGTCTTTTCCCCACTTTATATTTTTGTTTGCCTTGTCAAAGATCAGTTGGCTATAAGTATTTAGCTTTATTTTTGAGTTCTCTATTCCGTTCCATTGGTCTATGTGCTTATTTTTATACCAGTATGATGCTGTTTTGGTAACTATGGCCTTACAGTATAGTATGAAGTCAGGTAATGCAATGCCTCCAGATTTGTTCTTTTTGCTTAGTCTTGCTATGGCTACGCAGGCTCTTTTTTGGTTCCATATGAATTTTAGGATTGTTTTCTCTAGTTCTCTGAAAAATGGTGCTGGTATTTTGAGGGGAATTGCATTGAATTTGTACATTGCTTTTGGCAGTGTGATCGTTTTCACAATATTGATTCTACCTATCTATGAGCATGGGATGTGTTTCCACTTATTTATATTGTCTATGAGTTCTTTCGGAAGTGTTTCTACTTTTCCTTGTAGAGCTCTTTCAGCTCCTTGGTTAGGTATAGTCCTAAGTATTTTATAGTGTTTTTTTTTTTTTTTTTTTTTTTTTTTTTTTTTTTTTTTTTTTTGCAGCTATTATAAAAGGGATTGAGTTCTCGATTTGATTCTCGGCTTGGTTGCTATTGGTGTATAACAGAGCTACTGATTTATATACATTGATTTTGTATTCAGAAACTTTGCTCGATTCATTTACCAGTTCTAGGAGCTTTTTTCAATTAGTCTTTAGGGTTTTCTAGGTATACAATCATGTCATCAGCAAACAGCAACAGTTTGACTTCCTCATTACCAATTTGTATGCCCTTTATTTCTTTTTCTTGTCTGATTGCTCTGGCTAAGACTTCTAGTACTATGTTGAATAGAAGTGGTGAAAGTGGGCATCCTTGTCTTGTTCCAGTTGTCAGTGTGGGTGCTTTCAACTTTTTTCCCATTCAGTAGAATGTTGGCTGTGGGTTTGTCATAGATGGCTTTTATTACCTTAAGGTATGTCCCTTCTATGCTGATTTTGCTGAGGGTTTTAATCATAAAGCAATGCTGGATTTTGTCAAATGCTTTTTCTGCATCTATTGAGATGATCATGTGGTTTTTGTTTTTAATTCTGTTTATGTGGTGTATCACATTTATTGACTTATGTATGTTAAATCATCCCTGCATCCCTGTTATGAAACCCACTTGATAATGGTGGATTTTTTTTTTTTTTTTTGATATGCTGTTGGATTCCCTTAGATAGTATTTTGTTGAGGATTTTTGCATCTATGTTCATCAGGGATATTTGTCTGTAATTTTCTTTTTTTGTTATGTCCTTTTCTGGTTTTGGTATTAGCGTGATAGTGGCTTCATGGACTGTTTTGGGGAGGATTCCCTGTTTCTTTATCTTTTGGAATAGTGTCTCAATAGGGTTGGTCCCAATTCTTCTTTAAACGTCTGATAGAATTCAGCTTTGAATTCATCTGGTCCTGCACATTTTTTTTATTGGTAACTTTTTAATAACCATTTCAATCTCACTATGTGTTATCGCTCTGTTCAGGGTTTCTATTTCTTCCTGGTTTAATCTAGGAAGGTTGTGTATTTCCAGGAATTTATCTGTCTCCTCTAGGTTTTCTAGTTTATGTGTGTAAAAGTGTTCATAGCATCCTTGAATGATCTTTTGTATTTCAGTGGTATCAGTTGTAATACCTCCCATTTCGTTTCTAATTGAGCTTATTTGGATCTTCTCTTTTCTTTTTGTCATTAATCACACTAATGGTCTATCAATTTTATTTATCTTTTCAAAGAATCAGCTTTTAGTTTCATTTATCTTTTATATTGTTTTTTGTTTGTTTCCGTTTTATTTTGTTCTGCTCGAATCTTGGCTATTTGTTTTCCTCTGTTGGGTGTGGGTTTGGTTTTTTCTTGTTTCTGTAGCTCCTTCACGTGTGACCTTGGATTGTCCACCTGTGCTCTTTCAGACTTTCTGATATAGGCATTTAATGCTGTGAACTTTCCTCTTAGCACCACTCTTGCTGTATCTCAAAGGTTTTGATATGTTGTATCACTATTATTGTTCAGTTCAAATAATTTTTTAAACTTCCATCTTGATTTCATTGTTGATCCAATGATCATTCGGGAGCAGGTTATTTAATTTCCATGTATTTGCGTGATTTTGAGGGTTCCTTTTGGAGTTGATTTCCAATTTTATTCCACTGCGAACTGAGAGAGTCCTTGCTATAATTTTGATTTTCTTAAATTTAATGAGGCTTGTTTTATGGCCTATCATATGGTCTATCTTGGAGAATGTTCCATGTGGTCATGAAAAGAATGTATATTCTGCAGTTGTTTGGGTAGAATGTTCTGTAAATATTTGTTAAATCCATTTGTTCTAGGTGTAGTTTAAGTTCATTGTTTCTTTGTGCACTTTCTGTCTTGATGACCTGTCTAGTGCTGTCAGTGGAACATTGAAGTCCCCCATTATTATTGCATTGCTGTCTATCTCATTTCTTAGGTCTAGTAGTAATTGTTTCATGATTTTGGGAACTCCAGTGTTATGTGCATATATATTTGCATATGTGATGTTTTCCTGTTGGACTAGTCCTTTTATTATTAAATAATGTCCCTCTCGACTTTTTTAACTGTTGTAGCTTTAATCCTTGTCCACCCCTTTACCTTAAGTTTATGTGAGTCCTTATGTGTCAGATGATTCTCTTGAAGAGAGCAGATACTTGGTTGGTGAGTTCTTACCTATTCTGCCATTCTATATATTTTAAGTGGAGCATTTAGGCCATTTACATTCATCGTTAGTATGGAGACGTGAGGTACTGTTCTATTCATGTGCTGTTTGTTGCCTGAATACCTTGCTTTTTTGTGTATTATTGTTTTATAGGTCCTGTGAGATTTATGCTTTAAGGAGATTCCGTTTTGTTGTGTTTTGAGGATTTGTTTCAAGATTTAGAGGTTCTTTTAGCAGTTCTTGTAATGCTGGCTTGGTAGTGGCAAATTCTCTCAGCATTTGTTTGTCTGAAAAAGACTGTACCTTTCCTTCATTTATGAAGCTTAGTTTTGCTGCACACAAAATTCTTGGCTGAAAACGGTTTTGTTTAAGGAGGCTAAAGATAAGACCCCAATCCCTTCTAGCTTGTATGATTTCGGCTGAGAAATCTGCTTTAATCTGATAGGTTTTCCTTTATAGGTTACCTGATGCTCTTGCCTCACAACTCTTAAGATTATTTTCTTTGTCCTGACTTTAAATAGCCTGATGATTATGTGCCTAGGTGATGATCTTTTTGTGATGAATTTTCCAGGTGTTTTTTGAACTTGTTGTATTTGAATGTCTAGATCTTTAACAAGTCCAGGGAAGTTTTCCTTGATTATTGCCTCAAATATGTTTTCCAGACTTTTAGATTTCACTTCTTCAGAAACACGAATTGTTCTTAGGTTTGGTTATTTAACATAATCCCAAACTTCTTGGAGGCTTTGTTCATTTTTTAAATTCTTTATTCTTTGTCTTTGTCAGATTGGTTTACTTTGAGAACCCTGTCTTCAATCTCTGAAGTCCTTTCTTCTACTTGTTTGATTCTATTTCTGAGACTTTCCAGTGCATTTTGCATTTCTCTACATGTGTTCTTGATTTCCAGAAGTTCTGATTTTTTTTTTATTTATGCTGTCTGTTTCACTGGAGATTTTCCATTCCTATTCTCTTTTTTTTTTTTTTTTTTTTTTTTTAAGCTGGACTTCACCTTTCTCTGGTGCCTCCTTGATTACTTAATAATTGACCTGCTGAATCCTTCTTCTGGCAATTCACAGATTTTGTCTTCATTTGGATCTATTGCTGGTTAGCTAGTGTGATCTTTTTGCGGGTATTAGAGAACCTTGTTTTGTCATATTGCCAGAATTACCATATTTTCTAGTTCCTTCTCATTTGGGTGGATTGTGTCAGAGGGAAGATATGGGACTCAAGGGCTGCTGTTCAGATTCTTTTGTCCCGTGGGGTACTCCCTTGATGTGGTGCTTTCCCCTTTCCCCTAGGGATGGGGCTTCTTGAGAACCAAACTGCAGTGATTGTTATTTCTCTTCGGGATCTAGCCCCCCAGCAGAGCTACCAGGTTCTGGGCTGGTACTGGGGAGTGTCTGCAAAGACACTTGTGATCCATCTTCAGGTCTCTCAACCGTGGACATGAGCACCTACTCCAGTGGAGGCAGCAGGGGAGTGAAGTGAACTCTGTGAGGGTCCTCAGTTGTATTTTTGTTAAGTGTGCTGGTTTTGTATTGGTTGGCCTCCAGCCAAGAGGTGTCGCTTTCAAGAGTGCATCAGCTGTGACTGTATGGAGAGGATGAGGTGATGGGCGGGGCCATAGAGCTCCCAAGACATTATGTCCTTTGTCTTCAGAGTTCTTGGCTGTCCCACAGAGCCTGCAGCATCAGTCCACTTTCTTCAAAAGGTCTTTGGATTCTTTTGGCTTTCTTGGTATGTTTCTCCAATAGTTCTTGGAACAAGAGTTCACGAGTGGTTCTCCACATGCTACTCTGTCCATCCAAGTGGAAGCTGCAAGTTAGTCCTGCCTCGTATCCACCATTTTTCCCAACTAGGTGACTTTAAATAATCTGCACTCTTCCAATGCCTCAGTTTCTTCCTTAGTAAAATACGTATTTTTGTGTATTCCTCTAGAGTTACTATAAAGATTATAGGAGTAAGTGCATGCTATGTGTCAATCACTCTGTGTGTTTAGCATCAGAAAGTTAGTGTCATTCATTTAGTCACTCATTCATATGTGCCAGGTGCCTTCTTCTTATCAAGTAACACCATGGAGGCAGGGACATGATTCCTTTTACTTAATAATGTATCCAGAACACCTAAACCAGTGCCTAGCGTATAGTTGGTATTCAATGAATATTTGTTTAATAAATTATCTTGTATACCTCAACAAAATGAAGGCTTTACATGACAAACCCATAGTCAACATCATACCAAACAAGGAAAAGTGTAAAGCTTTCCTCTAATATCTGGAACCAGACAAGGATGCCCACTTTCACCATTGTTATTCAACTTAGTACTAAATGTCCTAGACAGAAAAATTATGCAAGAGAAAAAAAAATAAAGGGCATACAAATTGAAAAGGAAGAATCAGATTGTCTCTGCTTGCAGACATGATCTTATATATAGAAAACCCTAAAAGCTCCACAAAAAAACTCTCAGGAGTGATAAATGAATTCAGTAAAGTTGCAGGTAAAAACTGACATACAAATGTAATAGCATTTCTATACACCAACAAAAAACTAGTGGGAAAAGAAATTAAGAAAACAATTTCATTTACAATAGCTACAAAATAATACATATAAATAAATTTAACCAAGGAGGTGAAAGATCTCTACAAGGGAAACTATAAAACAGGGGTGAAAGAAAATGAAGAAGACACAGAAAATTGGAAAGTTATCTCATGTTCATGGATTAGAAGAAGTAATATTGTAAAAATGACCATACTACAAAAAGTGACCTAAAATGGAATCCTTATCAAAATACTAATGACATTCATCACAGAAATAGAAAAAATATCCTGAAACTTTTATGAAACTACAAAAGATGCAGAATAACCAAAGCAATTCTGAGCAAAAAGAACAAGATTGGAGGTATCACACTACTAGACTTCAAAATATACCGTAAAACTATAGTAGCCGAAACAGTATGGTATTGACATACAAACACATAGACCAGTGGAACAGAACAGAGAATCTAGAAATAAATCCACATATCTATGGCAAAGGTACCAATAACATTTACTAGGGAAAAGGACAGTCTCTTTAATGAATGGTGCCAGAAAAACTGAATATTTTAATGCAGAAAATGAACCTAGACACCTATCTCTCATTATATAAAAAACAACTTAAAAGGGATTAAGGATTTAAATGTAATACCCGAATCTATGAAACTTCTGGAAGAAAATAGAGGGGAAATTGTTCAGGACATTGGTCTGAACAACGATTTTTATGGAGAGGATCTCAGAAGCACAGACAACGAAAACAAAAATAGAAAAAATGGGGCCGGGCGCGGTGGCTCACACCTGTAATCCCAGCACTTTGGGAGGTCAAGGCAGGTGGATCACCTGAGGTCAGGAGTTTGAGACCAGCCTGGCCAACATGGTGAATCCCCATCTCTACTAAAAATACAAAAATTAGCCGGGCATGGTGGCAAGTTGCTGTAGTGCCAGCTACTCGGGAGGCTGAGGCAGGAGAATCGCTTGAACCCCGGAGGTGGAGGTTACAGTGAGCCTAGATCACACCACTGCACTCCAGCCTGGGCAACAGAGCGAGACTCCATCTCAGAAATCAAAAAAGAAAAATAGGATTATGTCAGCCTAAACACCTTCTGCACATCAAAGGAAACAATCAACAGAGTGAATAAACAACCTTCAGAATGGGAGAAAATATTCGCAAATTATTCGACTGGCAAGGGATTAATATTCAGAACATAAAAGTAACTCAAGCAACTCAACAGCAAAAAACAAGCAAATAATCTGATTTAAAAATGGGCAAATGAACTTAATACACATTTGTCAAAAGAAGTCGTACAAATGGCAAGCGTATGTGGAAAAAAAGTTCATCATCACTAATCATGAGGGAAATGTAAATCAAAACCACAATGACATATCATCTCACCCCAGTTAGAATGGCTATTATCAAAAAGACAAAGATAACAAATGCTGGCGAGGATGTGGAGAAAAGGGAACTCTTGCACACTGTAGGTGGGAATGTAAATTAGTATAGCCATTATGGAAAACAGTATGGAGGGTCCTAAAAAAATAGAAATAAAATGAACTATCATACTACCCAACAATCCCACTTCTAGGTATATATCCAAAGTAAAAGAAATCAATATGCAGAAGAAGTATCTGCACTCCCACATTTATTGCAGCACTGTTCGTAATAGCCAAGATATGGAATCACCTTAGGTGTCCACAAATAGATGAATGGATACAGAAAGCGTGGTATATGTACATGATAGAGTACTGTTTAGCCATAAAAAAGAATGAAATTCTGTCATTCATGGCAACATGGATGAGTTTGGTGAATATTATGTTAGATAAAACAAGCCAGGCACAGAAAAGAAAATATCTTATATTCTCACTCATGTGTAAGAGCTAAAAATTTGATCTCATAGAAGTAGAGAATAAAACGTGGTTACTAATGGTGGGGAAAAGTGGCAGAGAAAATAAGCATGGAGGGAGGATAGCCAAAGCTTGGTGAACAGATATAAAAATACATCTGCCTAGGAGAAAAAGTCCTATGTAGTTGTGGTATAGAAAAAATTCTGTACCACTATAGAATTACTTTAGTTAACAACAATTTATTGTATATTTTCACATACCTAGAAGGGCAGATTTTGAATGTTTCCAACACAAAGAAATGATAAACCTTTGAGAGGATGCTTATGTTAATTACTCTGATTTTTATCATTACACATTGCATACATGTATCAGAATATCACAGAGTACTTCGTAAATACGTACAACTGTTATGGGTCAATTAAACCTAACAAAAATTTAAAAGAGCAAAATAAACCCAAGGCCAGTGGAAATAATGAAATAAACAGTAGAAGTCAATGACATTGAAAACAGGAAAGCAGTAGAGAAAATCAATAAAAGGATAAGCTGATCCTTCAAAAATATTTAAGAAAGTTGATCAAGCGGCCGGGCGCGGTGGCTCAAGCCTGTAATCCCAGCACTTCGGGAGGCCGAGACGGGCGGATCACGAGGTCAGGAGATCAAGACCATCCTGGCTAACCTGGTGAAACCCCGTCTCTACTAAAAATACAAAAAACTAGCCGGGCGAGGTGGCGGGCGCCTGTAGTCCCAGCTACTCGGGAGGCTGAGGCAGGAGAATGGCGTGAACCCGGGAGGCGGAGCTTGCAGTGAGCTGAGATCCGGCCACTGCACTCCAGCCTGGGCAGCAGAGCGAGACTCCGTCTCAAAAAGAAAAAAAAAAAAGAAAAGAAAGTTGATCAAGCTCTCGCAAGACTGGCAAACATAAAATGAAAGAAGAACAAATAATGAAAACCAGGAATGAAGCAAAGGCTACCAATACAGTTTCTGCAACCATTGCAAAGATAAGGAGAATATTGTGAACACATTTTTACTCATAATTTTGACAGCTTAAAAGACATGGACCAATTCCTCAAAAAGCACAAACTACCAAAATTCAACCAAGGAAAAAATAAACACTCCTATATCTGTTAAATAAATTAAATTCACAGTAGCTCCTGAAAATTAAATCAGGTTCAGATGGTTTCATGAGAGAATTCTATCAAATGTTTAAGGAAGAATTAGCACCAGTTTTACACAATTTCCTCTGGAAAATGGAAGAGAAGTGCATACTTTTAAATTCATTTTATGAAACTTGTGGTTTTTGCAAAAAAAACCACAATTACTTTTGCTCCAACCTATTATCGAGTAGAATCCACCAGTGTGCAAAAAGAATTACATACCACAGCAAATTGGAATTCACTGTAGACATGCAATGCTAGTTCAGTATTTTTAAAGCAGTCGATGTAATCTACCATGTTCAACAAGCTAAAGAAAAAATCCTGTTGTTATCAATTGATGCAGAAAGAGCATTTCTGCATCTAACATCTGTGGTAAACATTCATGATAAAAACTCTCAGGCAACTTGAAATAGAGGGTAACTTTTTCAATTTATAAGGAACATCATGTGGTGACAGACTGAATGCCTTCCCCCTAAGACTGGGCGTGAGGTAAGGATTTTTGCTTTTACTACTTTTATTTAGTAAACTACTGGAAGTTCTAGCCACTGCAGTAAGTCAAGAGAAAAATAAGGCATATAAATTAGGAAAAAGAAAATAAAAGTGTCTCTATTTTCAGATGGCATAGTTGTTTACATTAAAAAATAACGAAGAATTTATTAAAATTAAAATATCCTGGAACTAAGAAGTATGTATGTGTGTATGTGTACAGTTGTGACAGCAAGGTTGTGGTCTACAACATTCATGCATAAAGATCAACTTAGAACTGTGACAACAACATTACAGTTTACAGCATTAACATCTAAAGTTTAATCATACTTCTATATACTAACAACAAACATGCAGAAAGCAACAATTTAAAAATCCTGTTGACAGTCATTCCATAGATAATAAACTACCTAGATATAAATGTAACAAAAACATTTACACTATTTATATGCCAAAAATGATAAAATGCTGATTACAGAAATCAAAGAAGACTAAAGAAGTGTGGAAACACACCATGTTCATAGATTCAACATAGTAAAGATAACAATTCTCCTCCAAGTGATTGAATGCAATTGCTATCAAAGTCCAAGAAAAGTTTTTTGCAGACATGGACAAACTTATTTTAAAATTAATGTGAAATGTCACAGGGTCTATAATAGCTAAATGATTTTGAAAAAGAAAAATAAAGCAGAAGGAGTCAGCCTACTCAATGTTAAGTGTTATTATGTAACTACAGTAATCAAGACAATGTAGTATTAGCATACGAACAGACACATAGATCAATGGAACAGAATTTGAACCACACAAATATGCCCAACTGCAAAATTTCAAAAGCAATATCATGAAGGAAGGATAGCTTCTTCAACAAATAGTAATTGGATGACTGTAAGCAGAAGAATGAACCATACCCAAACCTCATGCCTTATGTATTTTGAAAAAACTCAGCTGGGTGCTGTGGCTCACGCCTGTAATCCCAGCACTTTAGGAGGCCGAGGCGGATGGATCACCTGAGGTCAATTGTTCAAGACCAGCCTGGGCAACATGGTGAAACCCTGTCTCTACTAAAAATACAAAAATTAGCTGGGCATGGTGACAGACGCCTGGAATCCCAGCTACTCAGGAGGCTAAGGCAGGAGAATCGCTTGAACCCAGGAGGCGGAGGTTGTAGTGAGCTGAAATCAAGCCATTGCACTCCAGTCTGGGTGACAAAAGCAAGACTCCATCTTAAACAAAAACAAAAACTCAAAATAGATCATGGATTGAAGTGTAAAGTGTAAAACTATAAAATTTTGAGGAAAAATATCATAGGAGAAAATAGATAGAACTAGTCACATAGCCAACAAAGTAGCAAAATGGGCTGGGAAATTTGCAGGGTATTTTAAAACTTTCTATTAAATAAAGGAGATAAAATGAAAATACAAATTTTATTTTAAAAACATAACATTGATAGAAAAAGTGAAGAGTGAAGAGCTAAGTGAAGAGTCTTCAGACTTGCTTCAGACCAAAAGCATGTTTCATAAAGGTAAAAATTCATAAACTCAACCTCATTAAAATTGAAGATTTATGCTCGGCAGAAGACTCTGTGAAGAGGATTAAAAAACGAGCTACGGAGTAGAAGAAAATATTTGCAAACCACATATTTGACAAAGGACTTGTATCTAGACTATATAATGAGTTATCAAATCTTAACAGTAAATTTTTTTAATCCAATTAAAAATGAGCAAAAGACATGAACAGACATTTCACAGAAGAGGACATACAAATAAACATATGAAAAAGTGTTCATCTTCCTACGCCATTAGTGAAATGCAAATTAAAATGCAAGTTATCCATTAGGGAAATGCAAATGAGATGTGACTACACACCTGTCAGAATGGCTAGCTTAAAAATACTGATAACATCAAGTGAAACAAACAGATCCGTATGTATCTTGGATAAATTTTACAAGAATTTCTTTAAGAGGGAAGATAAGCCACAAAACAGTAACAATAATACTCGGCAATGCTCACCGAGTATTTAATTATATGTCAAACACTGGTTCAAGTAATTAATATGCATAAACTCAATATTGTCTAAAACCATATGTTATGTTTATCTGTTTCACAATTTTATATGATTTATGGATGCATATATTGTAGTAAAAGTAAAAAGAAATAAGGAATATCTCAACATCAAGTACTAATTGTTAATACCTCTGGAAAGAGTAGATGAAGGAAGGAACGGATGGAGTAAGCCAATTCTTGAGTGTTTTCTTTTTCTTTTCTTTTTTTTTTTTTTTTGAAACAGAGTCGCCCAGACTGCAGTTTCCCCTGAGACTCCAGCGCCCAGGCTGGAGTGCAGTGGTGTGATCTCAGCTCACTGCAACCTGTGCCTCCTGGGTTCAAGCTATTCTCCTGCCTCAGCCTCCTGAGTAGCTGGAATGACAGGTGCATGCCACCACACCCAGCTAATTTTTGTATTTCTGGTAAAGGTGGGGTTTTGCCCTCTTGGCCAAGCTGATCTCGAACTCCTGACCTCAGTTGATCTGCCCACCTCGACCTCCCAAAGTGCTGGGATTATAGGTGTGAGCCAACGGGCCCGGCTGAGTATTTTATTTTTTAAAGAGAGCTGACATTAATAAGGCAAAATGTAACGTCTGCTTAGTTTTGATGGAGAATATATATGTGTCTGTTATGCTACTTTCTGTATAAATATATTTATATTTTTTTCAAGTTATACATATATAACTTGAAAAAAATTTGTAAGGAGGACATTAGGCTTAACCATTGAAGCAACACTCAGTGAACACTCCTGCCCTGGACCAGGCCCTGAGTGGATACTGGAGGATTCCAGGGAGGTCAGGCAAGGTGCCATCTGCAAAGAGCTCCTATTCTTGTTTGGGAGGCTTCTTGGAGAAGGTGACAAGTGATTTCCTTATTTGAAGGATAAACAAAGAGTTAAGAGTTATTGACTTAAAAATCTATTGATGAGCTTCCGTGTTCATTAGGCATTCATCTGAGTGTTCTGGATAGAACTGTGAAAAATGTAGCTCGGCACTTCTCAAAGTGCTGTCCTCATACCAACGGGATCAACATCACCTGACGATCTGTATGTATAGAATTGCCAAACTTCAGGTTTTATCCCATGCCCACCAAGTCAGCAACTCTAAGGTGGGGCCAGCAATCTGTGTTTTCACGAGGCCCCCAGGTGCTTCTGAATGCCTGCTGAAGTTTGAGAACCACTGGTAGAGAAAGCCTTGGCTCTCAAGACTTGCATTTGTGTGTACTTGTGCACATGCATGTGTGTGTGTGTGTGCACATGTGCATGTGTGCGCACACTTGTGTAAATGCATTCACATGTGTGTGTGCTTGTGTGAATGCATGCACGTGTGTATGTGTGTGTAGGGGGAAGGGCAGACAGGACACAACGAAACAGGTGAGTAAATGAGATTATTTTACATAGGGATAAATGTTATGAAGAAAGGTTTAAAAGGGCTTAGAGAAAATTGCAGGATGTCAGAAAGAAGTAGGGCTTCTAAAAATAGGCCATGAAAGAAGGCCTGCCTGGGGAGTTGTCTTAGGAACTAAGACTCAATGATGAGAAGGAGTGATAGGTAGGTGGAGCAGGGATAAGAACTGCAGGCAAAGAGACCAGCAAGTGCGAAGATCTCAACCCTGGAACAGAAAGAAGAATGAAAGTCAAAATAAATAGATTAAGAAAACAAAGTCAGGAGCAAGATAAAATGCGATTGGAGAGTGCTGATCACACAGAGCTTTGTAGGCTGTTAAGGGATCCTGAATTTATTCCAGGTATATTGGGACATCACTGCAGTGATTTAAATGGTGAATTGGCTAGGCCCAGAATCACAGGGTAGGTACTTTCAGACAAAGGAACAGCATAAGAAAAGGTACAACGGTATGAGAGAGAGAGAGCATATTTGACTAACTCCAAGTCCTTCAGGATGACCAGAGCAGAGTTCATACTGAAGAAGGATGCAGTAGGCTGGATTCATGGGAAAGCTCTTGAGAATAATAAAAATAGCAAAGTTTTTTTTTTTTTTTTTGAGATGGAGTCTCGCTCTGTCACCCAGGCTGGAACGCAGTGGCGTGATCTCTGCTCACTGCAAGCTCTGCCCCCCGAGTTCACGCCATTCTCCTGTCTCAGCCTCCCGAGTAGCTGGGACTACAGGCACCCGCCACCATGCCCGGCTAATATTTATTTATTTATTTATTTTTGTATTTTTAGTAGAGACGGGGTTTCACTGTGTTCGCCAGGATGGTCTTGATCTCCTGACCTCGTGATCCGCCCGCCTTGGCCTCCCAAAGTGCTGGGATTACAGGCGTGAGCCACCGCGCCTGGCCAAAAATAGCAAGTATTTTTCAAGCACTCATTATGTGTCAGTTTTCCAGTCCCTTGACTCATAATAACTCATGAAATCTTTGCAGCACCAGGACGTAAACACCACGATAATCCCTGTATGACTAATGAGGATGTGGGGCCCAGAACCTAGGACTTTGCCTCCAGAGCCTGTACACTTCAATAGGGTTTGTGTGTTCGGCTGAATGGGGCTCATCACTGCTTACCAATGAAGCAATAATGACTCAACTGCTCTCCTGCCTAAAGCAAAAGTCCTCCGACTAATCCGATATGTAGCCGCCAGAGCAGCTGTTTCAAAACTCAGATCTGACCAGGACTTTCTCCTGTTTCCAACTCCTCGGTAGCTTCCCCTTGTGCAAGAATAAAGTCCAAACTTCTCATCATGACGTACAAAGCCCTTCTTGAAGGGTCTCCTTCTCACTCCCATCTTACCCCTCTCCAGCACTCACCCCAGCCATCCAGAGCTTGAACCCATGCTCACCACTCCTCTCAGCCTTTGTTCGTGCTGTTCCTTATTTCTGGACCATTGTCCCTGCTCTCTGCTCTTCTCTGGTTGTAGCAACCAGGGCTCAGCTTCAAGGAAGAGAATATAGTCTAGTTAGTTCAGAGAGGGATTTGTTACAGGGTATGAAATGTCTTCTCAGAATCCCTGGGAGGCAGAAGAGCTGACTCTGGGCTGAAACTCAGAGCTCTGCCCCAAGTCACAGGGAGAACTGACCTGCAGAGGATGTGGCTGCCCCTGCTGCAGTTGAGAAGCTGCCTCCCAGAATGAGACCTCAGACCTCGCCCCACTTTGCTGAGTCTTACGTGGATGCAACTTACTGAGAAACCTAAATCATGAAGGAACTCTAGCTGCGTGGAGTCTGGGAAATGAGCTTGGCAGATTTCTAGCCGTTGCAGTTACAGGAAAGCACTCTTGCAGGAGGGTGGGACAGACATTGATGAGCCAATTCAAGTCTCCACTCTACCTAGACGTCTCTTCCCCTTCAGAATCCCTCCCCTTTTTTGATAGGTCCCTCCCCTATGTGTTTCTATGCTACCTTGTCCTTCCCCTCCTAGAGTACAGTGAGCATCTTGAGTACAGCGACCACATCTGGTTGATGAATGATTCCCCCTCCCATGATAGGGCCTGGTACATAGCAGGTGTTCAGCAAACATTCAGGCATACTCACCCTGCAGAACGCCTCTGCAGTTAACATTTTCCTGGTCCAGTGCCTCTTGATTTTTGTTACTAAGGCTACATGGACTGTATTAGATTGAACCATATGAAATTGTTACTTCTGTAGTCAAAACTGGGTAAACACTGGCAATTTCACATGACTCAACCCTGTATATATCTATCAATACTTTTTCAGCTATTGTTTATATGGAAAAAATTAGATTTACAGTCCTGAAACTCAATATAACATTTTTAACAATGTGGTATCAGGGTATCTCAAGTTACATTTCAGATATAGCTAGTGAAATGTCAGCACCAAGTGTAGTCAGTTTGAAAAATCACATTAAGTATCTATCGCCACAGGGATGTGGGTCTTAGACACTGCTGAGGGTAAACAAGACCCTGTTACTGCAAAAACCCAAAACTAAAACATCATTCACTATATTTAGTGTTTGATCATGAGGATGGAATGGAAACACTTGACATATTAGCAGATGGATCTCCTATCTATTTTGTTGTGTTTACCATGTGTTTTAAGAAATTGGTTGAGAAATTTGGTTTGAAGAGTGATGCATTGTAATTTTTCCCACTTAAAATAATGGGAAATATATTTTCAGTGTCTTCAAACAGAATGACTGGTTTTTAGGAACAGATTGATAATGTTCAACAGACGATGCATGTGTCCTGAATGCTGAAAAGTTCATCACTGTAGACTCAGAAGGGTGTGCACTGTATGGCTGAAGGGAAGGGTCTTTGAGAGAGTACAAAAGGGCTTTGAAGATGTGGTTGGCAAAAGGATTTCAGAGGGAGGGGGTGGGAGCAAAGCTGAGTGCGACACTAGGCAAGTTACTCAGCTTCTCTGAACCTCAGTTCTGTCACCTGTAAAATGGCCATAATAATGCTTGCACCAAGCATTGGAAGATTAAGTGAGATCTCCAATGTAAAAAGCTCACATAGAGCCAGGAGCCTCCGTCAATGGTATTATAAAAAGCACTTAGGACCATGGCTAGTACATAGGAAGCACTCAGCGTATGTGAGTTATCATTATTCCTTCTCCATTCTTTCATTCAATGCCCTTTGTAAGAGAATGCAAGTTATAAATTTCTTTTGGAATTTGGCCCAAGAACAGCAGTTTGGCTTCATCTCATTTAATCAAGTGGTGAGAGCTGCATTGGTCATTCCACATTGCCCTTTGCTTTCTTTCCACTGCTACAGGAGCTAGAGCTACTGTTTCAGGCTCACCGTCCCCGCGAACAGTATGTATGCCTCTCCTTTGTTGTGCGTTTTTCCCACTATCTCCTCTATCAAAAGCCCCTGTTGCCTGTTTCAAAGCCCCTCCATGGAGTGGGATGGGGGCAATGTGGACCTGTAGCCTGCCTTCGCCTCATCACACGATCGCTCCTGCCCCAAACTGCCACTGCCTGGAAGCGCTGGATGGCTTTGAGAGGTTCCTATCTTGTTGCCTTGGTATACGGGAGGCGGTTGGAAGCTAACCAGCTTCCTTTGGCTTCCTGGGAAGGAGATAGGAGGTGAGAATCAGTCCAGTGTGAAGAACGATGAGAGCCATCATGTTTGAGTGGCTTTAAGACTCTTGTACCTCAAGTCAAATTTTAAAAAAGGTGGGTGGGGGGGCGGGGGGGCTGACTGAACACAGTGGCTCACACCTGTAATCCCAGCACTTTGGGAGGCCAAGGCAAGAGGATTGCTTGAGGACAGGAGTTCAAGACTAGCCGGGGCAATACAGCAAGACCTTGTCTATAAAATAAATAATAAAAACCTTATCATTGTGAATGTTATTAAAGACATGTATCAAGCACAAGTCAGGCTTGATAAGCTCTTTTTTCCTTGTACAATTTAAGCTGTCAGAAAGCCCAGCGCTCCATGGTTGGATTTCAGTAGCCTGTGAGGCTATTCTTAGCTCCTCTCTTGCTGGCTGTTACATTTTTAAGAATCGCTAGAGGTGAGCATAGTGGGTGAGACCTCCCCTCCATCTGCTCCCCTCAGAGGTCAGATGGAATGGAAAGTGGCCTGAGGCGATACTCAGCTCATTGCTCCTGCAGACACCACCCAGTAAAAACACAGGAGATGAGTGTTGTAGACACGTGGCTTTTCCTGGCTGCAGAGATTTTCTGAATCCCACAGAATCATCTCTGGGCACCCAGTGACTTTTGCCTCAGGAAGAAGTGAAGAAAGGTGCCTGTTTCAAATAGTTCAAGTGGCATCGTGCTGCCTGGAGATTAAAAAGGTTTAGGGTTTCCTCCAGACTCTTCCTTTCCCTTTCCACCTCCCCTACCTTTAACAACTGCGCAAGGTTTTTGGATGCTCTACTGTTGGCCAGGCCCTGGGCAAGGTGAGATGGAGAGTCAGTCACTCATCAGGTAAAAGGAGGAGCTGAACCAAGCTGTTCCAACTCCAGATTTCCCCCAGCAACTGGCATTACCTCCCTCATATGTGTTCACGTGTATTTCATGTGTTATTAGCATGGCTGACCTTTAGTTTGTAAGCAGCCTCCGAGGCTGATGATGACATGCTTTCCAAGAAAACTGACCTAGGGACCTTGGACCAGTTAACCTCTCTTGGACTTGGTTTCCTCCATTGGGCAATTGAGGGTGATAATGCACACATCCCATGGTTAGATGGGACAAGTGTTAAGGGATGAGCAGGGTGTCTATGAAGAAAACCTCTTCTCCCTTCTTGATTTTAGGACTAACAGAGAGACAGGAGTCTGACAGGTGGAGGTGGAAGTATCCAATTCAGGTTAACAGTCAATCAGAGAAACCCACTTTAGATCAGGAGCCGAAACGGCTTGCTAACTCTTGAGTTCTGAAATGGAATTACCTCTGAGGCACAGGAAACGGTGGTCACCTGCAAGTCCCCCTCCACTAGCCAGGCCCTGGCTGTTGGAGAGAGCAAACAGGAGTATAAGCCCTCTGTGGGCAGGTCCTGAAGCAGAAGGGGAGCCCGAGGGGGCTGTGCTGAGCATGGCTGCTGCTTCTGGACTCACCCATCAGATCTATCACTTCTGCACCCTGCAAGGGAGGGAGAAGGCTATGGAGAGAGACCGGTGAGTCACTCAGGCTAGTGGAAGTTCCTGGTCTCTGTGACAAGAAGAGGCCAGAGAAAAAGCAGGTTCCTGTAAGCAGTGACATAAACAGCAGGGCCTAGCAGCCTTCTTTCGCCATCAACCCTCTACCCTGTCTTTTTTCTGTACAATGCCCCACTTTTGTGTAGACATCATTGACTGACCCAGTGTGCCCCACAGAATACGGGTGCTTCGGGTGTTTGTGGCCCATTCATTCTGGAGTGTGTGGGATGCTCCTGGCTATGTGCTAAATGCAGGGGATGGTGCTGAATTAGCTAGGTCCCTGCACTCAGAGTTCACTGGCTGGTGGGGAAGAGATCAGGAGAGCGATGGTGACTTGGCTGCAAGGAAAGTGCTGTAGAGCATCAAGCACAGAGTCTGGGTTCTGGACATGGACTATCTTGGCTCAGTCCCAGCTCTGCCATTCCCTGGCTGTCATCTTGGACATGTTACTTAATCTCTCTGAACCTCAAGGTCTTGAGCTATCCAAGGTAGTTTGTAATAACTCCTACCTCAAAGGATTGTTGGGAGCATTAAATGAGTGCATATACATAAAGCACTTAGGCCAGGCATGGTGGCTCACACCTGTAATCCCCGCACTTTGGGAGGCCAAGGCAGGCAGATCACTTGAGGTAAGGAGTTCAAGACCAGTCTGGCCAACATGGTGAAACCTTGTCACAATTAAAAATATGAAAACTGGCCGGGCGCGGTGGCTCAAGCCTGTAATCCCAGCGCTTTGGGAGGCCGAGACGGGTGGATCACGAGGTCAGGAGATCGAGACCATCCTGGCTAACATGGTGAAACCCCGTCTCTACTAAAAAAATGCAAAAAACTAGCTAGGCGAGGTGGCGGGCGCCTGTAGTCCCAGCTACCCGGGAGGCTGAGGCAGGAGAATGGCGTAAACCCGGGAGGCGGAGCTTGCAGTGAGCTGAGATCCACCCACTGCACAGCCTGGGCAACAGAGTGAGACTCTGTCTCAAAGAAAAAAAATACATATATATATATGTGTGTATATATATGTATATATATATGTGTGTGTGTGTGTATATATATATATATATATATAAACTAATCAGGCATGGTGACATGTGCCTGTAATCCCAGCTACTGGGGAGGGTGAGGCAGGATAATCTCTTGAACCCAGGAGGCAGAGGTTGCAGTGAGCCAAGATCGTACCACTGCATCCCAGCCTGGGCAACAGAGGGAGACTCCATCTCAAAAAATAAAAAGAAAATAAGGCACTTAGAACGGTGTCTGGCACAGAGCATGCATCACATCAGTGTTAACTGTTGTTATCATAAGGGACTAGCGGGTTGCCTGCCCCAGTTTCCAGGGTTAGGGAAGGCTTAAAGAAGGGAGCATCAATCTTAACCAGGGTTTTTCAACCTCAGCGCTGTTGCCATTTTGCAGTAGGTAATTGTAGTGGAGGCTGTCCTGTGCAGTGTAGGATATTTAGCAGCATCCCTGGCCCCAACTCACTAGATGACAGCAGCACCCCTCCCAAATGTGACAACCAAAACTGTCTCCACACATTGTCCAGCATCCCCAGGGGAGCAAAACTGCTCTGGGTTTGGGAACCCTGCACTAACCTGAGAAGTGAGTGATGGACAGGAGGACAGAGGTGGTGCTCCAGGAATAAGGAATATTGTGGGTGAACGTGTAGAATTGTGAGAGTGTGGGTCCATCCAGGGACTTGTCCTAACATGACAGCTCCCTTATGAAGATCTTAAGCCCAGTTAAGCACTCAAGTGCTGACTTCTCCCACTAAATCCTTGGCTTCTGGCAAAAGCCAAATGCATAGGAGAAGCCTACTGAGTACTTGCTGCTGTGTGTGTGAGCCCGTCTTTGTGAAGGTGTCCCTGAAGACCATTCACCTCGTGCTCTGCTCTAAATTTATCCTGTTCTGAAGAAAGTTCATCCGTGAGCATGATGCACAGTCTCATTGCTTGGCCCCATGTAGCAGTGCTTCTATGAAATTGGATTTTTAATGCCTTCAGCCTACCCTGAAGTACATCATGCAAAAAATTCGTGTTCCACTTATTACTGTGTTTAGAGTTATTTTATGTGGACCCATGGTTCACCACATTACAGAACACTGTCTTCATAAGCATCCAGTGGAAGAAATTTCCCGCTGATTTCAGTACCAGGACAAAAATCTTGCTTTTCCTGAACAATTGTTTTTTTTCCACATCAGCTCTGAATCATGTGGCGGATTGTGTTTCTCTTTTTACTCTGTGTGCTGGGGAGATTTGAGACACATTGATGGCCCATTTCAGGCAAGCACACAGGATCTTGAGGCATAAATTGGGGTATTTTTTCCTGATTCTATTTCCTTGGTTTCCTTTTTTTTCTGTGAGTTGATCTTTGTCTTCCTTATTTTTAATTCCGTTATGTTATATACATTTCACAAGTCACCCGAATCCCTTCCGGAATAAAGTAGGAAATTAATAATTTAAAAAAAAACATGGAAAATCACATTCTTTATGTTATTCTATTGCAATAGCCAGGCAAGGATTTATGCCTTCACAGCACACAATTTTCTTTGCTCTTGCAAGGAGAGCCTCATTATCCAGATTTTTCCATAGGTCAGAGTTACTGTGATAGAGCTTAGCTCTCTTATTTGTGATCTCCATCATTTCCATGACAATGTTCAGCACTATTATGAGAATATAATTATAATTCTAATACGAGAAGAAGCAAATGGGACAATGTCACAAAGCTGTGAAATAGTGCAAAACTGCAGAGAGATAAATGAAAGGTCATTCTCTGTTCTCCAGTAATAATATTGAGTCTCCCGGGGAATGTAGGGTCTGTTGCCTGGGGCAGAATGTGGATCTGCAGCAAGAAAAAGCTACAACCTGAATTATTGCTTACATTATTGTTCTCTTTGCATTTTGGTTTTCCTCTTTAGGATTCATTCCAGTGTGCAAGTTTCCCTCTGAAAATTCATGTTGCTCCTTCAAAGAGTTCTGATGGAATACTGAACGATATACCCTTTTGACAGTTTAGCTGTGACTTGAGAGTACAGAACTCGCTGGTTATTCATGTAATGTTTCAACAGTCCATCAGCTATTAGAATACAAAATTGCACATTTGTAGGAGGCATATTATATTTGATTTCTGTGGTTTCTTTTGGAGCATCTATATTCTTCTATCCAGTAGCAAATACATGAAAATTTGTATCAGGTAACTCAGTTCCAAGTCACAGAAACTCAGAGTAGCTTAATTTAAAAAAAAAAGTCGGCCGGGCGCAGTGGCTCAAGCCTGTAATCCCAGCACTTTGGGAGGCCGAGACGGGTGGATCACGAGGTCAGGAGATCGAGACCATCCTGGCTAACATGGTGAAACCCCGTCTCTACTAAAAAATACAAAAAAACTAGCCGGGGGAGGTGGCGGGCGCCTGTAGTCCCAGCTACTTGGGAGGCTGAGGCAGGAGAATGGCGTAAACCTGGGAGGTGGAGCTTGCAGTGAGCTGAGATCTGGCCACTGCACTCCAGCCTGGGCGACAGAGTGAGACTCTGTCTCAAAAAAAAAAAAAAAAAAAAAAAAAGTCATTGCTCATGTAAATATGAAGTTCAGGGATGGGTCTTTCTTCTGACGAGGTGGGAGCCAGTACCTCCAGCAGTGCCTCTTTCTGCATTTAGCTCCCAGCCCTGCTTCCCTCTCTGCAGGTTCTCTCTCCAGACAGGTCTTATTGACATTCTTTTTTGTTTCCTAGTGCCTATAAAAGTTATGTTTATACGATACTGTACTCTATTCAGTGTGCAACAGCATTATGTCTAACAAGTGTACATAGCTGCATCTGAAAATACTTGATAGGTACAATGCTAACACTCATCCGAGTCTTCCTTCAACAAATCACGGTCTTTTTGCTGGTGGAGGGTCTTTCCTCCATGTTGATGGCTGCTTACTGATCAGGGTGGTGGTTGCTGAAGGTTGGGGTGACTGAAAATTTCTTAAAATAAGACAACAATGAAACTTGCCACAGTGATGAACTCTTCACTTCATGAAAGATTTCTCTATAGCCAGTGGTGCTGTTTGATTGCATTTTGCACACAATAGAACTTCTTTCAAAAGTGGAGTCAGTCCTCTCAAATCCTACAGCCCCTTTATCAACTAAGCTTATGTAATATTCTAAACCTCTTGTGTCATTTTAACAATGTGTACAGCACCTTCATCAGGAGCAGATTCCATCTCAAGAAGCTAGTTTCTTCGCTTATCCATGGGAGAAGCAGCTCCTTGTCTCTTAACGTTTTATCATGAGATGGTAGCAGTTCAGTCACATTTTCAGGTTCTACTTCTGATTCTAGTTCTTCTGCTACTTTTACCGTATCTGCAGTGCCTTCCTCCACTAAAGTCTCGAACCTACAACTTCATCCATGAGGGTTAGAATCCACTTCTTCCAAACTCCTGTTAATGTTAGTAGTTTGACCTTTTCTCATGAATCACGAGTGTTCTTAATGACATCTAGAATGGTGAATCCTTCCAGAAGATTTTCAATTTACTTTGCCCAGATCCATCAAAGGAATCACTGTCTATGGCAGTTATAGTCTTACAAAATGTATTTCTTAAATAATGAGTCTCAAAGGTCAAAGTTACTCCTTCATCCATTAGCTGCAGGATGGATGTTGTTTTTATCATGAAAACAACATTAATCTTGTACATCTCCATCTGAGCTCTTGGGTGACTAACAGTGGTAATATTTTGAAAGGAATTTTTTTTTTTTTTGAGAAGTAGGTCTCAACATTGGGCTTAAAATATTTGGTAAATTTTGCTGTAAACTGATGTGCTGTCATCTGGGGTTTTTTATTCTACTTACAGAGCACAGGCAGAATAGATTTAGCATCATTCTTAAGAGCCCTGGTATTTTCAAAATGGTAAATGAGCATTGACTTCAACTTGAAGTGACCAGCTGCTGAAACAAGAGAGCCTCCCTAACAAGCGAGCCTGCCTTTGAACCTTTGAAGCCAGGCATTGACTTCTCCTCTCCAGCTATGAAAGTCCTAAATGGCATCTACTTCCAATATAAAGCTATTTGCTATTTTTTTCTACTTTGAAAATCTCCTGTTTGGTGTATTCACTTTCACCAATGATCTGAGCTAGATCATCTGGGTAACTTGCTGCAGCTTCTCCATCAACACCTGCTGCTTCACCTTGTGCTTTTATGTTCTGGAGATGGCTTCTTTTCTTAAACCTCATGAACCAACCTTTGCTAGCTTCCAGCTCTTTTTCTGCAACTCCCTCACCTCTCTCAGCTTTTACAGAATTGAAGAGAGTTAAGGCCTTGCTCTGGATTAGGATTTGGCTTAAGGGAATGTTGTAGCTGATTTGGTCTTCTATGTAGACCACTAAAATTTCCTGCATATCAGCAATAAGGCTGTTTGGCTTTCATGTCTTACATGCGTACATTGGACTAGCAATTTTTATTTCCTTCAATAACATTTCCTTTGCATTTATAACTTGGCTAACTTTATGGCGTAAGAGTCTAGCTTTCAGCCTATCTTGGCATTTGGCATGTCTTTCTTATTAGGCTTAATCATTTCTAATATTTGATGTAAAATGAGAGATGTGTGATTCTTCCATTCACTTGAACACTTAGAGGCCTTTGTAAAGTTATTAAATGGCCTAATTTCAATGTCGTTATGCCTCAGGGAATAGAAAGGCCCAAGGAGAAATTGAGAGATGGGAAACTACTGGTCAGTGGAGCATGAGAACACATCCAACATTTATCCATGAAGCTTTCGGTGCTATATGGATGTCATTTGCAGTGCTTTAAAACAATTGTAATAGTGACATCAAAGACCATTTATCATCGATCACTATAGCAGATATAATAATGTTTGAAATATTGCAAGAATTACCAAAATGTGACACAGAGATACAAATTGAGCAGGCGCTATTGGAAAATTGACACTGATAGACTTACTGGAGGCAGGGTTGCCACAAACCTTCAATTTGTAAGAAAGTGAAGCACAGTAAAACAAGGTAGTCCTGTGCTTCCCAGCGAGACTGTGTCACTTACATGCTCCTCTTTGTTGAGGGGAAGGAGCATGAATGAGGTTATACTGGCCCTGAAACAGATCTAAAGTCTAGCTGGTGGCCGGGCTCGGTGGGTCATGCCTATAATCCCAGCACTTTGGGAGGCCGAGAGTGAGAGTGAGAATAATAATTACTAATATCAACAGTAATAAAAGCTTTCTGGGCAAACACAAATATTCTCACTGAAACTTGTAGAAATAGTGCCTTGAAACTATGACAGAAATATTGGGAACGTCTGGGCAGCAGTGAGGCTTTGGGCTGCCCCTGGGTACTCTGGGTGCCTCTGCCCAGAAAGGCAGGAGGGCTTCTCAGCACAGAACAGCCTGGGAGAAAGACGGCAGCTTCAGCCCTGCCCCCTCCACCCTCGCAGCACTTCCTGTGAGTCTCTGATCGTACACACTTCATTCCATCTCTGAGGTTTGTTCCAGTCTCTAATTCCGTGAGGAGCAGGGACTGTATCTTACTCCACTCCTGCTCATCCATGTCACCACGGTGACTCCCAAAGGTGGCCCTCTGCTGTTTGTGCAGGTTGTGGGTACTAGGCCATGATCCAGTCTCCCGCCATGGGTCACGCTGTTTCCCTCTGTGCCTGAGTCACACAGCCTGTGTGTTCCTGACCCAGTAAACCCCTTATGGGCAAAGACTTTCCCAGTTCCTCCCGCCCACCTTCGCCTCCTGGAGCACTGGCTTCCTCCCTTCCCACACTCCCCTGCACCCTGGAAAGACTCCTAGAACGCCCACCCGTGCATTGTCAGTGACTGTCTGCCCGGCCCCTCCCAGGGCATTGTGCACTCCTCCAGGGCAAAGACAGTTTCTTTGTCCCAGTGTCCCCAACACATAGCCCAATGCCTATCAGACAGTAGGTGTTCTGTAAGCACCTGGTAAATTCGTGATCTGGGGACACAATAAATAGCCCCCTTCCTTGCCTTAATTCTGAACAATTATAAACAATGGGTAAGACACACAAAGAGGATAGATACGACTTGTGTCCAGCCATCTCCTCTCGCCTGGACCCCAATCTCTGTAACAGGAGCTGAAGGGGATTAGAGGTCCTTCCAACCCTGAAATTCCCTGTCCTATAAGCATGCGGTTCTGTTGCCTGTCCTCGGACCAAATCATACATCAGGCTCCCTCCCCAGGGCTGCACACCCAGGATACTAGAACACAGTAGGGGTGCATTACAGCAACATCCCAACAGTGCATGGTCATCAGGGCACTGCAGCGAGTGAGAGCCAGGGGATTTGGCTTCTTGTCCCCACACCTACACTGACTCACCAAGTCCCTTCTTCCCTCTGGACCTCAGTTTCCTGTTCTGTTAAGTGAGGGGAAGGACCTAACTGATTCAGACTAATATCTAAGGATCTAAGACACAGATCTAAGCTTCCATGATTATATTCTGCAATTCTGTGATTATGTTACATGATTCCATTATTATACCCCATGAATCTACAAGGAACTTGATAACATTTTGTGATGTGATGCTATTCTACAATTGTTTAACAACAGTCTCAGATTCTATATATTGGCTCTTCAGTCCTTAGAAAGCCCAAGTGCATGTTTTAAAAATGAATTCAGTACTGTATCAATTTTCTACTGTTTCAAAAACAAAACAAAATACTACCCCTAAAACTTAATGGTGTAAAAACACCACCATTTAATCATCTCATGTTTTGTGCGGTAACTGGGCTCAGCTGGACTGTACTTCTGCTCCACGTGCTATCTGGGGCTGCAGTGGAATATCAAAATGCTCAAGGCGGCTGACTCGTGTGGCAGGCAGTGGCGCTGGCTGTCACTGGGAACTCAGCTGGGGATTTGGTTTTCCTTCGTTTGGCCTCTTCATGTGGCTTGAATCTGGCTGGGTTCCAAGAGGCAAGAATTAGAAACTGCCTGTTCCCTTGAGGCCTAGACTTGGATGTCCCATAATACCACTGCATTCAAGAGCTGCAGAAACAAGCTCCATGTGGAGAGCAGCATGCATATGCAGGGAATGGAGGGAGTGTTTGGGAGGGGAGTGTGTCTTTGGAGGCTAACTCCTGCAAACAACTGACACCATCTCATTAAAGCACCTGCTAAAAACAGATGAAGAAACATGCTGGAGTCCTGTCATAGTTAAACTATCATCTGTCTGCCAGAGCCTGGGAACTAATGCTAGGTACTCCTGCTTGCCTTTGCTATGTAAGAAGTGAGGAAACCCCAACAAATGTGGAGGCAGCCTGAGCATTAAAAGCCTTCGCCCCTTCCCCTCCACTCCCATAGCACCATGACTCAGGCAACTCAGTGCCTCTTTCTGAGCCTCAGTTTGCTCTTCTGTAAAATGGGGGCATTGGTCTTGAGGGTGCTTAAGGTGCCTCCACCCCTAATGTTCTCTGTCCCTCTGTGCTCCTAGGTACTCCTTCCAGGACGAGGAGGACATGTTCATGGTGGTGGACCTGCTCCTGGGAGGAGACCTGCGCTACCATCTGCAGCAGAATGTGCATTTCACAGAGGGGACTGTGAAACTCTACATCTGTGAGCTGGCACTGGCCCTGGAGTATCTTCAGAGGTACCACATCATCCACAGGTAACTGGGCTGCTGGTGGGATGCCTGGGACAGAGGCACCATGGGCTAGGGTGTCATGAGCAGTCTGCGGTAGTGGGGAGAGAATTTTGTCCTTGACATGGTTTAAAAGTGGTAGTGCATCAGGGGAAAAAAAGCAGAACACTTTTCTTCCTGTTTTTTTTTATGTTCTTTACAACCAGCACGTACGCCTCCCATCCTACACCCGTACACTACTGCTTAGAGACATGACTGGTGGCTGGCCTTATCTTCTCTGCTCCAGTATGCCTGGGGAAGCTGGAACATTCTGTCCCTCTTGTCTCAAGTCAGAAGAATTATAGTAGCATTATTATACTAGTGAGTTGGGAGTGTGAGGGATTCTACTCTCTATTTTTCCGTACTTAGAAATCAGTGCTGTGCATTGTGGAGGATATCTTTCTCTTGGGAAGCCTCAGTGCTGGCTCTGGGCTTTGCATAAAAGCTCTGAGTTTCTGCAGCCTCGTCAGGGACCTTGCTTCTCCCTGCTATGCACAGTAGTGCCATGTCCTACACAGGTGAGCAAAGTGACTTTGTCTGCAGAAGCTGGAACTCAACGAAAGGCTTTAAAGTGATGGTGTCATTCATAACTCTTCTCACTGACCCCAGAAGAGGCAGCTAGTGTGAGGGGCTCCAAATTGGTTTACCCATGGTCTTGCACTGTGCTTAGTTGATCTCCTTGTAACTTAACTAATTTTGGAAGATTTGGAAAAGATGAGGACTTGAACTTCTAGGTAAAGATGACAGATTAAGCACATACGTCTACATTTTTCCCTTCTTAAACTCCATTAAATGACAGTAAGGAATATTTTAAAAGTGATAAAGTTATGAAGATAGGGAACACTGGAAGGGGACCTCAGTGAAAACAGTGGGGAAAGGTGGAAAGAAAGATGTAAAGTGATCGATGACTTAGGATACCAGAAACTGAATTTAATGTTGCTGCTGGGGAGTGTCAAGAACTAATAGATACAAAAGAATTCCCCCAAAGCTCAGGAATTGGCAGCACCTGGTATATATGGGATGGGGGCAGCTGGTGAAAAGAGGCTATAATAAGGTGAATTGTTGAAAACTTCTTAAGTAGTATAGAGAAACATAGACCTGTTTCCCAACTCCGGAGAGCTGGGCGGTTGCCCGCTTCCTTACCCAAAAGGAAAACTAAAGGTTAGTCTGCTAATGAGGGTAAAATGCAGAGTGTCCGGGCTAAATGACATCAAGCCTGCCTGGGTTGGGATACTGTACTAACAATGGCAAGATTATCTGAACATACATGTACTACATGCTGAAATGAAATCCGGGCTAAATGACATCAAGCCTGCCTGGGTTGGGATACTGTACTAACAATGGCAAGATTATCTGAACATACATGTACTACATGCTGAAATGACAGCACCCTCCCCGCCCCCGCCACCACAACTGAGATCAAAGAATGGTGCCTTTATGCCTTCATCGGCTGCACAGGGAACTCAAGTGATTTCAATGGAAATGTGACTGAGCCCAAAGGAAAGAGATTGTGCCATCAAAGGTTTTCCAGGACACCTTAGAGTGTAGGTTATAATAAACAAGCCCCATTCATTCATTATCAGCTCCCAATTAAGTTAATGACAGCATGGGATTATCAGACATCCAGGGAAATCATCACTTGAACATCAAGATCCAAACAACAAAATGGAAAAAAAATAAAATAAAACTTAGGCTACACAGTGACTCTGGAAACATCAAAATAACTGATCAGTATTTTCAGAGGATAAAAGAAGAATTTTGCGTGTGTGAAACAAGAAATAGCAGTTTTTTTAAAATTCAGGGAACAAACATCAGAGTTCTTATAAATCAAAATTGTAAAAGCAGAAATTTAAAGAATTCAAAATGTATGTTGGAAGATAAAGTCTATACTTTTCTATAAAGTAGAGTAAAAAGGCAAAGAAAAAATATGAGAGAAAACATAACAAAGTTAAAGAATCTACAGATTTCAACACAAGAAATAATAGAGACAAAACATAAAGGAAGAAATCATCAATGAAACGATTAAAGAACAATCTCCCAGACCTGAAATACGTGATTTTCCATATTGAGAGAGCCTACCAAGGGTACAGAGTTATGGCTAGAAACAGACACATAGCAAAACAAATGTCAGATCTGATCGGCTTCCAGAGAAGAGCCACAGGTCATAGAGGCTGAAGAATCAGGATAGTTTCAAATTTCTTTTGTTTTTGTTTTCTGTTCCTTGAGACAGGGTTTTGCTGTCGTTCAGGCTGGAGTGCACTGGTACGATCGTGGCTCACTGCAGCCTCAGCCTCCTGGGCTCAAGTGATCCTCCCACCTTGCCCTCCTAAGTAGCTGGGACCACAAGCACACACCACCATCTCTGACCAATTTTTGGGTTTTTTTTTTTTTTTTTTGTAAAAACAGGTTTTCAGCACGTTGCCCAGGGTGGTCTCAAACTGCTGAGTTCAAGCAATCCACCCACCTTGGCCTCTCAAAGTGCTAGGATTACAGGTGTGAGCCACAGCACCCAGCCAGTTTTGAGTTTCTTAAATGCTCGAAGGCAGTGCAGACCTGCTACTCAACCATGTGTAAGGGTATACATTTTCCCCAGTTCCAGGTTTCAAAAAGCAGTCCTCCCATATACCTTTTCTCAAGTACTAGGAAAATGAGATGGACTCCAAAATGAATGAATGAATCAAAGAGGACAAAGAAATGGAATACGGAAAGCTGGAACTCCAGCAAATCAGATAGGCATAGGAAGTCTCCAGGATGATGCTGAAGGGGTGTCAGTTGTGCCTCATATGTATGCTATGACCAGTTCTGATTAGTGTGGATCAGAGACCCTGGGAGAGACTTCTTCAGGAAAAGTGAACTGATAGAATTCCTGATGCACCTGGCCTTGAGGGATTTATTTAGCTAGCTGGTAAAGAATCTGAAGTGGAATTATGAGAGGTTCAGGGAAAAAAACCTCAGCAAAAATAACATCATTAATTTTAAGAAAGGAAAATGTTGCACAGGACAACATCTGCATAGAGTACAGCTTACTAAATGGGTCAAGCCTGGATATAATACCTAGTCCTATCACCTAAACCCTGAAAATCTAACCAAAAACTCAATGATACTCCATTGAGAAACTGAGGAAATGGGAAGGATGACTGAGTCTCCTGGGATTGGAGAAAGACGGTTAAATCTTTATCTTCCCTAGTAAGAAGTCCAGTCTCCAGGGAGAGCCTGGAGTGAAAAAGTGAAGGAGTCATTAGAAGTCTGTCATTTAGAGATAAGGAGTTAGATACCAAAATTATAACCTGGGACAGATGAGTGGATAGAGGATAAATGGGGGAGAACGTGATAGGATTAATGCTATTGTGACAAAATGTGTTTGTAACAGAAAGTGATAGGGATTGTTGTATTGTAACAAAACTTGCAAAACTATTGGCTCTTTGAACTATTTGCATATAACTTTATATTGGAGAATAGTAGTAGTAAAGATATTGTTCAGCGTAATACACAACTGTTCATTCACTCAGTCATTGACTAGCTTTTGAATGAATGCAAGCATTCTGGTTCTGGACTCTGTGCTTGTCAGTGTGATGCTGTACTTCCTAAAGAAGGTCACACCATGGTAGAGTATGCTTCTGTTCCTTGATGGGGCTTCTTTGAAGGTGCTGAAAGAGTTCTTTACAGATCAGTTGTATATGTGTCTTTCATGAATTACTGTAGCCATTCATGAACTAGAGTGCAGTAGATAGATGATCCATGTGTCCAAATTCCCTGAGACACTAAGTCATGTGGACATTGGTGAGATAAATGCCAATGTTCCAGAGCTGAGCCAGGGATGAACAAGGCAGGAAATGGAACCATTGCATGACAGCATGGCTGGCTGGAGCCATTTCATTATGATTCACCAGATTTCAGAAAAAGTTTTAAGTCATTCTCAAATATTCCTCTGGTAGAGGTCATCTGCTCTTAGATTCCAGATCTACCCTGGGGAAAAGGAGCTGTCGAGTAATTTATGGGAATGTTTTAAAGTCTACTAAGCGAATATGTGATGATTAATTTTCTGTGTCAATTCAACTGGGCTAAAGGATGCCCAGAGAGCTGGTAAAACACTACTTCTGAGTGTGTCTGTGAGGATGCTTCCAAAGGAGATCAGCATTTGAATAAGTGAACTGCATGAAGCAGATGGGCCTCCCCAATGTGGTGGGGATCAACGATTCCTCTGAGGGCCTGAATAGAATGAAAAATTGCAGCCATTCACTCTTCCTACTTGAGTTGAATCATCCGTCTTCTCCTGTCTTCAGTCATCACTGCTTCAGGTTTTTGGGCTTTCAGGCTTAGACTGGGACTTACACTCACAGCCTCCAAATTCTCAGGCCTTCATGCTTGAACTGAATTACACCGCTTGCTATCCTGGGTCTCCAGCTTGCAGATGCAGATCCCAGGACTTCTTAGCCTCCAAAACCACGGGAGCCAATTCCCATAATAAATCTCTGTTATATATGTATATCTATATTCTATTTCTTTTGTTTTTCTGGAGAATGCTGACTACTGCAGTTGAATTACCTTCCCAATTCTAAAATTATAAACTTGGCAAGGATTTGAGTCAGTCTTTTTTACCCCCTTCCATATGGTTCCTAAATCCCCCTTTCAATGTGTGTATGTGTAGATTTGAAACTATGTATCTGAACACAACCATGTGTAAGGATGTATGGAAATGCTGTGCAACGTTTTGCATTAATTCAACAGCTGAATTGTTGAATCCTCCACTGCGTCTGTACCAGACACTTTCAATGCCGTATTTACACCCTCAGATGAGTGCTGCTTCTTTCAAAGTAGCCACACTTGGAAGTGGAGGAGTTATCCCACAAATGCAAGCCTAGGTTGGATTGCCAAGGATATTTATCTTCCATCTTATTGGACTTAGATGGGCTACCAAACTCTGCTCAACTTTTTGGACCTCGATTTTCTAATCTGAAAAATGCTCCTAATTAAACCTACTTCTTGGGCTGTTATGCAACTTTTATGAGAAAATGTTCATAAAGAATTTATCTGTGCCTGGCTTCTTTTAGATGCCCCATTCTTATTTCCTCTGTCTGGCAGAACTGGACTTGAAATCTATGTTCAGTCTTTCCTATATACTCTGTGTGACAAAACTCCACCCTTTGAGGATGGTGTTATAGATCTTTAGAAAATAAAATATATTTTACGGCATAGCCCAGTGACTTTGATAGTGCCCAAGCAGGGAAATACCACTGTCAGTCCCAAGCAAATTGTTTTAAAGCAGTGAGAAGATTTACTTTTCATAGCATTTGAATTGGCCCTTCCTTCTTTAAATACCCATCTGGGCAAGGCTGTATACCAGCTCCCAGGAAGAAAATGATGAATGAGACTCAACTTTCTGGGTGGAACAGGCACCCCCACAAATGATTGCAGCCAAGGATGCTGACCATGACAGAACACTACAAAGCACCAGTGGGAGCTTCAAGGAGGGGCGCCCAGCCAGCCTGAGTTGGGGAGGGCAGGGGCTGAGTTGGCAGAGAAGGCTTCCTCTGCCATACTCTGTCTGTGATTTGTAGGATAATTAGGAATTAGAACTGAGAAAAGGAATGCAGAAGGCACTGGGCAGAAGGGCCCAAATTTGAGAGGCCCCAGGTGGGTGGACCCTGTATTGCAAGGCTCAAGGGTGGTAGGGAGCACACCCTAACAGGCCCTGCTTTTCTCATTTATTGATGGATTGAAGCTTGGGAGTGACATGGTCTAACTTGTCATTGAGAATAATCTTTCTGAAGGCGCTAGAAGTGCATCCCAAGATGGATCTTCATCCAAGGCAGGACTCCTTGGCTAGGTATCCAGGGTATACAAAACTAAATAAAGAACAGCAGTGACAATGAATCAAGTTTATTAAGCAATGAATCAAGTTTATTAAAATGTGTTGACACTACTTTAAACTATATACATATACATATGTGTGTTTGCATATGTGTATATATGCACATGGGGTATATACATGTGTATGTACACACATCGTATATATAAATATTTATAAACACCCACACATATATAATACACACACTCACATATATGTACACACACAAATATCTCATTTAATCCTTACAGCAATAAAATGAGCTAGGTAGTATAATGACCCCATTTTGCAGAGAGATTGGGTGATTTGCACCAGGACACACAGCTGGCAGGTCATGGAACCCTGGCTTTGAAACAAGGCGTTCAAACCCCAGATCTCACGCTGATGACCACTGAGCGTACAGCTCCCTTGTTGTTCAAATTGCACTAAACTGTTTACAAAATGCTCATAGGAGTGAGTGCCTGCATATATTAACATACAAATGAGCACATATGGATTTCATCGACTCCTCACATCCGCCCCAGAGGAAGGCACTGTTCCCATGGTGTGGATGAGGCAGCAGGCATTTCTGGGAGCTGAGCCTCTAACCCAAGGTCACACAGCTAGTTAGCAGTAGAATTGGAGCTTTTAACTGGAACATGACTTGTAGTCAAAGGCTCTCTGCACTACACCTTGTTGCCTCCCCAGATGCAAAAGCAAAGCTAAGGTTATGTCCTGTTCACAGTCACATCAGCTAATTGTTCATAGATACCCAAAACAGGAACCAGATGCTCACTTCTTCACGGAGTGTTCCTGACCACACTTTATCTAGCTAGGTTCTCACTTTATTCCTCACCACATACTTTCCCAAAGCACTTTGTCTACTTTCTTCCTGGCATGTAATCCTAATTGATAATGATTTAGGCAGTAACTTACTTCTAGGCATCCAAGGAATAAATTTGCTATATTGGGCTGTTCTTGAATTGCTATAAAGAAATACATGAGACCGAGTAATTTATAAAGAAAAGAAGTTCATAAAGAAAAGAGGTTTAAGTAGCTCATGGTTCTGCAGGCTGCACAGGAAGTATGGTGCTGGCATCTGTTCAGTTTCTGGGGAGGCCTCAGGAAACCTGCAATCATGGTGGAAGGCAAAGGGGGAGCAGGCACATCACATGGCCAGAGCAGGAGCAAGGGAGAGAGGGGAGGTGCTATACACTTTTTTTTAATATACTTTAAGTTCTAGGGTACATGTGCACAATGTGCAGGTTTGTTACATATGTATACATGTGCCATGTTGGTGTGCTGCACCCATTAACTCGTCATTTACATTAGGTATATCTCCTAATGCTATCCCTCCCCCTCTCCCCACCCTATAACAGGCCCCAGTGTGTGATGCCAACAGTCAGGAACAACAGGTGTTGGAGAGGATGTGGAGAAATAGGAACACTTTTACACTGTTGGTGGGAGTGTAAACTAGTTCAACCATTATGGAAGACAGTGTGGCGATTCCTCAAGGATCTAGAACTAGAAATACCATTTGACACAGCGATCCCATTACTGGGTATATACCCAAAGGATTATAAATCATACTACTATAAAGACACATGCACAATTTGTTTATTGCGGCACTATTCACGATAACAAAGACTTGGAACCAACCCAAATGCCCATCAGTGATAGACTGGATTAAGAAAATGTGGCACATGTACACCACGGAATACTATGCAGCCATAAAAAAGAATGAGTTCATGTCCTTTGTAGAGACATGGATGAAGCTAGAAACCATCATTCTGAGCAAACTGTCTCAAGGACAGAAAACCAAACACCGCATGTTCTCACTCATAGGTGGGAATTGAACAATGAGAACAGCCATACACTTTTAAACGAGCAGGTCTCGTGATAATTTCCTCACTATCATAAAGGACAGCACCAAGGAGATGGTGCTAAACCATTCATGAGAAATCTCTCCCCAGGATCCAGTCACCTCCCAGCAGGCCCCACCTCCAACATTGGAAATTACATATCAACATGGAATTTGGGCGGGGATGCACATCCAAACTATATTACCTGCCTAGTCTATAAATTCTCTAAGGGCACACACTTTTTCTGCCTTGTTCATCTTCATATCTTCAACACCTAATATAATGCCTGGCACATAGTAAGTGCTTTAGAACTATTTGTTAAATCAGTGAAGAAACAATAAATAAAGTAAGAGCCTACCTTACTTGAAGTTACTTGACAATACAAGTTCACATTTAATAAATCAATATCGATATCCTGAACTGCTTCCTAGAACTTTTCTAACCAAATATTCTTTGATATATGAGAAGCTAGCTCCTGAAAAGTTTGTGAGGGAGGGGTGCAAAGTAGCCTATCACAAGTATGACATTCCTTTGAAGTCTTAGATGTTATGTTAAAAATTTCTCTAAGTTTTGCATTCTACTCTATGATGTAGTCATGATTCTTTTAATATACAAAGTAGTGCTTTAAGCTATGATTCATATGAAAATAGAGAAAATGAACAATGAAGGCTGTTCAGAGTCTCCACGATCCATAGGCAGTGCTGTTGCATTGCATCCATCAATTTGGGGAAGATGAGCTGATTTGAAGAGAACTCATGCCTCATGTGAAGTGCAGGACCCCGGTAATTCTCTCCTTTCTCTGGCCTCTTAAAAATCCAATTCAGAGTCACATAAATATGAAGCTATGAACAGCAACCATTTGTTCACTGTTTTGAACAGAGCACTGATCTAAATACTAATCAAAGTCGGTTTGGTACATTTTCAGGCTTTTCTTGGTGAAAATTTTTACCAGTAGGGTTACCTACATGAAATCGTGTCTGAAGTGCCTGAAACCTATTGCGTAGTGTCTCTTACTATCTTGGGAAACATCTTCCAGCGAAGTCCAATGACCTATGATGCACTGTATTTTTCTCCTGACCCTGAATTTGGATCCCATGTAAATTAACCAACAGTCTCAGTACTGATGACCCACTCACTTCATCAGACTTACAGTCTCTTTTTACAAGGGAGGAACCTTGACATGTATAAGAAAACCTTTGCCTTGGAGTTGCTGATTCCAGTCTTGGGAAAATATCTGCTTATTAAATCAAATATTTGTGAAGGCTTCTTTATTATTGAGTGAATTGTTAATCTTATCTGAGTTTTTTCTTTTTTCCATTTTTTCTTTTTGGCAAACTTTGTCAGAAATCTTTTTCTTTTTTTTTGTCTTTTAATTATTAAGAGCAGTAATAGATTAATTCTGAAACACTCTCCAACACCTTTCTTTAGTTAAAACAGTATTATCTATGCAAGCATTCAAAGACACTTCACATTTCTCAAGGCCAAGTGTGGTGGCTTACACTTTGGGAGGCCAAGGCAGGAGGATCACTCAAACCCAGAAGTTCAAGACGAGCCTAGGCAACATGGCAAAATCCCCTCTCTACAAGGCTACTTGGGAGGCTGAGATGGGAGGATCACCTGAGCCTGGGAGATCGAAGCTGCAGTGAGCCATGATAGTGCTGCTGCACTCCAGCCTGGGCGACAGTTGAAAAAGATTAAATAATTTAAAATAATATTTAAAAAAAACAAAAATGCTTCCCGTTTCTCTACAAAATTACCTAAAAGATAAGTATATCTTATCATTTCTATCATTTTTATCATCTTACTGAATTCAATAGGAACATTTTAAAGTAAAATGTTCATTTTAAAGTAAAATGACAGTGTAATTGGGTTTAAGCCCAGATCTTATTTTAAATAGATAATATGTGTACATATTATAAAATTTAAAAGATTCAAATGGTATAAATGAAAAATAAATTATAATTCTCCCCCCCCCCTTTTTTTTTTGCATTTTCATGAATTTAGAGCAGATGCTTCAAACTCTGTCTTTAAATTCCTCATTCCTGTTCCCATGGACCACTTAATTTTAAAATGTTAACACATTAAGGCAAGTAAAGGATACACTAAAAGCACATGCATGTTTGAAATATGTTATTGGAAATTAGAAAACAAAATTGTTGGTGAGACATTAGACCATAATGACAACCAACATTTCTGAGCATTTTGCATGTGCCTGGTTCTGTGTTAAATGTTCTGCAGGTGTGAGTTCACCTGGTCCTATTAGTAGTCCCATTTTACAGGTGAGACCACTGTGTCTCATGGAGGGTGAATAACTCACCTAAGGGCGAACAGGAAGTGGCCACCCCAAGTCACCAAGCTTGAGGGCCTAAGCTCATACTGTCTCTATTCTGATAACCTATGGTAATTAAGTTCTCCAACAACATGTATCCATAGAATTGATCTGATATCCAAGCTTTCATGACGGAAACATCACATGGACGACCCTCATGGAAAAATGAAATTCTTTTGCTTTTGCTTGTGCGTAAAAATAAATATGTATTTTAAGTGACACTATTCAACGTCCTCCCTCCCTGAAGTTCTTGGCATTCCCTGTCATATTGTGGGACAGTGGTCCTTTCCCATTGAGTTTGCATGAATTGACGGGAATATCATTTGTGTTCCTACATTGAAATGCTTGTGGGTATATGGTTGTTATTTTCACATACAGATTTTGAGCTTGTGCCTCCTCAGTTCTGGAAAGGCAAACTATCTTGACTCCTGATATTTTGGCAAAATTTTCTGTGTCTGTCTTAGAAAACTAATTGCAGAATGAGGCTGGGGTAGTGGCTCCCGTTTGCCAATACGACCTCACTGAGAAATCAAGTGTGTTCAAGCTGTGGGGACAAGAATTATACCAAGTAGCAAGTATGATCAGGCTTCTGGTCCCATGACCTTTTTGGCAAAGGCTCATGACTCATTTAATAGCAGTGTATGTGAAGGAATGTAAGATTCCAGATTTTCCCAAACAGTGGCTTTAGTGGCTTAAATTGGGCCTTGGGCAGTATCCTGCCCTCTCTGGGTCCAAGTCTGGGTTCCTTCTGATGAGCAGTGGAGTTTGTAAACAAACAAACCCAAACCTCTGACTTAGTTCCCAAAATAATGGGACACAGGAGCAAGACTGTGAAGTGGACAAAACCCAGATTGCATAACTGACGCAGGGAGGGATTGGGGTCACCCTGTGTGTAGACAGGGTCCGAGCCTGGCCACTCACCACTGTAAAGAGTAGTGCTAAGAGCCTTTACATGTCGTTCTAGCTCAGAGACCACGAGTAAGTCAATGACTGCTCTGGACATGATTTTGCTACTTTATTAACAAGGAGGAGTGCTCACCTCCCACAGAGTTGTTGAGGGATTGAATAAACTGAATTAAGTGTCAGTCACTGCCTTAGTCGATTTTCACACTGTAATAAAGAAATATCCAAGACTCAGTAATTTATAAAGAAAGAAGGTTTAATTGACTCACGGTTCTTCATGGCTGGGTAGGCCTTAGGAAACTTACAATCATGGTGGAAGGGGAAACAAGCATGTCTTACATGGTGGCAAGTGAGAGAGAGCGCATGTGAAGGAGGAACTGTCAAACACTTATAAAACCATCAGATCCTGTGAGAACTCACGCACTATCATGAGAACAACATGAGGGAAACTGCCCCTATGATCTGGTCACCTCCCTCTAGGTCCGTCCCTAGACATATGGGGATTATGGGGGTTACAATGTGAGGACATGAGATTTGGGTGTGGACACAGAGCCAAACCATATCAGTCACCATAAACAGTGTTCACCAAGTGCAGTTCATTTGTCTTGGGGAGCTAGAAGGGAGCTAGAAAACTCTACAGTTAGAAACTGGATTCAGCTAAGAACAGAGTGTGACTCTTAGATTTCACTAAAGACAGCTGACACCTTTGTTGTGAGTTCAGGCACATCGTCTAATCTCCCTGAAGCTTTGGTTTATTTTCTAAGGTTAAAAATACTATCTACAGTGAACATAAACATGATCTCCCCAAAATATCCACATTTTAATATCTAGAACCTGGGAATATGCTTTGTATACAGCAAAGGGGAACTGTGGCGCAGATTGAATTAGGGTGGCTCATCTGCCATTATTGAGATGGAGGAGATTATCCTGGATCATTTAGTAGAGCTTATTTACTCAAAGAGCCTTAAAACTGAAAGGGGGGTGTTTCAAGATTGCTGACTACATACATCTGGTAATCACTTCATCTGTGGAGAGTGATATGGCTTGACTCTGTGTCCCCACCGAAATCTCATCTTGAATTGTAATCCCCACATGTCAGAGGAGGGGCCTGGTGGGAGATGACTGGATCATGGGGGTGGATTTCCTCCTTGCTGTTCTCATGATACTGAGTGAGTTCTCACAAGATCTGATAGTTTAAAAAGTGTTTGGCACTTCCCTCTTTGCTCTCTTTCTCCTGCTCTGCCATGGTAAGACATGCCTTGCTTCCCCTCACCTTCCACCATGATTGTAAGTTTCCTAAGGCCTCCCCAGCCCTGCAGAACTATGAGTCAATTAAACCTCTTTAAAAAAAAAATAAATTACCCAGTCTTAGGTAGTTCTTTATAGCAGTGTGATAATGGACTAATACAGAGAGGGAACAAAATAATGAGTAGATAATCACTCTTTCAGTAGATTATCTAAGAGAGAACACAGGAGTTCAACAGAAAAGTAGTGGGAAGCACCAAAAGCAAGGAAAGAGAGGGAAGCAGGGCAACCCATTTGGCTGGGATAGGCTGTTAGGAGAGGTTCCCTAATGCTGGAAAATAAAAAGTAAGAGACCCCTGAGGGGTCCAGATTCCCACAGCAGATTCCTACAATCCTAGGCATGGGAGAGCCCCTTAACCTTTCTGGCCCCTGAGACTGACACAAGGAACTGCATGGAGACTGTGGGAAGGCACTGCTCCAGAGAGGGAGTCCATTCTGTGTCCCACACCTTCTCCCCAGTCCTAAGCAGCTGCAGCAGGCTGCCATTTTGAGAGCCCAGCCACACCAGACTGCATTCTTCCCTGGGACCCAACACCCCTTGCACTGTTGCATCTCTGGAATCCCATGGACATTCCCCACCCATAACCTTTGCTGTAGGAACCAAGGAGGGAGCAACTGGCAGTGACACCACCCAACCTCCAGTAGAGGGGTGGCTGCGCAGTTTTATGTGTGTTGAGAACAAATCCCCACCCACTGCTGCAGGGTGCTGTGGGGCTGTGGTGAAAGCAAAGTGCACGCCCTCAAGTTGCCTGCTTACAGCTGCTCCCACTAACAGCATCCCCACACTACTCAGTAACAGAGCTTCGGCACAGTCACTGCCACCTTCACCTGAGCATTCCATCAGAGGCCTGAGGATCACCACAACCCTGCCTACAATAGGCAGCGTCTGCATGCACCATCAGGGGGCCTGAGGGCAGTTCTGCCTTTCCCAGCTTCACCCCTCACCAGTACCTGAGTATGCAGTCGAGGGGCCTGGGGGAATCATCTAACCCAGTTCACCACTGATGGCACCTTAACACTCCTCCCAGAGTCTGAGGTCAGGCCCAGTTAGCCTGCCACTACCGTCACAGCAGGTACCTACCCACATGTGCCACCTGTAGGTCTGAGGGCTGGCCTGCCTAGCCCCATCATTGCCACTACAAATACCAGCATGGACTGCTTGGGTTCCAAAGGGTTGTTCTACCATTGCTACTGCCCATCATTCATATCATGCCTGCTGTCCAGGAGCTTGAGAACCCGCCAAACTTCCTGGCCCACTACTGCCATTCTCGGCACCTGAGAAAGCCACCTAGAGGCCCAAGAGCTGGCCTGCCTGGAACAAATAAAACCAATGCCAGTATATGCCACCCTTGGGCCCAAGGACGGGCACACACATTCCATCACTGCCACCAGTGTGGCCCAAAGACTGGCCCACCTTGTATCCCAGTGCCCAACAGAACTTCAGCAACAACATACTAAGCCACCAAGGAAACAACAGACACTATCAGTGCTGTTTTATACCTGAAGAAACCATACAGAGACAACACTGCTGCACCCACCCAGAATCAAAGCCAAAGTTCTGTACACTGCCAACACAATATACACAGCTTTAGGAAAAAGTCTTCCCCTCTGAAATATGCCAGATGCACAGATAACAATGTAAGGACACAGGAAACATGAAAAAGCAAGGAACTATGACACCCTAAAGGAACAGAATAATTCTCTGGCAACACAGATCCCAATCAGAAACAAATGTATTGAATCCTAAAAAAAGAATTCAAAATATTGATACTAAAGTTCAGTGAGATATAAGAGAATATTGAAAAGCAACACAAAGAAATCAGAAAAGCAGCTCAGGATATGCATGAGAAGTCTACCAAAGAGATAGATATAAAAAAACAAGCAGAAATTCTGGAACTGGAGAATTCATTTAATAAAATACAAAATACATTAGAAGGCTTCAGTAATAGACTAGATCAAGAAGGGGAAAGAACTTGAAGACAGATCTTTTGAAATAAACTACTTAGACAAAAATTAAGAGAAAAGAATAAAAAATAATGAGCAAAGCCTATTGACATATGGGACACCATAAATCAATTGGATATTCAAATTTTCAGTTTCCCAGAAGGGGAATAGAGAATGAAAGGGAAATAAAGCCTATTTAATGAAAATTCTTCAAGTCTAGCAAGACATTTAGACATCCAGATACAAGAAGTTCGAAGGTCCCAGCATAGATACAATTCAGAAAGGTTTACTCCATGTCACATTATAGTCAAAATGTCAAAAGTCAAAGAGAAAAATTAAAAACAGCAATAGAAAAGCATCTAGTCACTCATAAAGGACTTCCCATCAGGTTAATAGCAGATTCTTCAGAAAAAAAATTAAAACTGCAAGTCAAGGATGCTACACTCAAAGTTATCTTTCATAAATAAAGGAGAAATAAAGTCTTTCCCAGACAAGCAAAAGCTGAGATAATTCATCACCACTACACCAGCCCTACAAGAAATGCTTGAGGGAACCCTACCCCTGGGAGTGAAAGAATCATGGGTGCTGACGAGTTGATGGGTGCAGCACACCAACATGGCATAAGTATACATATGTAACAAACCTGCACGTTATGCACATGTACCCTAGAACTTAAAGTATAAAAAAAAAAAAAAAAAAAGAATCATAACTCCCACCATGAAAACACACAAAAATATTAAAACCACTGGTAGAACAACACACAAACAACAACAACAAAAAAAACGGGAACAACTCAAATGTTACCACTAGAGAATACCACCAAAATGCAATGATAAACAGTAAAAGAGAAAGGAATAAAGGATATACAAAACAACTAGAAATCAATTAAATGACAGGAATAAACCCTCACATATCAATAATAACCTTGAATTTAAATGGATTAAACTTTCTACTTAAAATATATAGACTGGCTGAGTGAATTTAAAAGCATGACCCAACTATATCCTGCCTGCCAGAAACTTATCTCATCTGTAAAGACATACATAGACTGAAAGTAAAAGGATAGAAAAAGATACTCCATGCAAATAAAAACCAAAAATAAGCAGGAGTAGCTCTACTATATCAGATAAAACAGACTTTAAGTCAAAAATGTAAAAATAGATAAAGCAGGTTATATAATGATAAAGGGCATAATATAAAAATATATGCACCCAGTAGTGGAGCACCCAGATACATAAAGCAAATTTTATTAGATCTAAAGGGAGAGATAGACTCCAGTACAATAATAGTTGGGGAATTTAACAACCCACTCTCAGCATTAGACATATCACTTAGACTAAAATTAACAACAACAACAACAACAACAAACACATTGGATTTATACTCCACATAAGACTAAAAGGACCTACCAGACATTTAAGACCATTTCAACCAACAGCTGCAGAATACATCAGCACATGGAACATTCTCCAAGCTAGACCGTATGTTAGGACACAAAACAAGTCTCAACAAATTTTTAAAAATTGAAATTATGTCGAATGTCTTAAGGCATCAATGGAATAAAACTAGAAATCAATACCAAGAGGAACTTTGGAAACTATACAAACACATGGAAATTAAACAACATGCCCCCTGAATAGCAACTAGTTCAAGAAAGAAGTTAAGGAGAAAGTCAAAATATTCTTAAAGCAAAAGAAAATCAAAACACACATGCCAAAACGAACAGAAAAAGCAGTGCTAAAAGGGAAGTTTATAACAATAAATGTCTGCCTACATCAAAAGAGTAGAAATATTTCAAATAAACAGTCAAATGCTTTGCCTCAAGGAATTAGAAAAAAAAGAACAAACCAAATTCAAACTTAATTAAAAGACAAAATAATAAAGATCAGAGCAGAGCTAAATAAATGAAATAGGGACTAAACAAATACAAATGATCAACAAAAAGAAAAGTTGGTTTTTTGAAAAGATGAAATTGATATATCACTAGCTTGACTAAGTAAGAAAAAAGAGAGAAACCCAAATAAAATCAGAAATGACAAAGAAGACATTACAAGTGGTAACACAGAAATATGAAAGATCATCAGATACCATAATGAACAATTATGCACTAACAAACTGAAAAACCTAAAGGAGATAAATTTCTGAACACGTACAACCTACCAAGATTAAATCAGGAAGAAATAGAAAACCTGGGCAGACCAACAGCAAGTAATGATATTGAATTAATAATAAAAAGTCTCTCAGAAAAGTCCAGGACCAGATGGCTTCACTGCCAAATTATACCAAACTTTCAAAGAACTAACACAGTTTTCCTTAAACTATTCTAGAAAAGTGAAGAGGAAGAAGCTCTCCCTAACACATTCTATGAGGCCAGCATTACCTTGATACCAAAACCAAGCAAGGATGCAACAACAAAATAGAATTATAGGCCAATATTCCTGATGAACTTAGACATAAAAATTCCCAGCAAAATACTTGCAAACCAAATCCAGCAACACATCAAAAAATTAATACACATGATTAAGTAGAATTTACCTCGGGAACACAAGGATGGTTCAACACATGCAAATCAGTAAACATACTACATCACATCAGCAAAATTAAGGGCGAGAAACAAATGATCATCTAAATAGATGCAGGAAAAGCATTTGATAAAATTCAACATCCCTTCATGATAAAATCTCTCCATAGACTAGGCATAGAAGAAACATTCCTCAACAAAATAAAGGCCATATATGACAGAACCCCAGCTAACATCATACTGAAGGAGGAAAAGCTGAAATCCTTTCCCCTAGGAACCGGAATGAGACAAGGATGCCACTTTTACGGCTCCTATTCAACATAGTACTGAAAATCATCGCCAAAGCAATCAGAAAAGAGAAGGAAATTAAAAAAAAAAAAAAAATCCAGACTAAAGAAGAAGTCATTTGTCCCTCTTTGCTGATATTATGTGATATCTAGAAAAACCAAAGACTGCACCAAAATACTCTTAGATCTGATAAATAAATCCAGTAAAGTGGCTAGATACAAAATCATCATACAAGAAACATCAGTGTTTCTATTCACCAATAATTAACTAACTAATATTGTTAAAATGACCACACTACCCAAAGCAGTCTACAGATTCACGGCAATCTCTGTCAAAATACCAACATCGTTTTTCACAGAAATAGAAAAAACAATCCGAAAATTCATAGGGAACCACAAAAGAGCCCAAATAGCCAAAGCAATCCTGACCAAAAAAGACAAAGCTGGAGACATCAAAATAACTGAGTTCAGAATATCATAAAGCTATGATAACCAAAACAGCAGATTAATGGTATGAAAATAGACACACAGATCAATGGGAAAAAATAGAAAATCCAGAAATAAATCTGCATATTTAAGGTAACTGATGTTTGACCAAGATGCCAAGAATGTACCTAGGGAAACAACACCCTCTTCAATAAATGATGCTGGGAGAATTGGATATCATATGCAGAAGAATGAAACTGGACTCATCTCTCACCATATACAAAAAACAACTCAAGATGGATTAAAGAGTTATATGTGAGACAAGAAACTATAAAACTGGAAGAAAACAAGGAAAACCCTTCAGGACATTGCTGTAGGCAAAGATTTTATGGCTAAAACCTCAAGCACAGACAATGGAAATGAAAATAGACTAATGGGACTATATTAAACTAAAAAGCTTCTTCACAACAAAGGAAGCAGTTAATACAGTGAAGAGGCAACATTTTGAATGGGAGAAAATATTTGTAAACTATTCATCTGACAAGGGACTAATATCCAGAATATACAGGGAACACAACAGTAAAAAAAAAAAAAATACAAAGTGGGCAAATGACATGAATAGATATTTTGCAAAAGAAGACATAAAAATGACCAACAGGTATATGAAAAACTGCTCAACATCACTAATCATCAGGGAAATGAAAGTCAAAAGCACAAGAAGATATTATGTTACCCCAGTTAGAATGACTACTACTAAGAGGACAAAATAATAACAGATGCTGGTGAGGATGTAAAGAAAAGAGACCTCATACACTATTGGTGGGAATGTAATTTAGCACAACTACTATGGAAGACAGTATGGAAATTTCCAAAAAACTGGAAGTAAAACTACCATCCGATGCAGGAATCCCACTGCTGGGTGTTTATGAAAAGGAAACAAATCAGTGTATCAAAGGGATACCTGTGTGCCGATGTTGATTGCCACGCTATTCACAATTGCGAAGATACGGAATCAGCCTAAGTGTCTATCGGCAGACAAATGTATAAAGAAAATGTGGCACATAGACACATTGCAATTCTATTCAGCTGAGAAACAGAATGAAATCATGTCATTTGCAGCAACATGGATGGAACTGGAAGTCATTATGTTAAGTGAAATAAGTCAGACACACAAGGACAAATTGTGTGTTCTTACTCATGTGCAAGGGCGAAAAATGTTGATCCCATGGAGGTAGAAAGTAGAATGGTAGATACCAGAGGCTGGGGAGGGTGTGTAGATTGCAGGGGATGAAGAAAATTTGATCTCTGTGTACAATTTGAGATGGAGTCTCACTCTGTGGCCCAGGCTGGACTGCAATGGCGCCATCTAGGCTCACTGCAACCTCCATCTCCTGGGTTCAAGGGATTCTCCTGCCTCAGCCTCCCAAGTAGCTGGGATTACAGGCATGTGCCACTACGTCCTGCTAATTTTTATATTTTTAGTACAGACAAGGTTTTGCCATGTTGGCCAGGCTGGTCTTGAACCCCTGACTTCAGGTGATCCGCCTGCCTCAACCTCTCAAAGTGCTGGGATTACCAGCATGCCTGGCCCCAATGGAAGGTATAAGTTCTAATGTTCCATAGCAGAGAATGGTAACTCATTAGCAATATTATATGGTATATTTCAAAGTAGCTAGGAACCTGAACTTGTTTTTCCCTTAAAACTTAAAATACTTAAAATACTTCGTATTTATGATAAATATGATATGATAAAATACTTCTATGATAAAATACTTCATATTTATCATAGAAATGATAAAATACTTCATATTTATCATAGAAATGATAAATACTCAAGGTGATGGATATCCCAAATATTCTGACTTAAACATTACACATTCTCTGCACCCCAAATATTCTGACTTGAACATTACACATTCTATGCACCCCATAGGTCAAATATGTATCAATTCGTTTTTTAAAAATTAATGTAAAAACTAAAAAATAAAGTGAAAGAGGGAGGCAGAAGAGGGTGTCAAATTGATGCGACATGAGAAGGACTCAAACCTTAACCCACTGTACCTGGCTTTGATGATTTCATGAGCCAATAAATGCAGACACCTCTAGAACCTGGAAGAAGGAGGAAAACATTCTCCCTGAGAGCCTCCAGAAGGAACACGGCCCTGACAACACCTTGATTTTCCATGCTGGTCTTCTGACCTCCAGATACATGTTGTTGTATCAGTCCACAAAGTTTGGAGTAATTTGTTAAAGCAGCAACAGGAAATGAATCCTCTACCTCACAGAGGTGTTGAGAAAACAAACTGAAACAATGTGTGCTGCATATTTAAGCTTAGTACCTAGTGAGTGATCAACAAATATGAGCCACTGTGAAAACGCTCACTGCTATTATCGTTAGAATATATGAGGACCTTATACATAAACCTGCCCCATGCCCATCTCTCCAGACTTGACTCTTGCAACCGTCGTCTGGCTCCATGCACAGACCCTAGGAGTCTACATGCCATGACTACCTACATTTCTTTCAAGTTCATGTGTTTTCTACCTCTCTTCTTCCTTTACATTATTATCTCTCTTTAAGACATGCTTTTATTTGTCCTATCCACCTGATTAACTTTTTCTTATCTGTCAGAACTTATGATGAGATTCTGAAGGCACTGGCAGAATTTCCCAACCTTGGCATTATTGATATTTTGGACCAGACAGTTCTTTGTTTTGGGGGCCTGTCCTGTGCACTGTGGGATGTTTAGGTGGAGCAGTGACTTCCCCACCCTAGATGCCTGAAGCATCTCCCACTCCTTTCCCCCAAGTTGTGATAATCAAAAATGTCTGCACACATCATCAAATGTGCACCAGTGAGTGACATCACCCCTGGAGGAGAATCACTACATTAGGAGGATGTGATACCTGAATCCTTCCCTGAACCACAGCTGTGCAACCTCTCAACTTCCTTGAGGAACACAATCCTACAGAAACTTCAAGCGCCACTTTATTTATCACTGGACTGGAGCTCCAAACCTTGATGAAGACATTTCTAGGAGCAGCAGTGGAGGACAGGGAACCTCATTCTTCTGAGCTGGTTAGGACTGAGCACCTTCAGACCAGAGGCCAAATGTACCCAGGAGGATGCCACTGAGAGAGGCAGGCACTGGGATTGGCTGGTCTCATGGCAAGCACGGAGCAGATCCACACCCTGGCTGTGGCCACCTCCCTGGGCAGGGCTGCAATGTGAGAAATAGATCATGAAGGAGGTGGCTTTATATCTGACTGCATGGGAGGGAGAGGCAGATGAGAGACTCCTTTCTTGCCTTCTGGTAGCATTCCTCAGCCTGTGGCAGCATCACTCTGATTTCTAACTCCATCCTTACATGACCGCATCCTCCCTGTCTCCCGGTCTCAAATCTCTCTTTCCCTTAAAACAGCACCAGTCATTGGGTTTAAGACTCACCCTAAATCCAGGATGATTTCATCTCCAGATACCTAATTTAATTACATCTTCAAATACCCTATGTCCAAATAAGGTCACTTTCAGAGACACCAGGGTTAGGACTGGGACATAGATTTGGGAAGACACTGTTCCACCCACTACAATCATGTTCTGGCTCCAGGACTACTGCTTTGCGAAGACTCCCAACTGCCCCAAGAAGAATTGGGTGAACCCCTCTTTGAGCCTCTTTATGAGCTACACTAACCCCTTCACTAGGGCTTCCCTGCAGTCGCTTATTCTGTATATGAGACATCCAAATTTGCAACCAGACAGTCCTTCTGGAATTACCCCTCTATTTTCTGGTTACCTATTGTAGGTCTCAGCACATGGTAGGTGTTTAATAAGTGTATATTGCTGGGCGTGGTGGCTCACGCCTGTAATCCCAGCACTTTGGGAAGCCGAGGCAGTTGTATCACCTGGGGTCAGGAGTTCGAGACCAGCCTGGCCAACATGGTGAAACCCCGTCTCTACTGAAAATACAAAAAAGTAGCCAGAGGTGGTGGCGCACACCTGTAGTCCCAGCTACTCAGGCGGCTGAGGCAGGGGAATCGCTTGGACCCGAGAGGTGGAGGCTGCAGTGAGCCGAGATTGTGCCATTGCACGCCAGCCTGGGCAACAACAGTGAAACTCCATCAATCAATCAATCAATCAATCAATCAATGTATATGCCTTGAGTGAAGGCTTGAGGCCCCAGGAATTGTAAGGATTTGCTCACACAGTGAGTTCTTTCTGCCCTGGCAGGCTCTAAAATAAACCAAATGGCAGGTTCAGATTCAGTCAGTCACATTTAATTGGCACATACTGTGTTCCGAACAGTGCAGTAGAAACTACAGTGCATAAATACATGGTCCCTTTCTTCAAAACCCAGACACTCTGTGTGTGCATTGAGCACCTACTGTGTGCCTGCCGTGGGGCTTGCAGTTGGCCTAGGGGGGCAGGTGTGTGATGACAACTTCAGTTGATTTGGGAGGTGCTAGGTCAGAGTATGGAACACGAAGGAGCAAGGATAAATTGTGGCATCAAGGATCAACCGGGCTTTTAGGAGATGATGACCCAGATTGGATTTTGCATTTTGAGGGAAGGGGATGTTTCCTAAGACAAAGCATTCTGGAAAAAAAAAAAAAAATTCTCTGGACAGTCTGAACATATATTTACTAATGGCAGTGGAAACTGTTATAGCCCTTTTGGAATAGTCTGGCAATAAGAATCAAGTACTTTTTAAATATTCACACACTTTGACCTGCTAGTTTCACTTTCTGGTGCTTTCCGGTGTTACCGGCAGTGAATCCGTCCACGTCTGCAGCAACCTCAATTCTTTGCTTCCCCAGAAGAAAGAATTTAACCAAGGAGGCAGAAGGCAGAAGGAGAGACTGAGGCAAGTTTTAGAGCAGGAGTGAACGTTTATTGAAAAGCTTTAGAGCAGAAATGAAAGGAAGTAAAGTACTCCTGGAAGAGAGCCACGCGGGTGACCTGAGAGATCAGGTGCACGGCTGGATCTTTTGACTTGGGGTTTTATACATTGGCATACTTCTGGGGTCTTGCATTACTTCTCCCTGAATCAGATTCTTCCTTTGGGGTGGGCTGTCTGCATGTGCATGCTGGAGCCAGCTTGTCCATCTCCTGAGATCCTATCAGAAAACTGCTGATCACCCGTTTCAGGTGTTTTCTGTTAGGAGACAGCCTTTCTCTGGCACCAGCTGTGACAAATTATTATTTTAGAGACTGTTAACAACTGCCTGACCGTCATCTGATGGTTGCCTGACATGACTGACATGTATGTGTAGGTGGGGTGAGCCCTCTTCTGCCCTGCTTATGCCTAACTACCTACTGTAACACTGGAGTGTATCAAACGGCTCCAGTCTGGCCTGCATAGAAAGTTTTGAGCATGAGGATATTTATGACAGTATTGTTTGTGATAACCAGTAATCTTGAAATAAGCTAAAGGAAAGGAGTTTGCTTAATAAGTCATATACATCCTTTTAAGCAACTATGAGACTGTGACGCATCCTTATCTAACGCTTACTATGAAAATCCTGCAATATTGAAAAAGGTTATTTTTACAATCTTGAGAGAAAATTATAGCTTATAAAATGTGTGACTGTGTAAGGAAATGTCTGCTTATTAAACCAAAAAAGACGAAGAAGCAGTTTCCCAATGCATTTGGCTAAAAGGGAGATTCCATGTAATTTCCCTTGTCTTCTTTTTTATTTATTTCTAAGATTTTTTTTTAATAAGCATGTCATCCTTTTAACAAAGAAAATCAAAGTATGATTAACTTTCTCCCTAAAGGGAAGGTGTTTATCAAGCATGAGTTTTAGATTAGACAACTTGGATTGCAATTCTGGCGCCACCACTTAAGCCAGCTGTGAAAGCTCAGGAAGGCGAATCTCATTATGCCTCAGTTTTGTCATCTTTGAAATGGGCTATGTGAGAATTGAATGAAATGATTCATGTGGAACTCATAGCACAATTTTGTCTATCACATACTGAGCCTCAATAAGATCAATAATGAGATAGTGATAATTAATAAACAGGGGAAAACCTGGTATAACCTATTTTTGTATCCCAGATAGCTCCCCACCGCACCTCCCATCACTGTACCAAAAATAAATTGCCAATTGTCATCTGGTTAAAGAACTACTTAAGCAGTGCTCTTTCATTACCCTGTGGTTCAGGAGTCATATCAACTAGAAAGAAATATTCAGACAAAAAAAAGATTGAAGACATGCAGATATGTCATTTAGGATGAAAATTCCAATTCAGTTTAAGGCACAACTTTGTCATTTCTGGGCACAGAGATTTGGTTTCCCTTATGTTGCAGGCTAGCATTTTGAGAATTTATGGTTTTGTGATGATAGAAAAGTGAGATACAAGAGAATCCAATTTATTCCTTAAAGGGATTGTTCCATCTCCTAGGTATAAATTGCATCCACAATTGGGTGGAGAGTGTTTATGTTAGATAATAAATTTTGGAAATAGGGACCTGGGTCTTAAGTTAACGTCAAAGAAACTGGAAAATCTGAGAGTAGAGTATGAAAGCAGGAAACAAATCTTTAAAAGGATTCAATAAATTAGAAGCTGTTTTACAGGAGATGTTCAAAAGCAAGACGATGAATGTGGCATCAGGAAATCGGGTCAGCGTTTTGGAAATGTCAGCATGCAGTCAGAACAGTAAGATTGTTAAAGCTTTATTCCTGTGTTCTCCCTGCAGCCCTTCCCCAAGTGGAATCTTTCATTCATTAATCCAGGCACTCAATACACAATAATGGGGACGTTTCAAAGCTTGGGCATTAAGAACAAAGGCATTAAGATGGGGAAAAAAAACCCCAAAAAACTCTACCCTTGAGAGGCTTCAATCCTTGTGGAAGGAGACCATTGGATATTAATAATAACAGATAACATATTTGGGCTGTTACCTCCAGGACATGCCAGGACACATTCACACACACACACACACACACACACACACACACACACACACACAAATGCACACAGTTGCACATATTTATATCTTATTACTATCCAGTACAGTCTCCCTTTCCCCATCTTGAAAGTGAGGAAAATGTCGGGCTAGAAAAGGTATGATTCATAACAGAGACAGGTAGTGACGAAGTGCTCTGAGACTTCTAAGAAATGGAGTAACGCATATGCTTTATGTTTTGCCTGGGCTCATACAGAAGCTGAACGTTGAAGTCTGAATAGGATGTTGACAGGCACAGATGGTGGAAAACATTTCTTCAGGAGGAGGAATTAACACAGGAAAGGGGTTGGCAGATTCATTGACCAGCAAATGTTCTACGTGGGCTCACTTCAAGTCTTCTTGTGCAGGATCTTGAGTGCATGGTTATTAAACATGGGCTTTATCTAGTATCAATTGCCACAAGGATTTTTGAAACCAGTCCTTAAAGTCAGATTGTGGTTAAGAACAGGAAATAAAAGAGGAAAATGGTGTATATTTTCCATATTTATAGGTTGGTGATACTAACCATGGAACTTGCTGTTGTCTTCCTCATGCTCAACCTGACAGCTTGTGCAGTCTTGAAAAAGCCGAGCTATTCATTCATCCACTCACTCATCTACCCATCCATCCACCCATCCACCCATCCATCCACTCATCCACCCACTCATCCATTATCCCTCCCTCCCTCCCTCCCTCCCTCCATCCACCTGTGCACTCAATAGTGACGTACCAAGCACCTACATCGTGCCAGTCTCATGATGCTGCAGTGAACTACTGATCACGTTTCTGCCATCTTAGTGCATGTATTCTAGTGGAAGGAGGCAAACAACAAAAAATCTGTGTATATAGCATGTCAGGCAGTGATAAGTGCTGTGAAATGTTACAGCAGCACAAGAGGACCACAGGAGGGGGTCTGTTTTACTGCTGTGTTACAGAGACCAGAGAAAGACCTCTCTGATACAGGGACATGTGAGTAAATAGCTGGAGGAAGTGAGGGGTGAGATGTGACAATTCAGGGCAACATTTCCAGGCACAGGTATGGAGGGTCCAAACGGAAGTGTGCTTGGATGCCTCAGGAACAGTGAGCAGACCAGTGCACCTAGAGCAACGTGAATATTGGGAGAGTGGTAGGAGGCCAGGCCAGGGGGAAAGGTGAGACATGAGGTAATAGGGACTCATCAGCATCTGTTTTTACTCTGAGAGAGTGGAAAGCTATTGCCAGTTTTCAGCAGTGGAGAAACATGATTTGATCTATGCTTTTGATAGAGCACACTGGCTGCTTTTTGGAGGATCATTCAGGCTGCTGTGTGGAAGATGGACTACAGGCAGGAGGGGGGCGAAGCAGCCTTTCTACCTACAGGTGATGAGAAGGCAAGGCTCTTGCTGGAGATCAGAGGAATATCCCAATGGAAGCTCAGATAACCCGCCGTGTACATCTTTTGGCCAAACCAGCCATAGTTCAGTTGCTTGGAAGGACAGACTCAAAGAACACTTGTCCATTTCAAAAATTCCACTGTGAAGTGCCAGACCCAATGCCACATTCTGGGATGACAGAATTAGGGCACAACCATGCCAACTTGAAAAGCACTCCATGGGGGCAGAACCATGCCGGCCTTCAAAGTACTCCATGCCCAGCAGGGAAAAGACTAGATGCGCTCACAGATTACAAAAACAATGAAGACAGTGCCAAGTGCTTTGAGAGAGAAAGCCCTATGTCAAGAGAATGTCACTGGACCAGCCAGAGGAGGGAGTGCAGGTGAGATCAGACAACCCTTTGTGGAATAGACCATGTGTGTGCTCTACTGTGAGGGGCTGGTTGTTGTCTGATAGTTGGAGATGTGGGGTGTTGGGGGCATTACTGATGCAAGAGGCTCATAGCATGTTTGATGGTTTTATAGCTGGGAAGGAATGAAGCTGGAAAGCTGGAATAAAGATGTGGGGTTTTTTAAAATTAGCTGTGCATGGTGGCACATGCCTTTAATCCCAGCTACCCGGGAGGCTGAGGCAGGAGAATCGCTTGAACGGGGGAGGTGGAGGTTGTAGTGAGCCGAGATTGTGCCATTGCACTCCAGCCTGGGCAGCAAAAGCAAAACTCTATCCCAAACAAACAAACAACAACAACAAAGCTGTGATAAAATACACATAACAGATCATTTACCACCTTAACAGTTTTTAAGAGTATTGTTAAGTCCATTCACAATGCTGTGCAACCAATCTCCAGAACTCCTCATTTTGCAAAACCGATATTCTGTACCCACTAAAAAACTCACCCCTCCCCCAGTCCCTGGTAACCGCCATTCTACTCTGTCCCTATGATTTTCACTATGGGTACTGGGCACTTCATATAAGTAGACTCATACAGTATTTGTCCTTTTGTGACTGGCTTCTTTCACTTAACGTAATATCTGCAAGGTCCATCTATGTTGTAGCATGTGTCAAGATTTTCTTCCTTTTTAAGGCTAAATGATATTGCATTGTATGGATGTATCATATTTTGTTTATCCATTCATTGGTCAATGGACACTTGGCTTGCTTCCACCTTTTAGCTATTGTGAATAATACTGCTGTAAACTTACATGTACAGATGTCTCTTTGACACCCTGCTCTCAATTATTCTGGGTATATACTCACAAGTGGAACTGCTGGATCATATAGTAATTCTATTTTAAATTTCTATTTTTATTTTTCACTTTATTTACTGTTGTCATCCAGGCTGGAGCGCAATGGCATGATTGTGGCTCGCTGCAGCCTCAACCTCCCAGTCTTAGGCAATGCCCCGCCCCACCTCAGCATCCTGGGTATCTGGGACCATAGGTGTGTGCTATCATGCCCTGTTAATTTTTCTATAGAGATGGGGTCTGACTATATTGCCCAGGCTGGTCTCAAACTCCTGTGCTCAAGTGATCCTCTGACCTCAGCCTCCTAATGTACTGGGATTACAGGCATAAGCCATTGTACTTGGCCTATTTCAAATTTTTTGAAGAAGGGGCTTAGTTGACTGTCTGTGGTTTATTTGTGCCTTCATATCTGCAATTCCAACTTTAAATCGAAGAACACAAGTAAAATTTCTATTTTCAACACCACAGAGAGGTCCTCAGCATAGAATGCTGTCATGAAAATATGCAAATTTTATAAATACATCTTTTAGATAGATGTTTCAATAGTTTGAATTTAACTTTAAAGGGTTTCGCATCATTTAATTTAATTTATGCACCTATTATTTCACTAGAATTCTATAATAAAGAGCTTAAACTGCTGGACTAAGGAATTCTGATTTTATTATATAGGCCATGGAAAAGCAATGGTGTACTCTGGGAAGACACACATAGCGGGTATTCTCGGAGGGTAAAAGTTTAGGTCGGGGTAGATCATTAGGAGATGGCTACAAATATTAATAGCGTGTGATACATATATAAAACATAATGTCAAAATCAGCATTGCAATTTGGAAGATGCTCACCATTAGAATTAACTTGTCATATTCATACTAATTGAGATTGCTTCCTTTTTTCACCACCGTGAAATGGACTTGCAAATTATAAATGTTTTGGTGCAGAAACTAAATTTATCTCTGGAATAATAAACAAGCTTACTTTAATGTGTGAGAGACTTCATGATCATCAAGATGTATAGAACACTTTTTTTAAGCAATAAAAGTATGTTGGGAGCAAGGAACTCTCCGTGGTGCTGAAAATAGAAATTTTACTTGTGTTCTTTGATTTAAAGTTGGAATTGCAGATATGAAGGCACAAATAAATCATAGACAGTCAACTAAGCCCCAGGCATTGAATGAATAAATTTCAACCTTTATGCACTCGTGATCTATTTGCAAATTGTCAGGTGCCCCAATTCTTCCTCTCCCATTCCAACATCCACTGAAATTCAAAACCCTCCTGTTTCGATTCTCTGCCTGAATGCATCACCATCTCTCATTTGGGCTAATTGATTGGCCTTTGGATAGCTAAGGGTACAGGTAGACGCTAGAAACCACCATGAGTCTTTCAAACAGAGGGCACTTTGTACAAGAAATTAGTGACACAGATGCCTTTATTCTGTATTGTGGAGCAAATGGGATGATGCAACAACCCCAAGATTAGCAGCAGCCAGGTCCCTGCAATGGAAACTACACCTTCAGAAGACCTGCTCGGTGAAAGCTGGGCAGCCACCACAGAGGCAGGGGCTGTGTGATAAAAGCTGTAAAAACAGCAGTAGAAGAGATGCAGTTCTTCCAGAGGCATACCCAAAGGAGGCTGGGGTGAATACCCTGAATCCTCCCGAATTTCCACTCTCTAGTCATCCATCTGTGCCTTCCCTGTGGCAAAGGCACCTGGACACTGGAGATGTGATCACTACCAGGCACATGACTAGTGTAACCTTGACTCTGTGGTTATACTTAGCGCTTTCACCCATTCAACCTCCATACTGCCTGCCTGGGTGATTTCCTAAAAACATTGTTTTTACGTTGTCACTCCAAACTCAGGCATTATGCCTTCCATGACAGCTACCATGACTTCACAGGAAACACACTGGAGATCGCAGTGTTTTGCCCTCTCTGCTGCCAAAGCATCTCACACAGACCTCCACCTCATGGTGGAGGTCTACCAACAACCACATTCCTGCAGTCTTCACTTAACACATTTCTCCCACTAGGTTTCTGTCCCATGTTCTCATCATGAATATATCCCCAAAGCCTAACACGGTGCCTATCAGGAATGTTTAAAAGGTGAGCATAGAAGGCTGTCATGAAAGTATACAAATTTTATAAATACGTCTTTTATATAGATGTTCCAATAGTTTGAATTTTAACTTTAAAGGGTCTCGCATCATTTAATTTAATTAATTTATGCACCTATTATTTCACTTTGGCTCTATTTTATGATTACACTTTTTTTTAGGGGTGTAGAAAATAAAGATTCAGAAGCTATGACTTGCCAAGGCCACGGGGTGATCCAGGGTTGGCACCAGATCCTGCCACTGATGTGTGACTGAGAGTCCAAAGCCTTGATGAGCTGTGCCCTGTGGGTTCTCGGCATGTTTTAACCATTAAAGGCAGACTGCAGACTTGGTGCTAGGTTCATGTCTTAGCCCAGTTACTAAGCCTGGCATTGCTTTTTTTAAAGAAATTACAGAGCTTTTAGACCACAATAGAATGACTTCTAGATCAGGACTAAGAAGATCAGCTGGAGCAAACATGCTCTCATCAGCCAAAGAACTATGGGTGGAGAAAAGCATTTATGAGCCTTCCTATTGTGACTATTTTTTGTTTTCTTTATTAATTGATGTGCTTGCTAATTGTGACACATGTCCTCTTACCTATGGGGGTTCTGCTGTGTGAGAGATTTTCCTTTGAAGTGTTACCCATTATTTACCATAGAAGAATCCAATTTTCATTGCTAATTAAATAATCTTAGTTACTGAGAAGGAAAACTGCCTCCTGGCATATTCAGATGAAATTAGCAGTTTCAGAATATGTATTCTCTCTCTATCCCTACTAAGTAGGTTGAGGCTCTGTCAATATTTACATGAACTAATGAATTATGAGAGATATATTGATCCATCCCCCTACTGGAGACATCCTTTTGGAACAAAATCAAACTATACCACTTTACTTCTTAAAAACATTCACTGACTCCTCATTGTCCACAGAACAAAGTCTTAATGCCTCAGCCCTGTCATTCAGATCTTTCAATATTTCACTCCCTTAATTCTCATCTTTCCCTCTGGTGCTTTAAGGTACCAGGGTACAGCATCTTGTCATAATTGTTTGCACAAATTCAGAATGATAGAAACCCAAATCAAGCCAGTTTAAGAAAAAAGAATTTTATTTTAAAAATAAAGTTCAGCATATCTGATATTATTATTATTGGACCTCACTGAAAGAGACAGAGAGAGAGAGAGAGAGAAGAGAGATCCTGCTTTGCAGGTCCCTGCTAGCTTCATTTGTCAAGCATGGGCTCTTCAGTGGGCTGGCAACATGCCTGCCAGTAAATCCACACTGCCTGTGTCCAGCTGGGCCGTTACAGTGGAAGGGGGTTTCTCTTTCACCAAATTCTTATACCAACCCAACAGAAGACTCTGATTGATGATTTTTGAGTTGCACAACTAGCCTAGAGAAAATTCTGATTGGTTCTGCCTGAGTCACGTGACTGTCCCTGAATGAGTTGAACCACGTACCACCTCTCTAGTAGGCTGTGCCCCAGGGACAGCCCCTCTGGAATCATATTCAGTAGGGAGAGGGCTCCCCAAAGGAGCTAGAAGAAGAGAACAGGAAATCATGCTAAGCAGAAAAAACATGCTACTCCAGCCCCAACCCACACATATACCTTCAGGCCTCGTTGTGTTCACAATGGTCTTTCAGCCTGAATGTCTCACTTCTAGCATTCTAGCAACCCTGTCTGGAAAAAAATATTATTATTATTATTATTATTTGTTATTAGACGGAGTGTTTGCTCTGTTGCCCAGGCTGGAGTGCGATGGTGCGATCTTGGCTTACTGCTACCTCTACCTCCTAGAATCAAGCGATTCTCTTGCCTCAGCATCCCGAGTAGCTGGGATTACAGGCATCCACCACCACCACGCCTGGCTAACTTTTGTATTTTTAGTAGAGACGGGGTTTCACCATGTTGGCCTGGCTGGTCTCAAACTCCTGATCTCAGGTGATCCACCCGCCTTGGCCTCCCAAAGTGCTGGGATTACAGACGTGAGCCACAGCATCTGACCAAAAAATATTATCTCTTTAGGAAGCCTTACCAAATTCTACTGAACAATGTAATTACTTCCCCTTCTATGTTTTCACGGAACTTTTGCATACTTCTGTAACAGAAAAGATTTATTTACATATCTGCCTCCTCCACCAGATCAAGGGTTTATTCACTTGAACTGTTTGGCGCATTTTGCTTTCTTCAGTGTGTCACACAGTGCCTGGCACACAGTAGGTTCTTGATATGTCTAGAGGAAGTGAGGGAATTGAGCAATTAGAACCTCTAACGTTTCTCTAAAGGAAACTAAATATAACCTCTTTTTATTCTTATTTTAGAAGTCTGTCAATGTTCTCACTATTCATTCTGTTCACCTGCATTCTTGAAAAGCTGCATATCAAATAACATTCTGTTTTACAGCAGTGAAATTAAAGTCTGGGCTGGAGAGGAAACTTTCATGTTTGCAAACCTTCAACCCCACCAATTGCATGAAAGTACAAAGAATTTCTGTTGAACGTGGAAGCAGGTGGCATTCTCAACATTTTAACACCCATTTTCCCATGGAGCATTGAAAAGTTAACTTGGGAGCTTGGCTTTGCTGTTGATGTTACTCATTCTTTAAAAGGAACTGATGAGTGAGTCACTAGGAAGAGGAAGTTAAACGCGAGCGTGTGTGTGTTTGCATGTCACAAAGGTGTGCTGGTAAGAGTCAGACCGCCGAGGGTGTGGGATTTTAAAGGGCACCCTGAGAAAGGACTTGATTTAGAAATTGTGACTCAGCACTCCACACTCCTCAGTGTTTACAGATGTGCTTGAAGAGTTGATGGGCAACTCACAGTTGTGCAGACTCTGGATACATCCTCCAGCCCTGTATTTATTTCTGTAGGATGCATGCCTACCTGGAACCTACTTACAAAAGAAACTAGGCCAACCTGTCAATGGAAAGAGAGCAGGAGAGGTGGTGAGCCAAGGACCCTTGATCCCTCACCTGTTGGCTGTGCTCCTAGTGGAAAGTGGCCTCGATCCCCTGGCCCTTGATAGAGTTGTCATCCCTAAAAATGGGCATGGGGATGACAGCCTCAGAATTGCCGTGAGGATTAAAGCGATAAAGGGAAACAGTGCTGAGACTCAGGTGTGTCCCGTCACAGCTCAGTCTGTTTGCTCGCACCTCCCTCCTCTTACCTTCCCAAAGGGTTTGACAAGGAGGAAAAATTAAAACAGAGTGGAATATTTATTAAGTAAAGCTTGAGCTTGGAGCTTGGCTCTGCCACTTGATCTCTGAGTCACAGGAACAAGCTTATTAATCTCCTGGATACTCATTTTTTTCCATTGCTGACAGTAGAGATGAGACAAGATAACACAGAAGATTCTGGGTGCTTTGGAGGTGCCAAAGCAACACCCGTGAGGGAAAAACGTGCACAGCAACCCCACCAAAGGGGGAAAGAGGCACAGGTGGCCCAGTCACCCGGCCCAGGCGATGACTCAAATGGCTTATTAATGGGCTCTTTGCAAACATCACATTGAGTGGAAGGCCTGGGCATTTCACAAAAACAGACATGGGTCAAAATCCTGACCTTGTCTTTGTTGAACTTGATGCCAGGTTCCTTGACTACTGAGTTTGGAAAGCAAATCCGAGTAAACGATATCAGTAGTGGCCCTGATGGTAGCTGCCATCTGTTGCATACCCAGTGCGTTACAGGGTTCTACTGGATGCATCCTGTGTACCTTCTCATATAATCCCCACAACTACCTGGTTTGTTAGCATTCTTAGCCACACCCTCCCATTTTGCAGCTGTGAGCATTAAGGCCCAGAAAAGTTAAGTCGGTTGTAGAAGATTAAAACAATACTAAGTAGTGAAGGGAGTTTAAACTCACATCTGCCAACTCCAGTGTCTTCCACTTCCCCTTCTCTCCATGTTTAGATTTTAATTGCAGAAGAAAAAGAAGAAAGACTTCTTTTTCTCCTGGAAAGAATTCCCATTTCCCCCTAGAACTAAGCTAAAATAGAAACGTAACACATTGGCCTGTTGTAAGGTATTGAAGTTGCTCTTGTCACTGTCCAGTGAAATGTTGGTTAGCCCCATGGTTTGGAAATACCACAAGGCAGCTCCAGGATAGTTCTTTATGCCTTTTGATTTGTCAAACAGAAAAGGAAAGATGCTTAAATGTGTGGTTGCACAGTTAGAACTGGAGCAAAAGGGTGGCCAACACTCTTTTGAGACTGCAGCTTGCTCCTCATTGACCGCGTGTCAGTGGAGGCTGCTGGGGTCACTGAGTAGGATGCTGTAGAAAGGACAGATACATGGATGGAGCACAGGGCTGGAAGGCCAGCAGACTCGGCTGCCTCAATGCTAAAGCTCCCTCTGGCTTGTTGATACCAACCCAGTCAAGCCACCCATAGGGCTACTAAACCCAGCTGAGTACAGGTCAACTTTTAAAAGAAAAATGTGAGCATGGCCAGTTTATTATGTGATCTCTACCACTGGGCTATTTAAATAAAATAGTCTTTACTTTCCTTGTATCCTTTCCCATTTGTGCCATGGCAAATGTCCTTTCTCTGCTGGGCAGCAGAGCCCATCTTGGGTAGATCCCATCATATCCCAGAAAACTTTAGTAATTACAAGTCCAATCTAGTCCAGTTTAAAACTCCAATCTCATATAAGATTCAGATCTCTCCCTGCCCACATTGCTGCCCAGGTGTGGCTTAAGGAACCTGAAGTGGGGAGGGGGCTTCCCTGCTCTGTCATTTCTTTTCCTTCTGTCTGTCACCTTGAAATGTGAGTGTGGACGTCAGGGTCTGCCTCTGAAATACCCACCCCCAATTTCTACCTCTTCTGGGTTTCTTACATCTCTAATGTGTAAATCAAAGAGGGGAGAGATGGAAAGGAAATGGAAAGCACAACCCATGTTTGTCCTTTTGCTGTGGGATGACTGGATTTTGACATCCTCTACCTGGAGGTATCCCAGTAATAATCACAACAGCACATTCACCACTTGCTAGGTCTGCTTCTAAGGGCTTTGCTTTCAATAACTCACTAATCCTCACAACAACCTCATGAGTTAGGTCTACTATTATTCCTAATTATAAACGAGAGCACTCAGGTACAGAGAGGCACTGCAGTGTGCCCAAAGTCATATGGGTTGTAAACCCAGGTAGCCTTGGTGGGTGATGGCCTCATCTCTCATGAGTCATGAGTGAGTTCTTAGGAGGGCTGGCAGGTACTCCTCGACATGAGTATTCCAGAGTGGACCCTCCATCTTCCACCTTCCTGCAGTTCCTATCCTCTGAAAAGCACCCCAGAAATCCACTGCTGGTGTCCTCTTGCCTGGGGACACTGCAAGCCCAGCTAAGTGCTTTCATATGCTCTGCAGGAAGCTCATGCATCCTTGCCATGCCAGATGCTGGGGCAGAGGAGGGGTTGCCTTCCCAATCTCCTCTTCCTCTTCCCTACTGTGGCAAAGATGGCGACTGTCCTCCAGCAGCTGTCCTTCCCATGGTCTGTAGTATTAGAATTGTAGCTGGGCATGTGGACACCCAGCTGTCCACAATGCACCCCACACTCCCTGCCTCCCTTGCATTAGCTGTGATTGTGTGACTGGGTTCTAGCCAATGAGATGGAAGCAGAAACATGGCAAGGCAGCTTCCAAGAACTTTTTGAAGATCCGGCTGACACTTACTGTTTGCCTCTCCTCCCGCCCTTCTTCCATCTCGCTGCTTGGATTGGTGATATGAGTCCCGGAGTTTCATCCTAGTGGGTAGAGAACCATACCTTAAGGATGACAGAGTGAGCCTTGTTCCCCAAAAGATTTCACAGTGCCCAGCTGCTGGACCAGCTCCAAATCAGCTACCTCTAGATTTCTACATGAGAGGGACATAAACTTCTTCCTTTAGTTAAGCCACAATTATCTAGGAGTCAAAACTAATTCTTGCTTGTCTGTCTACATCTCATTTTCATTCTTTCTTCTGCTGCTTAGATCAGCGGAGGGCAGGCAGCAGGCTCACTGCCCAAGCAACCATGCAGCCAGGGGACAGAATACAACTCATCAGTTCTTACAGGCAGCTCTGATATCTACCTGTGGGACTCTTTAGCCCCTCTCTTGGCTTCAGAAGGTGGGCGTCCTCATGGACAGGGGAAGAAAAGGTATAGCTCCTTCTCCATGCTGGCACATTATGCCTGCTGGTTTCTGCTCTACCCTCATGGTCTTTGTATTAATACATGAGAGTTTGGGGTGAGGGGTGAATGGTTGCCGGGAGTCAGACCAGTTGTGCCAAGATTTGATGCGTCCCTTCCTTGAGCCTGGTGGCCAATTCTTAGGCAACATGAAGATTTCAATTACGATCCTATTAGGTGCAGTTTCCAGATATGGGCCAAGATTAATCATCAAGGTAGCTATGAAAGAGTACATTAAGCAGAATTATATGGAGCCATTCGCCAGGCTGCAAGGTCCTTACAGACATCTTGTTCACTGTGGTACTTCATTGCCAATTTGGTACTTGCCACATTGGAGCTGCACCATATTTGTGAATGAATAAACAAAAGAATGAATGAATTCTTTAGAAACTCTTTGGAGAGAGGTAAATCCTAAAGAGTGACTAATGACATCAGTGGGTAAAGATGGTTGTGAAGAGACTGAGTCAGAGGTTTGCTTACACTTCTGTCGTGATGAAAAATCTTACTCAAGCAAACGGAAGCCCCAAATTCAAGCCCAGCCTTCAGTGTGTAAAAGAAGCTTCTGGGCTTGGATGCTTCCAAGAAGCAGGTGACACAGAGCAAAGTCAGTGTACTTCACTGCCACAGAACCTGAGTTGGAGCCCTGGTGTTGCTATGTACTGGCCATGAGACCTTAGATGAGGTTTTCACCTCATCTGTTAAAAAAGATTGTTTAAAAAAATTATTCTGACAGCTGGGCATGGTGGCTCACGCCTATAATCCCAGCACTCTGGGAGGCTGAGGTAGGTGGATTGCTTGAGGCCAGGAGTAATCCTATCTCTACAAAAAATAAAAATAAAAATAAATACAAAAATTAGCCGGAGGTGGTGGTGCATGCCTGTAGTCCAGCTACTCAGGAGGCTGAGGTGGATGGATCACTTGAGCCTAGGCGGTCGAGGCTACAGTAAGCCATAGTCATGCCACTGCACTCCAGCCTAGGTGACAAAGCAAGACACTATCTAAAATGTGTGTGTATATATATATATATATATGTTTATTCTAATATATATATATATGTTTATTCTAATATATATATGTTTATTCTAATATATATATATATGTTTATTCTAATATATATATATGTTTATTCTAATATATATATGTTTATTCTAATATATATATATGTTTATTCTAATATATATATATATATATATATATATATTCTAACACTTGTTAAAATGATAGGGAAGACTTTATTCAGGACTATTGCCGTGAGTGTGAAGGTTATCACAGTATTGCAGAGAGTTGGAGTTTAACTCAACCACAGCAAAGACAGCTGGGATTACAGGCAATGAACAGAAGGAGGGATCAGTAGAAGGAAAATGACTAAGAGGAGACATCAAGGTAGGGAGCTTCTTGATAAACTGATTTAACAGGATTCCTGCTAAAGACAGGCCAAGGGCTTATACATCAAAGGTGGGGGAGAGGAATTTGATCAGGTATGGAGGGTGATCCAATATCAAAGGTGAGGGCTTCTTGCTAAAGTGACTTAGCGGGAATCTTGCTAAAACTGGATTTAGTAAACCAAAGATGGGCCTCGAGGATGAGGCCTAGGAGAAAAGCAGGTTCAGGGGAGCCTGTCTAAAGTTTGGTCAAGGAGAGAGTCTTTGTCATTCCCGAGCCTGATTCTTGTCTTATTTCCCTCATGCGGTTGTTGTAAAAGCACCACCAGGCCCAGCCGGCTGAAGGGGAGGTGAGAGGCTGGAATCCAGCTCTGGCTGTGCTCTGCATGCCAAGCAAACATTTGCCAAAGGGGCCAGATCATAAATACTTCAGGCTTGCAGACCATAAGGTCTTTGTCACAATTACTCAACCCTGCCACTGCAACAGGAAAGCAGACCTAATAAACAATGCATCTGTGAACAGCATTGACTGAGTTCCAATGAAACTGTATTTCCAAAAGCAACACTTGAGCCCCAGGACAGAGTTTGCTGACCTCTCTCTCTGGAGGGAGACTTTTCCCAATTCAGACGAAAGTACTGTGTAAGCTCATTCCCCGGGTGGTGGCAATACCCCATGGGGCTGAAGACACCTCCATGCAGAACACACACAGATGACTGCAGAGATGTTCTGGGCACAAGCCACTTATCTTCAGCCCTGGAAACAGGCCAGGATATGGGCTGCATTGGTCACACTCACGCCTGCAGGCAGGCAAGCAGATACAGCAGATGGCACAGAAGGAACGAACACTTTAACCTTAGCCAACAGCTGAGCAGACCCTTGGAGGAGAATGCATACCAGCAGTCAGAGGGGCGTACATATGAGGAAGTAAAGTCAAAGGATTGGGAACTGTGGCAAGCAGCAACAGAACAGTAAATGTGGAAGCAGAGGGTCAGTTGCAGATTCTGATGAATGTCTGAACCATGAGTGAAGGAGGAGCAGCACCTTTTGAATCATGCTGTAGCCCTGGGTACTCCCCTGGGTCCTGCCACCTCTGTCCAGCCGGCTGTAGGTGGACTTGGTTAACTTACCGAAAATACCATGTTGGTGCTGTCATTCGTTTTGCAGGAGCCCTGAAGCTTCAGGTAGCCCAGGACTCCCGAACTCTCACTCCCTTAGCACGCATTTGAGACACGGCCATTACTATTCAATATTACCATCCTATTAAGGAAAATGTCAGTAATCTAGTATTTCATCCTACACTAGACCAAAAATTTCAGAATGTTTAAAAAGGAGAAGATGACAACTCTGTTCTAATCTTTTCTGGGTCAAGGGACTATTTAATAAAATTTCAGCTTCACCTCTATCATTACAGTAATAACTGCTTCTACACACTTCAAGCTCATGGCCTCAGCAGGAGAAGGAGGGGCATTATTTCAGACTAATAGGCCCAGCTCTTCCTTTCTACCACGCATCTGTATTTCTTTCTTGAATTCACATTGATTTTTGCAAGGGATTTTATTCTATGGAGCATGAAAGCCTAGTTTTCTGCCATGAGCCCCAATAAAGTTTATGATTGGGTTCAGCATGGTTGAGCCTCTTCAAGACATAAGACCTGTGACCCACATGAGGAATCCTCATTTCATTCATCTGAAGTCAATAAAGATTGAATATTGAATATATGTCAAGCATTTCATTCACAGCAGTTGGGAGATGTGATTGGAATTGCTGTGGGGTCAGCCTATAAAGCCAGAAAAAAGCTTTGTGGAGGGTGGGGAGGGGAGAAAGCTTTGAAACTGTGATTTGGCCACAGCGTATAAAGCCAGAAAAAGCTTTGTGGAGGGTGGGGAGGGGAGAAAGCTTTGAAACTGTGATTTGGCCACAGCGTATAAAGCCAGAAAAAGCTTTGTGGAGGGTGGGGAGGGGAGAAAGCTTTGAAACTGTGATTTGGCCACAAGTGGGACTCAAACAGAAAACAGTAAGGAAAGGATGCTCTGGTTTCTAGGTACTCACGCGTATAGCTTGCCCATCTATATTAGGATTCTCCAGAGAAACAGAACCAATAGGATGTGTGTGTGTAGGGAGAAAGGTTTATCATGAGGAATTGGCTCAGATGACTGTGGAGACTGGCAAGTCCCAAGATCCGCAGTGGAAGCCAGCAGGTTCAACACCCATGTGAGCCGATGATGTCGTTTCTGTGCCTGAAAGCTGGCAGATTCAAGACCCAAGAGAAACCCACGTTTCAGTTTGAGTCTGAAGATAGTAAAAAGCCGATATCTCAGTTTTAAGGCGGTCAGGCAGAAAAAACTCCCTCTTTCTCAGGGGAAGATCAGACCTTTTGTTCTAGCCAGACCTTCAACTGATCCAGCAAGGCCCACCCCCTCTTAAGGGGGGCAGCCTGTTTTACCCAGTCCACCAATTTAATTATGAATCTCATCCAAACACCTGGCAATCACTGGGACATCTCCATAGCAGCCCACACACCTTTGTGCCCTCCTTATCTCCCATCTGCAGGGCCCCTAGGAAATATCTCAGGAATCTGCCTCTCTCCCCATCCCACCAATCTTGTCCCAGATCTTAACTGATACGGTCTTCCCTGCCATTCTCACTCCACACAGCAAAATGCTGAGTCTGTAATCTGAGTATGTGGGTCCCCCATAATCATGCTTCCAAGATGGTTTCAACCTTTATGATTTTTGCTCTAGCTACACATCATCAAATATTACCTACTGTAATTGAATCGTGTTCCCCCAAAAGCAATGTCCATCTGAGACTTCAAAATGCAACCTTAATTGAAAATAGGATCTTTGCAGATAAGAATGAGGATGAGGTCATACTGGATTACAGTGAGCCCTAAATCCGATGACTGGTGTCCTTGTAAGAGACAGAAAAGGAAATGCAGAGGGGAGAAGGCCATGTGAAATGGAGGCAGGGAAGTGAGTGATGCAGCCACAAGCCAAGGAATGCCAGAAACTGAAAGAGGCAAGAAGAGTTCTCCCCTAGAACTTCAGGCTAACGCCTTGACTTTGAAATTCTGGCCTTTGTACTTTGAAACCACTCAGTCATGGTCATTTGTTACAGAAGTCCTGGGAAACTAATACTCTATCTTCATGATTTTTACTTTATCTGGAAACTGTCTGTACTATTATTTGAATAACATTCTATAATAGACAAAATGCTTTTTGCTAAGATAAGTGTGTTTCAAAAAGACGCTTCACATCGGTCCCTTAAAGAGGAAAGAGTTTTGTCATAAATATAAGCACTAATAATAGAATGGATTGGTGTCTTAGCTCATTCAGGCTGCTATAACACAATACCTTAGACTGGGTCATTGATAAACAACAGAAATCTATTTTTCAGAGCTCTGGAGGGAAGAAGTCCAAGACTGAGATGTCAGCAGAATCAGTGTCTGGTGAGGGCCTGCTCCCCATAGCAGATGCTTCTGTGTGTCCTCACATTGTAGAAAGGGCAAGGCAGCTCCCTTCTGCCTCTTTTATAAGGGTATTAATCCATTCACGAGGGTGGAGTCTTCACAGCTTAATCATCTCCTAAAGGTTCCACCTCTTATACTGTTGCATTGAGGCTCATGTTTCAACATATGAATATTGGCGGGGGCGGGGGGGAACACCAACGTCCAAACCATAGCAGTGACCCTAAAAATAAATACAGTGAGACCAAAAAGATGCTCTTAAGTGCCAGCTAACACCACTGCCTGCCAAGGGTGCTAATCCTCACAATGGCTGTTTTTTCTTCCCTAAAAGGGGAGATTAGCAAGCATCCAAAGTGAAGGAGATACTAGAATCCAAATGAGACTCCTCTTTGAGGTAATTAGAAGGACTGAGTAGGAATTTCTAGAGAAGAACCTTCTCCTCCCATGACCCAATGAAGCAATGAACCTGAGTGAAGTCAATGTGAGCACCTGTAAGTCCCTTCCCACCCCTGGTGGTCTCACCCTCTGGCTTCTGAAACTCCAGGTGCCCAGCCTGCCATGCACGCCCTTCCATGATCTCGCCACCCCCACTGCTGCCTGGCTTCCTCCCCTACTGTCTCCGCTGGTTCTACCCCTCAGTCCTTCCAGCTCACTTGCAATTTCACAGCCATGCACTTCTGCTATTCCCCACCATGTCTGTGCACAGCCTGCTCCTAGAACCCCCACACTGACCCAGGAACACACAGACCCCTCTGCTTCCATGGTGCTCTCTGCCCCAAACTCCTATTATTTGGACAGTGGACTGGTTGACAAATCTGCTATTTTTCTTTCTCATTTTTCTCTTATTTTTCCATCTCTGGGACTTTTTATCCTACTTTCTGAGAAATTTTCTTGACTTCATCTTCCAAACATTTCTATGGAATTTTTTTTTCAGTTCACATAGACTTCATTGCCAAGAGCTCTTTCTTGTCCTGAAATTACTTCTTTTTCATCACATCTTCTGTGTTTTATGAACACAGTATCTTCTGCTACCTCTTTGAGGATATTAATTCGAGTTATTATGAAACTTCCTCTTTGCGGCCTCTGTTTCTGTTTCCTCTGAGGTCCTTTTCTCCCTTTGTTTTGGCCTCTGTTTTTTGAAGGCTGTCCTCAAACGTCTACTGATCACTGATGACTGTTCCTCAATATTTAAAAATGAGACAGTAAAAAGTTGATTGCTCAGTCCAGGTTAGAGAGTGCTCCACAATGGAGAATCAAGCAACAAGAGCCTGGAGGGTGGTTCCTCCGTGGGATGATGAGGAGGGCAGGGAAGGAAGTAGGGGTTGGAAGCACCACTCACGGTTCAGACCTTGGTTTACTCCCCTACCCATTTTCAGCCTTTGCCCACCTCCACCCTCATCTCTGCATGGCCCAGCACCACAGGACTGCAGAGTAGATTTATGAGTCCAACACTCTGGACGCAGAGTTCCCGCTATCCATCCCCCAGCACACCCCATCTTCAGTGGTCCCCTCTCCTTCCAGGTCTGGAGATTTTCCAAGGTCCTGTGGGGAGTGCTCTGCTTTGCTGGGATCCCCTCTCAGAGCCCAGAAATAGTTCTTCCACTCTGCCGGACCGGATTCTTCACCTGCTTTTGCTTTTTAAACATGTGCTATAGGAGTTCGTCCTTTGTTCCTGTGGATTTATACCTCCTTTATTCTTTTACAGTCTTGCTAGGGGACTCATTCATCGCCAAATAAATATTTACTGTATGACAGGTGCTCAGATAGCACTGAGCAAAAATACAAAAATCTCTGCCTGCCAGGACTCTGTGTGTGTGTGTGTGTGTGTGTGTGTGTGTGTGTGTGTGTGTCTGTCTGTCTGTCTGTCTCTCTCTCTCTGTCTCCCCCGTCTCTCTCTCTGTGTCTGTCTCTGTCTCTCTCTCTCTTTCTCTCCCCCCGCCCCCGTTATTGCTCCCCTTTTGGCCTAGGCTTCCACCTGACAGACAGCAGGTGAGAGAGGGATCCACTCAGAGCACTGGCAAGACCCAGGGACCAGGGACCCTACCCATCTTAGAAAGGCCACCACTTAGTGAGATTTACCTCTTTCCTCCTCCGTAAGGGCACATGGATCCCTGGGAACTATCACAAATAGGCGGTTTGTCAGCATCAGGATGATGGAAATGAGGCTGGAGGGAGCAGAGGACCCCCAGGATATTAAGCCCCTTTTCAGGTCATTGGTCAGACTTCGTGTCCACGCCTCCACCCCACACTTTCCAATGCCAACTAGACAGGTCACCGCCATGTTAGAAATTCTCCAGTGGCTCCTCTTCAAAAAGCCTAGCCTCCTGGGTCAGTTCTCCCCACACCCTCTCTGCCCCCATGCTCTGCCCTCGGCCTGCCCCAGCCTCCACCTCTGCCATACCCACCTGCTCTCTTGTTTGATGGTGCCCTGCAGTCTGCCCAGATTCTCTGCCCCTGCTTCGATTTCTGGTTAGTTCCCAGCTCTAGGAAGTCCCCTCTGAGCCCTCCCCACCAAGAAGGGCCTGAGTGCCACACCCCTGCCCCCAGCTCTCCCCATAGCCACTAGAGATTCCTGGCAGCTCTCTGCACTTCATCCTGAGGACTGCAGTGCTCTATCTATGGCCAAAGGAGTCTTGATTCTAGAGGGGGTCATTGGACTTTTATATGGTGTGGTGCACCTAGAAATATCCTCCAATTTAAAAACTCCCAGCCCCAATGCGAACATTTCTCCATTAAAAATGTACACTTTTTAAATGAGGCACAGCAAAGAGTCTCAAATTAAAAATAACAGCAAAAGGAGTGAAATACTAAGAACTTACCTTCAAAGGGATTAGCTTCCCATGTTGTATTCTAGGCTGGCAGACAGTTAGAGAAATGGTTCCCAATTTCAGATTCAGGAAACTCTTTCTCAATGTCTGTCTTATCACAACACCTATAAGCACCGACTTACTTTTTTTGTCAATTCTTTTCTTTCACTTAATGCACTTATTTTAAAGGAGGACTTTATGTCAGTATCTTCAGTGGCAAACCAACCTCACTTACTTTCCACAGAAGATATCCAGTGATATGGTTTTCCTCTATGTCCCCACCCCAGTCTCATCTTAAATTGTAATCCCCATAATCCCTACATGTCAAGGGAGGGCCCAGGTAAGAGGTGATTGGATCATGGGGTGTTTTCCCCCGTGTTATTCTGGTGATAGTGAGTGAGTTCTCATGAGATCTGATGTTTTATAAGGCAGTTTTCCTTGCTCTTGCTCACTCTGTCTTGCCTGCCGCCATGTAAGACATGCCTCTTCTCCATCTGCCATGATTGTCAGTTTCCTGAGGCTTCCCCAGCCATTTGGAACTGTGAGTCAATTAAACCTCTTTTCTTTATAAATTACCCAGTCCCGGGTATGTCTTCATAGCAGTGTGAAAATGGACTAATACAACCATAAAAAATAAATAAAAACAAAATAGTAGTACCAAATTCTGGTTAGACTGGGTGCCCACCAAGGATTTGAGGCTGGATTCTACTCTCTATGTTAAAAAGGGTAATGGGAATTAGCAAATGTTATTGAGATGTTAAAGACGTAATAGTACCAAGTTGAGACGTTCTTCCTGACATAATTAGGAAAATTAAAAATAACTGGAAAAGGAGTAACTGCCTCCTCATCTGCCTGAGTGTGTATTCATGTCCCGTCCAGTAGCACCTACTGGTGACAGCAGGCATTTTATGAAAGACAGGCGTTAGAGGGGAGGCGGGAACTGATGAGAGGGGATGAGGACGACAGTCCATGGTGATGGTTTTCACACTTAAGGCTGCAGATCCATCACTTGGAACCTTCTTTAAACAAAAGGCAGACAAATAGCCAAGCTCCTAGAGATTCTGAAGCCCTGTGCCTGATTTGTAGCCCTGGACCCTGGATTTTATTTTATTTTATTCCTTTATTATGTGAGTTAAATCACTTACATTTATCATGATACCTGATACATTTGGACTTGTTTTTTTCTAATTCCTGTGCCCTTTATCTTTATGTTTTCTTCTTTTTTGCATTCTATAGTATTGATAGTGTTTGTTATACCCCTTGCCTTCTCCGCTGGTTTGGAAGCCCAGTTCTAATTTTTACAGGTATGTAGTAGGTGTGTATATATATGTATGGGGTACATGAGATGTTTTGATACAGATATGCAATGTGAAATAAGCACATCATGGAGAATGGACTCTGCATTTTAGTCAGCACCCTGCTGCTGGTTGGTGGAAACTTCTTTGAGAAATGCTGGCTGGGTAGATGAGTTTGTGACGGGGAAGGTCTCTTGGAGCCCCATCCCGAAGCCTCAGGCTTCACTGCTGACTGGGGCTTGTGACCCTGGCATACTGCTGCCATCCTTGCAGTATTAAAGGCGTCATCTGAAAAAGGGATGACAATTCTACCCTGCCTCTGTGAGACCCCAGGAGATGGCTGACAGAAAGCTCTGTGGAGAGAGGTCAGGCCCTGGCTGTGCTGATGGTGAGCTCTGAAAGGGATTCCAGGGTCAACACTAAGGTCAGAGAGAAGGGAACACCAAGGAAAGAAATTCCAGAATTTAGCCCTGAACCAGGCTGCCCCCTCCCTACCTGCTGGTCAGTGGTAATGATGAGGTTGGCAGTAGCAAATGATTGGGCATCTACTGTATTCTTTATGAGATTGTCGGCGGAGCTGGACTGGAACCCAGGTCTCCAAAGCCTGTGGCATCGGCCTTTGTGCTACCCCTGGCTGCCCTTCCCCACTTTCCCTTTCTTTCCAGAACTTTCACCAGGGCCCCCTTGTGTCCAGCGCATGGTCCACACTCTCTAACAGCCTTGTCTTTGTGCTAACTACATGCTCCCCTCCTTGATTTCAGGAAACACAGCTCCTCCTGGGCTCTCTATTCCCCAGGAGGTGTCCAGAGCAGGAGGCCCCCCAACCCTGGTACCCTATGGTCCATGGGGTTCCCATCTCTCCACATAAAAGTCCTATGAGAGAATGCTATGAGATGGATTGTGCCCACACACACCCCCAATTCATACATTGAAACCCTAACCCCCAGTACCCCAGATTGTGATTGTATTTGGAAACAGGTCTTTACAGAGCTGATTAAGTTAAAGTGAGGTCATTAGGACAGGCCCTAATACATACAATATGCCTGGTGTCCTTATAACAAGAGGCCATTAGAACACAGACAGGCACAAAGGGAAGACCGTGGGAGGACACAAGGCGAAGATGGCCACCTGCAAGTCAAGGAGAAGGGCCTCAGGAGGAACCAACCCTGCGGACACCTTCATCATGGACTTTTGGACTCTAGAATGGTGAGAAAGAAAAGTCTATTGTTTAAGACCCCTGGTCCGTGATGTTTTGATATGGCAGCGTTCTGTTCTCCTCCTGCTGCACATGATAAAACTTCGGGATCACCTTAGGGATGACTGCCAAGCTGGGGACAGTTCAGAACAGCTCCGGGCTATGGCCCTGTGACTCCCACAGTTGCAGCTGGAGCCACCACCGTCAGAGACAGGTCCTGAGGAAAGCCACTGCCCAGATCACGGGGCCATGCTCACTGTGCAGGGCATCTCCCCAACCCACTGCTTGCTTCTCAGGGACAATTTGAATATGTTTATTATTCTAGTGAAGCCGCTCCTAACCAGATCCATCCTGCAGCTGGCTGTGAGCTATTTCATTATCTCTTCACTTAGCAGATAAAAAAGAAAATGGAACTGAACATGCTATGTCAGAGCAACCCCATCCCCATGGCCACGCACACCCTGGTCTGTCTAATCCAGGCCCTCGCTTCCTTCCCAGCCCTCCTCCCAAGCCTCTCCAACCCTACCCAAGAGAATGCAAGAGGTCAGCCTTTTGCATTTGAAATTATACTATGAGATAGAAGAGCATTACTCTGAAGAGGTACAGGAATTCTACTGCTGCTATGTCTAATTTTGTGAACAGATATTTTGTAAAGTAACTTGGGCAAGAATCCTGTCCAAGCACCACACTAATGGGATCTTGAGCCAGCGACTTCTCGCTAAGCCCCTGATGGTGTGCAAAGTAGGAAGTGCAAGTCCCACCCCACAGGAGCAGCCAGGACTGAGCACCCATGACACACAGATGCCTTCACCAGAGTGACTGGTGGCACAGGGCCCCACATGCAGAAGCATCCGCGCTTGGTTTAATGCCCAGCTCTTGCCATGTTGAAATCCTTAAAGCTTTGAGCAAATGATCCTGCATTTTCTTTTTGCACTGGACTCCACCCATTATGTAGCTGACCCTGCTGTTACCTACAATCATGCAATCCTTACAACAGCCTACAAGGTAGAGCTCAAATCTTCATGGTATGGTAAAGAAATTGAGACTCAGAGGAGGGAAGGCGCCTGTGCAAGGTCTCCACAGCTCATCATGGTTGTCAGTGCCAAGGTCATCATCATCCTCTCCAGCAGCCTGCCCCTCCTCCCAGCGCTCTGGCCCACACCCTGGGAAGCAATTTGCAGAGCAGTTACGCAGCGTAAATGACGATGCTGATCATTTGTTTTTCTCCCATTCCTTGTCTTTCCCTATTGGAATGTAATCTCCATGTGAGTAAGAACTTGCCTGAGTTTTGTCCACTGTATTTTGAGTAGACAGTAGTGCCTGGCACACAGTAAGCTCTGAATAAGTGATAGAATGAATGGAAATAGATGATTTCCCAAGACTCCCTGGTTAGGAACTGTGCTGTGACCTTGGGTCCTTTATCTTCATTATTCTTCAGGTTGACACCTCAAGGAAGAACTGTTGTCCCTGTTTGATGGATGAGGAAGCTAGACTTAGAGAATTTAAGTCTCCAGGTCAGATTGTTAACAAGAGGCAGAGCCAGGCTTAGAACCTAGGTCTCTCTGATGCTGTTGGAGGGAGCGTCTGCTCATGGTGTCTTCAGCCGAGCACCAAGCAGGACAGCAGCAGCCCTCTCATCTGCAGCACTAGCACAGTGGCAATCCGCACAGCCCCAAAGGGCTTTAGAGTGAATGAGATTATGCCTGTGCAGTAGCTAGTTCAGTGTGGCATGGAAAATGTGGTCAATGCATGCTGGGGGCTGGCCACCTTTGTCCCTGTGCCATCTCCACCATCCTGTATGGGACTCTTGCCTTCCCTACCCAGGGATGTGGATTCAGGAAATGGCCCATGGATTATTTGTAATACAATTCTTTTTCGGAAAGTGGCTCTGCCATGTCTGCCCCCACCTTGCTCCCATCCTGTGTCCTTGGGGCCCCGTAAAGATGGTAATGGGCATGGGTTCTGGGAGCAGCTGTCTGGGTTTTTAATCCTGGCTTTTCCAGCGCTTACTAGTTGGGTGTGGTAGTTAAGATTCTCAAGAGAAACAGAACCAACAGGATGTGTGCATATGAAGGAGGGAGGAAAGGAGGGAGGGAGAGAGATTTATTTTAAGAAATTGGCTTATGCGATCATGGAGGTGTAAGTTCAAACTCTGCAGGCAGGCCAGCCAGCAGGAGACTCAGGAAAGAGCTGATGTTGCAGTCCAAATCCAAAGGCCGTCTGCTGGCACAGTTCCCCCTTGCTTGCGAGAGGCCAGTTTCTTTTCCGTTAAGGCCTCTGTCTGGTTGGATGAGTCTGCCCGCATTATGGAGGGCAATGTGCTTTACTCAAAGTCAACTGACTTAAATGTTAATCCCACCCAAAAATACTCCCACTAAAACATGCAGAAGAATGTTTGCACAAATACCTGGGTACTGTGGCCCTGTCAAGTTAACTCATAAAATAAACCATCCCGCTGGTGACCCTGGGAAAGTCACTCAAATTCCTTGAGCATAAGACTCCTTCTCTATAAAATAAATAAAATGAGTCAGCATATCCTATACCACACAAAACTGCTATGAGAATCAAATGAAATAATACATGTAAAGTGCCATGAATGGTGCCGGACAATATAGCCATAGTGTCGCCGTGGAGTCATCTGCATTCCTCCACGGGCACTTGGCTCCTTTCCTCTCATCTGTGCCTTCCTGCCCCTTGGGTAGCAGGAATGCAGGGAGATGTGAGAAGGTCCCCTGGTCCCTCTCTGTGATCAGGAGTCCCTCTCTGTGGTCTTCCTAAAGGGGAAAATTCCCAAGAGTTCTCAGTAAAAAGACCGCAGCTTTTATCCCAGTTTCAGTTTTACTGCTTTCTATAAGACTCTGTCTGGTATTTTTCTTCTCCCAAGCAAGGTTTTCTTGTTTGGAAATGGAACGTGTTTAAATGTTTGTTTATTCATTAAGCTCTCACCATATGTCAAGCCTGGACTCATTCTTTTGTATGCATCATTCCTTTTCATGCTCACAACAGCCGATACAGATGGACATAATTAGCTCACTTTACAGATGAAGAAACTGAGGCTCACAGAGGTCAGGGACCCGGGGCTATTGCTTCAGACAGAGTTAGGGTCCCTTCCAGTGTCGGCAGCCAGGGCTCTCTGACTCTTATGCGTTTGGGCAGTGTGTACCCTTGGAGGATACTCACAGAGAGACTGGGCCCTAAAAATAGCAATTCTTAAAATATTAATTCACTGGAAGTTCTCCACGTCGACTCTGCTTTCAAACCAGGGCTCCCACATTTCTAGTAAAATCAGGAAAAAGAAATATCTGGTTTTGTGAGGCCACCCTGGGCCCTGCAGTCAGCTGTGGGTGGGTGAGTGTGTGTGTCCGGAGCTGGAGGGTGCATATTTTTCTGCTGATCTGTGCCCACTGCACCAGCTTGTCTGACTCCCACACGCATATTCATGCTGTGCCTCAAGAGGTGATGCTTCGGCCCTCCCCCGTCACACGAGTCAAACTGAACATGCCAGACTCCTGCTCCACCTACCCGTGGGATTCAACAACTGTGACAGTCGTCCCAACCGGCTCCCAGAGGAATCCGAGCTGACCACTGGAGCCTCATGGTTTAATGAGGCGATGCCTATGTGCTGGGAGTTGGAGACTAAGAATTCCAAAAAAAATCGTCCCCTAAACGAGCCCAGGACTCGTGGTGTCCCATTGTGAGCCACCGCAGGTGGTCTTTATTGCCCTAGCAGCGGAGCAGGGCTCTCAATCCCCAGGAGGCACTGGAACTGCACAGGAGCTTGTGGGAAATGCAGATATCAGGCGCTGCCACAGAGGTGGAGGCTGTGACTGGCCTGGGGTGCTGCACTGGTGACAGGGACCCTTGTTTCTGAAACCACTAGGCAGTGGACTCACCCTGAAAAGATAGGTAATGAGGCAGTTCCACCCACAGCCCCACCCACAGCTCCACCCACAGTCCCACCCACAGCTCCACCCATAGCCCCCACCCATAGCCCCCACCCATGGCTCCAGTCGCAGCCCCTACCCAGAGCCACCACCCACAGCCTCCACCCACAGGCCCCACCCACACCTGCATCCCCACCCACAGCTCCACCCACAGCCCCACCCAGAGTTCCCACACAGCTCCACCCAGAGGCCCCACCCATACCCATATCCCCACCCACAACTCCACCCACAGGCCCCACCCACAGTTCTTGGCCCACAGCTCCGCCCTGGTGAGCATGGGCTGGAGAGGAAAGGGAAGATGCAGGAATACTGGAGGGGAAAGTGCTCTGCAGGTAGAAGCAGCAAGGTTTGCTATTCAGGCAGATGTGGGGTATGGACAGTGCAGACAATGGTGACACCAAGACTTCGAGAGTAAAAGGTGCTGGAGGTTTGAAAAGAAAGAGAATGCCCTCTAAAGTGGAGAATGAATGGACAAGGAGGATATCCCGGGGTTGGGGCAGCTTGAAGGACCCGTAGAGACACTGTTAGGGATTGGGGATTTAGAGGGAAACTCACTTCCCTGCTTGTGTTTTTCTCCAGCCACGTTCAGCTGGGTGTGTGCAGTGCGGAGTCATCAGGAAGTAGAAATTAACCAGGCTTTGGGTTCCAAATGAGGCTGAGGGAGAAACACAATTATTTCTTAGATCCCTTTTGGCTCTAAAATACCTTTCCCAATGACTCAGATAAAATCCACACGGTCAAGAAGTTTACAAGAGTCAGGAAAGCAAATTTCAAACCCAGCTCTGGCACTAATTTCCCAGACAACTCAAAGGAAGTTTTAACTCATCTAAACAGAAGTCCCCTTAACTGGAAAATGACCAGGTCATTCCCGGTGGTGGCTGGACCCTCCATTGGGTCCAACTCTCTGATTCCAGTAGAAGTCACGTGGATAGAGTCAGATTCAGCCTTGATATGGACTTGAGATCTTTCCCACATTGCCCTCAGAAAGCTGGATGAGGAATATGAGACCATGGCCTGAGCATCTTTACAGAAACAGGAAGCTCTCGATGAGTTGCAGCGTCTCACAGGCCCCGCCATGTGGAGCCCGCTGGGAAGGCCAGATCCAGGAGGAAAATGAGAGACCACATGATCATGGCAAGATGCACACTGCTGAAAGTGAGTGACATCAGACGAGAGCTGGGCGTTGGCCCCTGGGAAAGCTGGGGCTCACAATGAACTGTGATTAACTGTCAGCAGGAAGTGCTCGGGGACCCCAGCCTGGACCAGGGCCTGAGCCCCAAGCCAGGACCTGATGCTGATTGGCCTTCTACAGAAGCCTGGACCTCTCTGGGGACCTCTGGACTCAAATGCTATAGAGTTTTCGCCAACATTCACCCAGTGCCTCATGACAAATTTACAGACGGGATAATGTCACCAGTGTCTGTTGAACAGCTGCTGGGTGCTGGGCGCTGTGCCAGGGCTGCAAATCTAGGAATGGGCCTTCATTTGATGGAACTCAGCACCTCCTGGGAAGGACAAGCATCAGTCAGATAATCACACAAGCGCATGTACCCTGTGCTCACTGCCAGGCCAGTGACATACAGTGAGGTACAGGGAAAACACAGACTGTAACCTGGTGCACCCAGGGCTTGAAGGAGGGCTTCTCAGAGGGAGTGACACCCAAACAGAGCTGATGGGCACAGAGGAGTTGACCAGGCAGAGATTGGGGGCTGGAGGAGGGCGCTCCAGCCATGCATGGAGACACAGGACCCTGGTGTATTTGAAGCATGCACAGGTCAGTCAAGCGACTCTGCCCCTAACATCTCTGCCTCACCCAGAGGATGGAAATGGAAGAGCACCAGATGGGCATCAGAGGAGCTGGGCTCAAATTGTGCTTCTGCCACTGTTTTGTTTGTTTGTTTGTTTTGAGATAGAGTTTTCTCTTGTTACCCAGGCTGGAGTGCAGTGGCACGACCTCAACTCCCGGGTTCAAGTGATTTTCCTGCTTCAGCCTCCCGAGTAGCTGGGATTATAGGCACCTGCCACCACACCGGCTAATTTTTGTATTTTTAGTAAAGACGGGGTTTCACCATGTTGGCCAGGCTGGTCTCGAACTCCTGACCTCAGGTGATCCCACCCGCCTTAGCCTCCCAAAGTGCTGGGATTACGGGCATGAGCCACCACTCCCGGCCACTTCTGCCACTTTTTAACTATGACCATGGAGAAGTCGCTTCACCTCTCCAGGCGGCAGTTTCCTCATCCATCAAAAAGAAGATAATGCTGGGTCTCTAGGGCTGGCAGGTGGATTAAATAAATCACAGTATGGGAAGGGGCTTTGTGAACTGCAAAACTGCACAAATGTGACAAATGGTCATCATGATTTTGGAGTAAACTCCATGTTTCTTTCTGCCACCTCCTTTTTCTTCTAAACGCCCTGCTAAGTAGGGATGGGTGCGGGGGATGGGAGAACTAATCGTCACTTACTGGGCATCTTCTGTATGCTAGGAACTGAGTAAGTCCTTGACATACATTATTTCATTTTATTCCCATTTTACAGATGAGAAAAACTGAGACCCACACAGTATTGGAGTAAGGATTTTAATTGCTGTTGGTGTGTGAGGGGCTTCAAAACATGACCCATACTCACAGGGTGTCTTGCAATCACCAGGACCGTAGGACCCCAGCTGTCCACACCCTTCTGTTGTTTTCCATGTGCTACTACCATGGCTCCAGCCTTGGGGAGCTCAGGGTCTGGTATAGCAGGCTGACTCATGGATCTATCATTGCAATTTAGTGTTCTAGTTGGAAGTAGAAAGAAAGAAAACTGAAATGGGCGGGTCTGTGCAGGCTACGTGGACTGAGAAGGTCCGAGCTTCTTAAGAAGATGACTCCCTCATTGGGCCAAGGGAGGTGTGTCACAGGGCTCATCCATTCATGAAGGAATTAATTGAGCCTGGTGCATCCCTGCACATGTTTGTGAATCCCAAAAGCTTTGAAATCTCCATGAGATATACTTGGGAATAATTAGCTGAATGCAATTGCCTTAGTAGCCAAGTTAACATCCAGGCCCCTGTGGAGTGGCACAACTTTTGAACTGAATTAATCATTGTCAACCAGGCTGATGTTTGTTCTTTGCAGGATTAAAAAAAAATAATCAACAACCCCCAAGCATGGCTTGACTGGATTCATTTTCTCTCCCAAAGGATGAGGCAAGAATAAAATGATTTGAGTAGCAGCATGGGGTTTTACAATAGATATAAGGCAGAACTACATTATTAGGCTGTGTGTACATTTAAAAAATTGCTTCCATGCCTTCAAATTAAATCATGGATCTCTAAGTGGTGTATCCACACTGTCCCACATACGGACTCTGTGACGACTCCTCTCACCTTGGTTTCATTGTCCAGTAAAATAGGGGTAACAATCCTGCCTACATGTGATTGTCTGCTAAAGCTGCCATACAAAATACCACAGGCTGGGCAGCTTAAACAACAGAAATTAATCTTCTCACAGTTCCGGAAGCTGGAAGTCCAGGATAAGGATGCCAGCAGGGTTGGTTTCCTCTGAGGTCTCACTCCTTGGGTTGCAGACGGCCGCCTTCTTGCTGCTCTTCACAAGGCTGTTCCTCTGCACACAGGCCCCTAATGTCTCTCCATGAATCCTACTGTCCTCTTCTTACAAAGACACCAGTCAGATTGGATTTGAGTCCACTCTAATGTCCTCACTTTACCTTAATCACCTCTTGAAAGACCCTGTCTCCAGATATGGTTGCATTCAGAAACACTGGGAATAGGAACCTCCACATAGAAATTTGGTGGAACACCAATCCATCACACTACCTGGAAGGGCTGTGCAGTAGACTGAAAATGCCCCCCCAAAGATGCCACATCCTAATCCTCATAACCTGTGCCTGTGTCACCTTACAGGGCAAAAGGGACTTTGCAGGTGTGATTTAGGTGAGGATCACCATGTGGGAAGATTCTCCTGGATTATCCAGGTGGGCCCAGTGGAATCACAAGGCTCTTGCCAACAAGCAGGTGGTAGGGTCAGAGAAGCAGTAGGAGATATAGCTGCAGGAGCAGAGGTGGGAGTGCCTCAAGGAGGTGCTAGCAGTCAGGGAACCTGGGCAGCCTCTGGAACCTAAAAAGGCAAAGAATAGAGCTCCTCTGTTGGCTTAGCCCCTGAGGTTCACTTTGGACTTCCACCCTCCAGAACTGTGAGAGAATGAAGGTGTGTTGTTTGGGGTCACTCCATTTTGTAGTGATTGTTATTGCAGTGGCGAGTCCTCAATATGGGTGGTTGTGAGGATTACACAAGGAGTACATGCCAAGTGCCTGGGACAGTCATTGGCAGAGAAGACACACTCAGTGGGTCTCAGCTCTGCTGGCCACAGCCATCCCAATTGCAATGGGCAGTTTGGGCAGAGGCTCCATCTACAGGAGCTGCAAAATTTCCCCTTTCACATTGATGCTTCCTGCCCCATTTGTCAAGGTGAAGTCAAGGTCCCAGAGGGTTGAGGACCCTGGGAGCTTCACAAGCTTCAAGGTTGGAGGAGGCCATGTTCAGCCCTTATGTAAGGTCTTTCATTTTTTCATATTTTCAGTAAGCCTTTTCTGAATAGCGGCCTAGCCTCGCTCAGAGGGCTGGTGCTCCCCTGGTCCCTCTGCGTCTGTCTTCACGTGGCCTTCTCTTGTGTGTACCTGGTCTCCTGACAGCAGGGAGTAAATGGACAACGTCAAGCTTTACCATCAGGACCAGGACATAGGAAAGCAGTGAGGTGCCGAGGGCCAGAGGAGGTCTTTAAGTAGCACAGACTGGGTGGCTTTAATCAACAGAAGTGTATTCGTTTGCAGTTCAGGAGGGGAGGCCAGAAGTCCAAAATCAAGGTGTGGGTACAGATGGTTCTCCTGGAGGCTCAGAGAGAAGTCCCCCGCCTCTCTCCCAGTTTCCAGTGGTCTTGGGCAATCCATGCTATGCCATGGGCTGTTAGATGCATCACTCTACATGCTACCTCTGTCCTTCTCCTCTGTGTCTCTCCTCTATGTGGCCTTCTTCTCTGTGTCTACCTGTGTCTCTTTTCTCTCTTCTTGTAAGGACACCAGTCCCTGGATTTAGGGTTCAGCCTAATCCAGGACAACTTCCTCTTAACTTATATGCAAGACAGAACTACCTTACTAACAAAGTAATAGTTTTCTGGCAAAGACACTATTTGCTGGGACATATAGACACACACTTTCTTGCAAAGACACTATTTCTAAATAAGATCACATTATCAGGTAGCTGGGTGACATTAATTTTGCAGAGACATTCTTCAACCCTCGACAGTATCCCAGAAGGAGATTGTAGCTGAGCTGTGTCCTAAAACCTGGGTCAGAGTTCAGTAGGGAAGAGGATGTACCATCCAGAGATAAGGCCAGGGAAAGACTGAGGCACCTGGAGCACTCAAGGTGGGTCTGGCCTGGCTGGGCCACCGGGTGCAGAGGGCCAAGCCTAGTGGCCAGATAAGGAAATGCCTGAAGGCCTTTGGAGTCTGGCCATTGGATCAGTGCTTTCTAAACATGTGACCACGAATGGGCCTGGGGCATGTGACAACTGTGCTTCCATCTAAAATTGTGTCTTTGTGACTCTTCTGAGCTAGAATGGCTCCCTCTGCCTCCCCTCTCATGCACATATGATGGCGGCACTTGGCGGTTATCGTTAATGACCTTAGTTGTCAGATTTTAAAGCTGACAAGCACATCTCAGTGTTCAGTTTTCATCTCTGAGATTATATTGAAACATCAGATCTGGAGTCTGGCCCCAGCACCATAGTCACCATAGGGCCATTTGGAGGATTTATGTAAAGAAGGGACAGGATGAGATCTGTGCTTTGTAAGGACATTTGAGTCATGTTGAAAAAGAAATGCAACCTTGCATATGGGTCGTGTAATAAACGAAAAGTTTCCTGAAACGTGAATAACATAATTTTTAAAAATCAAATCAGAACAAGCACGGTGGCTCACGCCTGTAATCCCAGCACTTTGGAAGGCCAAGGCAGGTGGATCACTTGAAGTCAGGAGTTTGAGACCAGCTTGGCCAGCATGGTAATAAGATGTCTCTACTAAAAATACAAAAATTAGTCAGATGTGGTGGCACATGCCTGTCATCCCAGCTACTTGGGAAGCTGAGGCACGAGAATCACTGGAATTCAGGAAGCAGAGGTTGCAATGAGCCAAGATCACACCACTGCACTCCAGCCCGGTTGACAAAACAAGACTCCATCTCAAAAAATAATAATAAATTAATTAATTTAAAAATCAAATCAGATTTTTATTATAAGCATGTTCCTCAGATTATTACTGCCTACTTTAGAATTCTAGGAACTCTCATTTATTTTTTTTCATTTCCCCACCCACAGAGAGAGGACATTGATCTAGAGACCAACGTGAGAGTAGGTCTTATCTCTACCAGTGTTTGACCTTTGATAAATCACAAGGAGGAACCAGACACATCACTGACCCTCTGAAATAGTTCTCTCTTCATCAGTAAAATAGGAGTAGCAACACCTGTCTCCTCAAGACGGTGACATATGGAGTGCCTCCCCAGCACCTGGTAACAAATATCTACACTGCACATGGTTAAATCCACATAACACACTTCAGGTTGTCCCTGACATACAATCAACACTCAATAAAGTTTAGCTGTTAATACTGTCAGTACTGCTTTTAACACTGAAGCATTGTGTTGGGGGCTGCTGTGTGTACATGGTCCCCACCTCCACAAGAAGCAGGAGACAGAAGGGTGAAAGAAGTGATATTTAATGAGTAGAGCTGATCTGTTGTCATTTCTTAATTGTCACTCAGTTTCTAGGAGAATGAGCCATGCCAATACAGTGAGAAATTCTAAAACTTGAGAACCAAGTTCCTTAGCATCCTATCCCACATCAGCTTGCTGATGGATGGGTGCAAAGTCCCATTCAAGCTGGCTAAGGCAGAGGTCAACAGCCAAGGTGAAGCCCTCCCATTCCTCCCCCACCCCCAGTAAATGCCTTTGGTCATCCTTCCCCAGTGCCTGTTCTGTTGGCTCAACCTCCTACTGAAATGTCTTTGCCCCACTCTGTTATTAATAACAATTATGCCTTTCCATGTGCCTGGCCCTGTGCTGGTTGCTGTCGTAAGAATCATCTCATCCAATCCTCACTGTAGCCATAGAGAGGGCATTATTACCCAACTTATAGGTGAGGAAGCTAATGTTCATTGTCTTAGTCCATTCTCACGTTGTTATAAATACTGGAGACTAGGTTGTTTATAAAGAAAAGAGGTTTCATTGACTCATGGTTCTGAAGACAGTACAGGAAGCATGGCAGCATCTGCTTGGATTCTGGGGAGGCCTCAGGAAACACGATCATGGCAGAAGGCAAAGTGGAAGCAGGCACATCTTACATGACGGGAGCAGGAACAAGAGAGACAGTGGGGGAGGTGCTACACACTTTTAAACAGCCACAACTCACTGTCCTGACAATAGCACCAAGGGGATGGTGCGAAACCATTCAGGAGAAACCACCCCCATGATCCAATCACCTCCCACCAGGCCCCACCTCCAACACTGGGGATTACAATTTGACATGAGATTTGGGCGGGGACACAGATCCAAACCCTATCACTCACCCAGGGCAGTGTGCTCCTGTCTGCATGGTCAGCAAGAGGCAGACTCAGAACTGGATCTCAAGTCTCTCTTCTCTGTCCTTTACTACCTCCCTTTCCCTCTCGCATGAATATGGATAGCATGTTCCCTTCACTAGTGATAAAATAGCCACAGATTGTTACTTCACTTAGTTTAGCTTTCCCCTCCAGGTTTTTGTATTTCTCTTTACTGCTGCTTAAGATTGCCAGCATAGAATATTGAGAAGCCCCCTGCCAAAAGACACATGCAGAAACATCCTGGTGGCCCTGCTTGGCAGTCTGTGCATGGGTACCTCTGGATCAGAGCCATTTCTATGCTGTTTTTTAAAATAGCCCAGCTGACATTTTATGCTTTGTTTTATTTGAGGGCTGGGGAATAATTCAAGAGCAGCACCGGGTTTTATAGCTCTGCATGCATACTTTCCATCAAAGTGTCATTTTGCCCAGCTCTGAAATTATGGGCCTGTCCTCAGAAAACATCGTCACCGACTTCCCATCCATGCAATGCTCCTAATGCCCTTTCTGAACGTTCAAACCCATTTTCAACAGGATGTCGCGCTGGAGCTGAGATATGATCGATGTGAAAAATAGAGCTGGAGGAAACGGTCCTGAAACCGGCTAAACTAAAGGCTCTGCTGAGATGCTTTCCCCATAAAATGCTAGTCTTATTAAATCTCAAGTGATTGAGATTCTCCATCTCCTCCACGCAGCTTTGCAGGCGTCTGTCCAGCAAGTCTCCTTTGAAAGAGACCTAATTTGCTAAAGGCTCAAGAATCTGCCAGTCTGTCTCTGAGTTCTCCCCAGCTTCTTTTGAAAGAGCAATGACAGTCCCATCACTGTGACTTATTTCAGCACTTCTTCCACACTGCACTGGGACTGTGTGAAGCACTGAACAAATGTCATTGTACACTCAGCAACAGGGAGATGGCTGCTGCTGTGTTCCCATTTCCCAAGTGAGGAAAATGAGGCTCAGAGTAAGTGGCCCAAGATCATATAGCTAGAGAATTAATTTTCTGTTGCTGTGCAGCTTATATTATAACTTAACAACTTAAAATAACTCACATTTATTTTCCCTCCATTTCCATGGCCCAGGAGTCCAGGTGGGCTTAACTGGATCATCTGCATAGGGTCTCACAAAACTACAATCCACATGCCCACCAGGCTGCAATCCTTTCTGGAACACGGTGTGGGGTCCTCTCCCAGGCTCTTGTAGTTGTTGGCAGATTCAGCTCTTGTGGCTGCAGAACTGAGGTCCTGTTCTCTTGCTACACATAGGCCAGTGGTCACTCTTCCTCCCAGGGACACCTACATTCCCCGCCGTGTGGCTGGCTCCCACATGGCAGCTCATGTCTTGAGCTCTCACTCCAGTCTGCCAAGACAGAGTCATACAATGTAGTATAATCCCGGGACTGCCATCCCACCAACTTTGCCCTGTGACATAACCGAATTAACAGGGTGACACCCATCACCTTTGTCAGCTTCCATGGCTAGAACCACATCACAGGCCAGATCATTTATTCTCTCTTCCTCCTACTTCCTCATCTGCAAAATGAGAACTCGCTCACTAGATGGTGCACAGCTGACCTTTTCTTGCCATTCAGTTGTCAACCCAATGTCACCTCTTCTTAAAGGTCTTCCTGAGCATCTACCAAAACTAGGGTCCCTCTATTAGTCTTTTTTCTAGACTCTGGTTTGCTTTCTTCACCTGCCCCAATTTACAATCCTACCATTGATTCCTGTGCCTTCTGGCCTGCCTCTCCTCCTAGAATGCAAGCTCCATTCGGCTGGGTCTGTCTTGTTCACGACGTGTCCTTCATGACCGCGAAGGGGACACTCTGTAAATGCTTGAGATTCGACTCTGTGCTAAGAGCCAGCACAGAAGCAATGTGTGTTATGTATCAGGTATTTAATCCACACAGCAAAGGAAACTGAGGCAGAGGCAGGGATCATGCAGATAGTCAAAAATGAGGCTGGAGTTGGAACCCAGACTGTCCAGCTCATGGACCGAACTCTCCCAAACAGAACAGCCCCTTTCCTTGGCTCTGTGGGGTCTAGGGACCAAGCTGGCCACATCTGTGCACCATTCTGTTCTCAGGATATGAGACACTGTGAGCCGGTGCAATGTGGATATGGGGGCGTGGCCAGGCACTGGGTTTGTCCAAGGCCATGCTGTGGTTAGTGGGGCCCCAGCTGCCCTTTGAGGTTTGCCCTCCCCTCTATCAGCTCTCCTTCCACCGTGCCAGTTGTGATAGCTTCCTGGCACTGCCACAGCAAATTACTGCAAAATTGGTGGCTTCAAACAGTACAAATTTATTCTCTCATAATTCTGGCCAGAAGTCCAAAATCAAAGTGGAGTCATGGCTGTGCTTATTCTGGAGGTTCAGGAGGGAATCCGCTCCCGGCCTGTTCCAGCTCTGGGCGACTCCAGGCATTCCTGGTATATGACTGCATCACTCCAGGCTCTGCTTTCATCTCTGCATGTACTTCTTCTCTCCTGTGTCTGCATCCAAATCCCTCCCCCTACTTTCCTCCTATAAAGACACGAGTCTTTAGAGTCCTCCCTAAATCCAAGATAATTCATCTCAAGATCCTTAAGTAAATGCCTCTGCAAAGACTCCATTTCCATATAGGGTCCCATTCTGAGGTTCTGGGTAGACATGAATTTTGGAGGGACACCGTTCAACCCAGTACACCAGATCACATCTTCTTGGGTCTGTCATCCCACCCTCACCTTACCTGTGTCCTGACTCTAACTCCATCTTTAGTCTGTGGCCCTTGTAGGCATTTTGTAGCTCACATTCCCTGGGCCACAGCCACATCCTCCCTGGTCCCCACACCACACATTAAATCATCTCAGTCCCGGTGATATCTTAAGAGATAAAGCTTGAGCATTTGCTGCTGTGTTTTCATTCTTGACATGTATTTTCTTTTCTCTTTTCTCATCTTTTGTTGAGAAACCCTGCTGGGAGCCACCCTGGGCAGGGACCAAGTGTTTGCTGACTTCATTCACAAGCACTTGACTCTAGGTCTTCTGCCTTTTGTTTTAGTTTTATAAGTTATCAAGTTCATTCCTCCCATGTGGCTCCCTGTGAGTCTCTGCAGTAATCTCTTTGTTCACAGTGGAGGCTTTGTGACCTCGGCAGCAGGGGCCCACACACGCAGTGCTCCTCAGTACTCATAGGCTTGAAAAGTCACAATGAAAATAAAAATTTAAATGTATAGGTTAAGTGCTTCTTTCATCTCCAAACCCATAGGCATTGCATTGCATTACTACCAATTACCACAGTGTGTTTTCGGGTAGAATTAATATTTGATAAACTCAGGAGCGGTTGCTCTTTATTTTGAAGAAAGCTATCATTAGTCTCAGTAGATTTGACATTTGTTATAAATGAGTGAAAATTTATGCATTTGTAAAAATCTATGGTTTTAATGCAGAGCTTCACCAAGTGTGTACACGTCAATAATAAGTAAGCTGGGGTTGAAGTTGTTCTTCTCTCACTTTCACTCTTCCATCCTTATACTCGGTAGTGTTTCACATGTGTCTACCACTGTGTCAGGCACTGTGCTAGGTACAGGCACGTAGACGTAAAGAAAGCAAAGCGTCAGCCTTCAAAATGTTTCACTTGGAATTGAGAGGCCTTTTGCTTTAATGGTGATGTAGAGCAGAACTTTCCAGAAACTGCTCAGCCCAGATTTTGCCGCATGTGGGTCACTATGTTACCCTTAAAAGAGGTCAGGAAACTTTCTCCATAAAGGGCCAGATAATCAACACTTGAGGCTTTGACGACCACGTTAATCTCTGTTGTGTGTTCTTCTGTGTGTGCGTGGGTGTGTGTATGTGTATATGTTGTTTTGTTTTTACAGTGCTTTAAAGATGTTAAAGTGATTCTTAGCTCCCAGGCCATACAAAAACTGGCCCAGGGCTGGATTTGGCCAAGAGCCGTAGTTTGCCCATCTCTGACGACAACTTCCAAACCCTCATTGAGCTCAAGTGGATGCCATGATACCTGCAGGGAGCCCTGGTGGGATGGCTCAGCTACCTCAGGGTGGGCAGGTGCCTCCCCTTGCTGGCACTGATCACATGCTCAGTGAGCAGTCACTGCTGTTACCATTGAAGCTGGAGCTGAGAGGCTAAAAATTAAGAATATTCAGGAAAAAAATATTCAAACAATCTACTTGCACTTCCAGGAAAGAGAAGAGGCGATAAGAACACAGGCATCCCATTATCTTACCAATTACTGTCACGCTGCCTGTCTGAGGCCTCAGGTCAGGGAGAGGTGAGCAGCCTGGGTGTTGCCAGCATTTGTCCTGATGTGGCGCTTGTTGATGTACTCATCTGTGGGCTCAGGAACCACATTGCCAGCTTCTTTGTTTTCTTTTACAGAGACATCAAGCCAGATAACATCCTCCTGGATGAACACGGTAAGCCTGCTATGAATCCTTTACAGGGACTCTCAGTGGAAAGTTTGAGGCACTGGGAAATGGTGCAGGGGTGGGGGTTGGGTCTTGCTGAGTTGGACATTAGTATTGGCTAGAAACCTTCTCTTGTTTCAATCCTGGTGGATGAACATCTGTGTAAATTTCTGGTCCATGTCCTGCCGTGGTAAGTTGAATCAAAGTTATTTAAAGTGTTCACGTCGGAAGTCATTGCTGTTCATATCCCCATGTGAGGAGGACAGAGCCGCCGTGAGGATGAGCATGGGGTCCCGGAGTTCCAACCCCACCTCCCTCACCTATGAACGTGTGACTTCAGAAGTCACCCACCTCTCTGAGCCTCAATGTAATTTTCTGTAAAATGGGGAAAAGGCACCTCTCTTGCAGGGTGTTCATGGGGATGAAATGAGAGTGCACACTCATTTCTAGCAAGCAGAGCTTAATACTTGATAATCCACTAAGCATTTACTCATCTATCAGCTATGTCAGGCTTCTCAAAATTTCCTTTATGTGCACACAGATCTTCTAGACATCTTCTCAAACGGACTTAATAAGTCTGAGATGGGACTAGACTCTGCAAACTCCAGAGTCTGCAAAGCTCCCAGGTGGCTGATGCTACTGGTCCGTGGACCACACTTTGAGTAGCAAGGCACCAAGTCAATGGCTCTCTAACTCTGGCCTTACCAGAATTACCTGGGGGGACCTGGTAAAAATCAGAGGTCAGGCCTGGTCCTGCTTCAGCAAGCCTGGGCTCCTGTGTTCTGGATCAGAATTCTGGGGATGGGATGCCCAACAAAGTTTAAGAACCATGAGCCTAGGGCTCAGACCAAGAATGCTCAGTGGACTTGACAATCAATTGCGGCTGATGCCAACAGGAGCCTTACAGCCTTGAAAACTAAATTCACTGGCATTGCTTCAGGGGCCTCTCAGGGCCTAACATGGGGTTGGCTGGAGGGAGCAGTTGGGGATTCTTCTAAAGTAGGGGTTATCATCCCTGCTGAGGCCTTCAGGGATGAATGTGTCACGTTTCCTACATAGCTCCCCCGCCCTCCTTCCCCACCCCTGCAGACTGAGGTCATGGTTCTATCTCACAGCTCCTCTCAAACTTCCCATGTGCCATCAGCATAGCTTGGGGCATCCTAACCTCATAGTGTGCATCCCTATGTACAGGAGTGGTGGTTGGGACCATTTGCATCTCTGCATCAGATGCTGGAACCAGACTAAGTGCTTTGGGGGCAGTAGGATTGAACTCACTGTGCTCCTGAATGGAAGGTCAGCAGTGGCCCCAAGACGCCTGGGGCATGGACAGAGCTAAGGATCCAAATCAAGGCTGGAAAGGAAGCAAAAGCAATGTCTCCAGTTTGTATCTAAAAGTCAGGATCTTCAGATGTGTCACTCAGCTAAGCCCCCAGCCAGCTGAGTGTCTTTGGACCAGTGGCTGTGCCTCTGTGTCTCAGCCTTTCCAGCAGTGACACAGAAGTAATCGACCCACCTTGCAGGGAGGTGAAAGTCTCGTCTCAGGTGAGACTCAAAGGTCAGCCACCCATCACAGTATGCAAGTGCCCGGGAAGGGGTAGGTAACTCGCCCTCTTCCTGTCCCCTTTCTCTGCTCAGGGCCAGGCAAGGTCAGATCACAGGAGCAGGGTAAAGAGGAGGTGAGAAGACACAGGGATGGTTCTGCATGGCTGTCTAGAAAGCAGGGGTCTGCAAGACTCGGTTCCAGGCAGCATCCTCAAGGCTCTGTCCTGTTGATTAAGAGAGACCGCTAGGGGGGAGACTTCCAGGCCCTGCAAAGCGGTGCAGAAGCAAAATTCAAGCAGAAACATTAATAGCAATAAGCCAGCCATTGCACTGATGAGAAAACATGACACAGAGAGTATGGAGGTAACCCAGGACTGCCTGGCTTCGTAGTTCTGGCTCCCTACTCATAGCCCCTGGCCACAGCTCCCCTGAAGCTGCTGCACAAAAGATACAGGCAGGTAGGCTGCTCCCAGGCAGCGTCCCCTAGGTTTTCTCTTTCCTGTCTTTGGGATTTCCATCCATTCCATCCCACCTTCCTTTCTGCACCCATTCTCAGCCTCCACCTCAGCCTTTCCCACATTCTTTCTGGATCCTCTTCTGCCCCCTTGAGCTCCTCATCTTTTGCCACCCCCTGCTTGGCCTTCACAGTATCCCAGCCCTGCCTTCTGGCTATGCAGCACCCCACACACTCCCCAAGTGCCCCCGCATCCAGTCTTCTCTCTCTCCAGCCTCCCATTTCATCAAAAAGTCTCTGCTAGCTGGTGGGACTGAGCATTGAATATAATATTTCATCCTAAGAGGTGACTGGCTGATAACCCTTCCCCCCTCCAACACTCAATGAGTGGCTTTGCAGGTGGTGCCAAATACAAATTTAGGAGCAGGGAATTTCACTCAGAAAAAGAGGAGTCTCCTTTCTGGGGAGAGAAGGGAAAGAGGGGAGTCTATGCCCATGGCCCTCCTTTACCTGCTCTTCCGAGTGGAGAAGCTGAGTGGCTTTTAGAGCAGAGCCTGAAGCTGGCTATTCTTGCCTTTCTCTTTCCTTCAGTAAACAACTCTTGAGCACCTGCTGTGTGCCAGGTTCTGGATAACAGAATGATGAACAAGGCAAATAGGGTCCCAACGCTGGTGGGTTGCATGGTGTTGGGGAGTGTGGGGAAGCTCAGAAGAGGTCGGGGGCAGAGGGTAGAGGGAAAGATGTGTGCAGGGGTTGTCTTAGAGGCAGCCCCATCACAGTGGAATCCTAAACGCATGACAAGGCCAAACAGAGGAAGGTTCCTGGATGGACAGGTGGTAGAGACAGTGGGGCAGAACTGCAGAAACAAGCGGGAAATGGCTATTAGAGGAATACAACAGCAGTTTATTTTGTAGGATTTTAACATTTACAACTAATCTTATGCCTTCAAAACCTTTACTATGAAACATGACCTAGTCATAAGACGAGCGGTATAGTACGTGTTCCTAAATGAGTCCTAAGGGCACCCCATTTGTGGTGCACCTTTTGTAAACTGCATGACAAAACCTTTCACAAACCAATAACTGTGTATTGCTATTTCAAGAGTTCCATCACTGGTTGCATTAAATACTTTCTCAGAGAACAAGTTGGTCAGTTGTGTTTCAAGTGAAATATAAACATAATTAAACAACTGCATTAATATTTTATTAATGATGTCCAAGATCTGCTAGTTACACAAAATCCAAGCATCTCTCACAAGCTTCTCTGCTCCCCTAGTGTCTTCCTTCCTTTCTGATCTTTCAGGGTTTTATGTCTTAGAATGGACATTTTAATTCTGCTCAAAGATTTGAGTTTTTGAGCCAGCTGCAAAAGCAGAGAGAGACTATGCATTAAGGTAAAGTAGAGTGAAAGAAGATACAGCACCTCAGAACAAAGAGCTGAGTTCATTTTAGGCTGAGGCTCATGAGATCAAGGCAATGGGGAATTTAAAGACATAGAGGAAGGGGGAAGCAACTGAATTAATTTTCTGTTGGTACAATAAAGCTGAGTAATGAATAACCACAGAGCTTAAATGCCATAAACAAAACACATCCATTTAGCTCACAGTATCCTGGGGTTGAGAGACTCTAGGCTGGGCTGGGCTGATCTTGGCTGGGCTTGCTCCTAAGACCAAGGTTGGGTAGGCAGTGCTGTTGATGTTGGCTGAACCCACTACAATGCCTGAGGCTCAACTGGCTGTCAGGCGATCCCCTCTGGCCTTGGCTGGCTCACTAGGTGACTCAGCCCTGCTCCTTGAGCTCATCCCCTGCAAGTTCATCTGCATGGTCTGCTCATGGCCATAGCAGGAGCAAGAACAGGAGACCCCAACCACTCAAGCCTCCACCTGTGTCATGTTTGCCACCAATGCAGGAGACAAAGCAAGTCACTTGGCCAAACCTAGAGTCTGAGGGAGAGGACACTGCAAAGGCACATGGCAATGGGGTGATCCAGAGAGGGGTGAAGAATTGAGGCCATTAATGCAGTTTTCTACCACGAGGGTGATGGAAGAGGCCAGTGGAAATGGAATGGATGGAGCCACATACACAGGCAGGTGGGCTGGTGCTTTCCACACAGGAGCTGGACTTCCCCAAAGGTGGGCAAGGCGAGAAGAGTGAGAGACAGAAGGAAAGAGGCTGTATTTTGCCCTTAAGTGCCACTGAGAGCCCTGGTTCAAAGATCATTGATGATGACAATGAAGAATGTAGTCCTCGTCCTCTTCTGTATTTGGGAAGTGGTTCGTTTGTTGCAGACCTGCCATGGCCAGGCATTGTGCCCAGTGACCATAGGAGGCAGAGTCCCTGTGGCCAAGGACCTCGTGGTCTGGGGTGGCTGTTCTCTGTCCTGGTGGCACATCACCAGGGTCCCAAGGCCCCACCTCCAGAAGCTCTCATTTGATTCCTCTTACAGAACAGAGTGCTGAGTAGTGGGATCTTTTACTGTTCCCAGGTGGATCTAATCTGCAGCCAAGGCTGTGGGAGGAATGGAAATGTAAACAGTTGATGATGACCCATTGGGGTCAAGGCCAGGACAGAGCAAGCACGGGGCTGTGGCCAGCAGGTTACTGAGGCCAGGAGAGTATTGCAGGAGGGCTTCCTGGAGGAAGGGACATGTACATTGGATCCTGAATCATACTGGAGGTCAGTAGAGCATTTGAGGGATGGCATTTCAGAGGTACACACTCATTTCTTGTGACTGTGGGATGCGCACAGTGGGGTTCAGAAACCTGATCTGGATATTCAGCAGCTGGCAACGCAGCAGCCATGTGGTCAGAGTGGATTTGTTTTCTTTATTGAATGATCCATGTCTTGTATTTTCTGTATTCTGAAGTTTTGACCTCTGGAGCCTTGCTAAACTGATTGACTGCCCTGCCCAGGGCTGGCCAGTCCTAGAACTGGTAAACAACTTGCCCTAAGGCATACTTTTCAGATGCCAACCAACCAATCCAGAGGCATACCCCCAACACCTTCTTTATCCGCTGTCCTAGGAATTTTATGTTCCAGGCCCCTCCTCACCTCCCCTAATTCCCACAGGTACCAGAAAACTAGAGACAGCCCCTAGAACCCAGAGTCCACTGAAATTACTCAGACTAGTCAATTCTAAGCCTGCTAACCTTGCCTCACCCATTCCTTCCCATGGAAACCACAATAAAGGCTCTGGCCCACATTTCCCCACTCCCCATCCTCCTGAGCGGCCCTGATGCTTCCCTGTCTCCCCTGCCCATGACGTGGCCTGCCCCCATTCTTGGGAACTGTAACAAACTATCAGTCATCTCCTGATCTGGTGGCCTTATTGTACCTCAAATTTTCTATTAATGTACTGTATTTTATAATACTCATTAACTGAACTCGTTTCAAAGAATTGCCTCCCCATCTGTTGCTAACATATTTGTTGATAAATGTGATGAGTGCTCCCCAAAATGACCATGGCCAGCCATGTCGACACCCCCTTTTCTCTTGTCAAAACGTTGTATGTGCTACCCCCAGCATGCCAGGAGGAAGAGACTCCAGGAAACTAAAAAATTGGGCATGTACTATTTATAAAACATTATACATGGGGATTGTAGCAGTTGAGAAGAAAGTGAGAGGAAGCCACTCATACAAGTTGGAAGGCTGAGATGTTTCTGTTAAGCCTGAGGAGCCAATGGTGGATGTCTTGGAACCATATGGGTCCCAAGACTGTAAGAATAAGTACGTAGTAATGCACTTTAAAACTGTTCTACGTGTCCTGAGGAAGATTGTAGTAAGATTCTTTCCAGCAAGCTGCCAGAAACGGGGCTTCTGCTGCAGCACTGTGCCAGGGGAGGGTGTTAAAGTCCTAAAGACATGGTATGTGAGACACTGAGGATGCCAGCAAATAGCCCCTGTATTTTCTAGGGCTACCATAAGAAAGCCCCACAACTGACAGGCTTAAGCAACAAAAACATATTGTCTCACAGTTCTGGAGGCTGGAAGTTCAGGATCACGGTGCCAGCATGACCCTGCTTCCTCTGAAGTGGGTAGGGAAGGCTCTGCTCCAGGGCCTTCTGCCAGTTCTGACAGCTTCTTGGCTTGTGGCAGCATAACTCTGCTCCTCACATGGCATTCTCCTTGTGTGCATGTCAGCATCCAAATTTCTCCTTTTGATAAGGACACCAGTCATACTGGATTTGGGACCCACCCCATTTCAATATGACTTCATCATAATGAATGACATCTGTAATGACTCTATTTCCAGATAAGGCCACATTCCGTGGTACATGGGATTTGGACTTTGGTACATGAATTTTGGGGGAAAAGGGACACAATTCAATTCATAACACCCCTATCTTCTCTATGTGGGATTTTAACAATACAAAATAAAACAAGAAAGTGACAAACAGAGACCAAGATATCACCCACATCCCTGAGAAAGGCTAGTAAGGGACCCAGACAGAGACAGATTCACCACCAAGTCCCCCCACCCCCCTGTATGGAGTGAAGGACTGCCCAAGTCAGACCAAGAGCCTGGAGGACCAGGAGAGAGGTCCGATTCCTGGTGAGAGGAACCTGGACAGAGCCAAGCTGAGCAGGGCCAGTTTGCTCACCCTAAATTCACCCTTCACATAATCACTGCACCTCCCCTGGTGGGGGAGTGCTATGGCCTGAATGTTTGTGTCCCCCCAAAATTCAAAGGTTGAAACCCTAATCCCCAAGGTGATGGTGTTAGGAGGTGGAGCTGTGTTAGTCCATTCTCACACTTTTATGAAGAACTACCTGAGACTGGATAATTTATGAAGAAAAGAGGTTTAATTGACTCACAATTCCATAGGCTGTTCAGGAGGCATGTCTAGGGAGACCTCAGGAAACTTATAATCCTGGCAGGAGGGTGAAGGGGAAGCAAGCACGTCTTCACATGGCTGGCAGGAGTTGGGGGAACTGCTACACCCTTTTATAAACAACCAGATCTTGTGAGAACTAATTCATTATTACAAGAACAGCAAAGGGGAAATCTACTCTTATGATCCAATCACCTCCCACCAGGCCCCTCTTCCAACACTGAGGATTATAATTAGACATGAGATTTGGGCACAAACCATATTATTTCACCTCCCGCCCCTCCCAAATATCATGTTCTTCCCACATTTCAAAATACAATCATGCCTTCCCAATAGTCCCACAGAGTCTTAACTCATTCCAGCATTAACTCAAAAGTCCAGAGTCTCATATGAGACAAGGCCAGTCCCTTCCACCTATGAGCCTGTAAAATAAAAAACAAGTTAGTTACTTCCAGGATACAATGGGCATTACAGGCATTGGATAAATACAACTGTTCCAAAAGGGAGAAATCAGCTAAAACAAAGGGGCCTCATGCAAGTCCAAAACCCAGCAGGAAAGTCATTAAAGCTTAAAGCTCAAAAATAATCTCCTTTGACTCCATGTCTCACATCCAGGCCACACTGATGCAAGGGGTGGGTTCCCAAGGCCTTGGGCATCTCTGCTCCTGTTGCTCTGCAGGGTACAGCCCCCTCAGCTGCTTTCACAGGTTGGCAATGAGTGCCTGTGGCTTTTCTAGGTGCATAGTGCAAGCTATGGAGGATATATCATTCTGGGATCTGGAGAACGATGACCCTCTTCTCACAGCTCCATTAGGCAGTGCCTCTGTGGGGGCTCCAACCCCACTTTTCTCCTTCACACTTCTCTAGTAGAAGTTCTTGATGAGGGCTCTACCCCTGCAGCAGACTTCTACCTGGACATCCAGACATTTCCATATATCCTCTTAAATTTAGGTTGAGGCTCTCAAGCCTCAACTCTTACCCTCAGCATACCCACAGGTTTGACACCACGTGGAAACTACCAAGGCTTATGGCTTGCACCCTCTGGAGCAGAAGCCTGAGATGTATCTGGGGCTTTTTAGCCACGGCTGGAGCTGGAGTGGCTGGAATGCAGGGAGCAGTGTCTCAAGGTTAGGCAGGGCAGCAGGGCCCTGGACCTGGCAGCAAAACTAGTTTTTCCTTTTAGGCCTCCAAGCCTCTGATGGGAGGGGCTGCTGCAAAGGTCTCTGGAATGCCTTTGAGGCATTTTCCATTGTCTTGGCTATTACTTATGCAAATTTCTGCAGCCAGCTTGATTTCCTCCCAAGAAAATGGGTTTTTCATTTCTACCACATGGCTGGGCTGCATTTTCCAAACTTTTACATTCTTCCTCCCTTTTAAATACAAGTTCCATTTCCAGGTCATTTTTTTTACTCATGAATATAAGCATAGGCTGTTAGAGGCAGCCAGACTACATCTTGAACATTTTGCTTCTTAGAAATTTCTTCTACCAGATGCCCTAAATCATCACTCTCAAGTTCAAAATTCCACATATCTCTAGGGTCTCCAACCTCTTTGCTAATGCATAAGCAAAGTGACCTTTGCTCCACTTCCCAGTAGGTTCCTCATCTCCATTTGACACCACCTCAGCCTGGACTTCATTATTCATATCACTTTGCATTTTGGTCACAATTTAACAAGTCTCTAGTAAGTTTCAGACTTTCCCTCATCTACCTGTCTTCAGTTGAGACCTCCACACTCTTCCAACCTCTGCCAGTTACCCGGTTCCAAAGTCACTTACACATTTTCAGGTGTCTTTATAGCAGTGCCCCACTCCTGGTACCAATTTTCTATATTAATTTGTTGTCACACTGCTATAAAGAACTACCTGAGACTGAGTAATTTATGAAGAAGAGGTTTAATTGACTCACAGTTCCACAGGCTGTACAGGAGTCATGACTGGGGAGGCCTCAGGGAACTTATAATCATAGTGGAAGCTGAAGGGGAAGCAAGCAAGACTTGACATGACTGGCAGGAGTTTGGGGGGGTGGGGGAAGTGCCACATACTTTTATAAACAGTCAGATCTTGTGAGAACTCACTCACTAGTACAAAAACAGCAAGGGGAAAATCCAACCCCATGATCCAATCACCTCCCACCAGGTCCCTCTTCCAACACTGGTGATTACATGAGATCTGGGTGAGGACACAGACCTAAACCATATCAGAGGCCTTTGAGAGGCGATTAGGTCATGAGGGTGGAACCTTCATGAATGGGATTAGTGCCCTTATTAAAAAGACCCCAGAAAGTTCCCTCACCCCTTCCACCATGTGAAAACACAGCAAGAAGTTGCCGCCTCTGAACCAGGAAGCAGGCCCTTCACAGACACCAAATCTGTCAGGGCCTTGATCTTGGACTAGCCTCCAGAACTGTGAGAAACACATGTCTGTTGTTAATCAGTCTATGACATTCTGTTACAGCAGCCCAAATGGACTAAGATGGGGAATGAAGGAGTGGAAAGAAGCTAATAAGGTACTTAGGACAAATCATTCTGATATGGTTTGGATTTGTGTCCTCACCCAAATCTCATGTCAAATTGTAATCTCCAGTGTTGGAGGTAGGACCTGGTGGGAGATGATGAGATCCTGGGGGTGTTCTCATGAATGAGTGAGTTCTTGTGAGTTCTGGTTGTTTAAAAGTGTGTAGCACAAAATTAATTCAAGATGGATTAGAGACTTAAATGTTAGACCTAATACCATAAAAACCCTAGAAGAAAACTTAGGTAGTACCATTCAGGACATAGGCATGGGCAAGAGCTTCATGTCTAAAACACCAAAAGCAACGGCAGCAAAAGCCAAAATTGACAAATGGGATCTAATTAAACTAAAGAGCTTCTGCACAGCAAAAGAAACTACCATCAGAGTGAACAGGCAACCTACAGAATGGGAGAAAATTTTTGCAATCTACTCATCTGACAAAGGGCTGATATCCAGAATCTACAAAGAACTCAAACAAATTTACAAGAAAAAAACAAACAACCTCATCAAAAAGTGGGCAAAGGATATGAACAGACATTTCTCAAAAGAAGACATTTACAGCCAACAGACACATGAAAAAATGCTCATCATCACTGGCCATCAGAGAAATGCAAATCAAAACCACAATGAGATACCATCTCACACCAGTTAGAATGGCAATCATTAAAAAGTCAGGACACAACAGGTGCTGGAGAGGATGGAGAGGATGTGGAGAAATAGGAACACTTTTACACTGTTGGTGGGATTGTAAACTAGTTCAACCATTATGGAAAAGAGTATGGCAATTCCTCAAGGATCTAGAACTAGATGTACCATATGACCCAGCCATCCCACTACTGGGTATATACCCAAAGGATTATAAATCATGCTGCTATAAAGACACATGCACACGTATGTTTATTGCAGCACTATTCACAATAGCAAAGACTTGGAATCAACCCAAATGTCCATCTGTGACAGACTGGATTAAGAAAATGTGGCACATATACACCATGGAATATTATGCAGCCATAAAAAAGGATGAGTTTGCGTCCTTTGTAGGGACATGGATGCAGCTGGAAACCATCATTCTTAGCAAACTATCACAAGAACAGAAAACCAAACACTGCATATTCTCACTCATAGGTGGGAACTGAACAATGACATCACTTGGACTCGGGAAGGGGAACATCACACACCAGGGCCTATCATGGGGGGGGGGGGAGGGATTGCATTGGGAGTTATACCTGATATAAATGACGAATTGATGGGTGCTGACGAGTTGATGGGTGCAGCACACCAATATGGCACAAGTATACATATGTAACAAACCTGTATGTTATGCACATGTACCCTAGAACTTAAAGTATAATAAAAAAAAAAAGTGTGTAGTACCTTCCCACTCTCCCTCCTCCTCCTTCATCTGTGTGACTTTTCTGCCTCCCTTTTGCCTTCCATCATGATTGTACATTTTCTGAGGCCTCTCCAGAAGCCAAGGAGATGCCACTATGCTTGCTGCACAGCCTGTAGAACCATGAGCCACCAATGAAACCTCTTTTGTTTATAAATTACCTAGTCTCAGGTATCCCTTTATAGCAATGCGAGAACAAACTAATGCATCCTTCTCATGGAAATTGAAAGTGAAGGACAGTCTGTCCCTCCTATATTCCTGCTAACACTGGGTCCAATTCCAGCTTGGCCTGGTAAGAATAATCTTAATTATCGACTGTTCCCAGGACGGTATTTGATACTGATCTGGAGAAACATGTGACCTAGCCCCTGGCTCCATGAGGCACACCTGTCTGGAAAAGAGCCCCATATGATGGAATGAGTTAGGAGCAGAGTAGGGGAAGCAGTGGTCTTGCCACCCCATGACCCAGGGTGGAGGCAGCGCCATCCCTGGGCAGCTGCCTATTCTCAGTTCATTTTGCCTGTCGGAGCTTCATTGCCCTCAAAAGAGAATGGCTTAAAGAAGTAGGAAGACAAGGGGGCTCAGAGTGAAACCTACCTGGGGCTTGAATTCTGGCTCCAGGAGCTTGGATGAGACAGTCACTATCTCAACTGTTTATACCGTGGATGAGATGACTAGACGATGTTCAGACAGGCCCTGCCCCAGCACACTCCTTCATCTATTGAGATTGCTCTGCCCCAAAAAGTTGGCCTCTGTTTGGCTTTCACGAATTCTCACCTGAGTGCATCTCATCAGCAGAATCGAAATCTCGGACAGAACCCTTGCTGCAAGGAGTTAGAAAATGCATTTCCCCCTTCTGGCTCTTGTGATACAGGAAGTAGCAAAGAAAGGAGTGGGAGAGGATGCTAAGTGTGAGAATCTAGTGTCCAACTTGGCACCTCCTGGAGTCATTGCAAGGAGCACATCATAATAGGGAAAGTGTTGCAAAAACTTCTCCAAAATGTTACTAATTGTGATTAATATGATTCATAAAATCACATGCTCAATACAGTGAGATAGAAAGGAAGTGTATTAGGGAGCCTTGGCTCTGCAGCCCTAATGAACGTCAAAAACTACTGGCTTGACATTAAGAACCATGGACATAGAGAAATGATGGAATAAAACTAAAAATTTCTGAGCTCTCTCAAAAGCCTTGAGCTGGGTGCTTTCCATGCAGCATCAGCTCAAACTGGGGGCACATGCCTGGCAGGTTTTATGGAATCAAAGGGTATGGGGGCACCGGAATTAGCTGGGGATGGAAGTGTCCCTCCCACATCTCAGCGAAGGAGTTCAGTAAAGCCCATAAATGTTGCATTTCTTGTCACTGGTTGTTTTCCATTCTTCACCTGTGCGTGGGGGCAGCCTGGAGCAGACAGATGAATTTTTTTAAGGCCCTGCATTCCCACCCCATGACCAAGGTACAGAAGGAAGCCAAAATAAATGGAACAGAAAAAAAAAAATCAAAGGCTCATTTTATTCTTTATCAGGCAAAGACACGTGCCGAAAACATAGTCTTCCTACCGTCATAAGCCAAAAGAAGCTTGGATAAGCTAGTGCCATGGAATTTGATTGGGTTTCTTTTTCCCTTTTGCCATTGTCCTGTGATAAGTTTGCTGTGATCTCCATGAAGATAAATGGGAAGAAAAGAATAGTTCTGTGTGATGCCCAGAATGTTTGATCCTGTGTCCAACAGCGGCAGCCAGTGTTACAATCAGCGCCCACAGCTCCAAAGTGTGATTATTATTAGCAGAGAGCCAGGGTTGCTAGAAATGGCCGGAGCCTACCAGGGGAGGGAGCTGCAGGGCCCACAGCCCTGATTCTCATCTCTTTTGGGCTTCTGCTGCTTCTTTGAAGCAACCCCACTTTGACCTCTGGCTTAGGCATAATTTGGGTCCTGTAAACCAGATGAGATGGGGACAGATGTTCACCTGAGACTTATTCCAAATTCAAGAATGATGAAAGTGAAACAAGCCAGAGAATACTTGAAAGGAGACGACTGCTTGTAGAGTCCCTTTCATGCTAACTCTTGGTCTTCCTTCCTCTAGAGGGAGCTATATTTGCACCCACTCCCAGGAATTTCTAGGGAAGCATGGGACCCGTAAAAGTGTTCACAAAAGGAGCAAGGCCTGCCCCTACAAGCAGACGTTCTATTCTCCCAGGCTGTGGCCTTGGAGGTCCCTGTAAGACAGCCATACCACGCTACAACCAGGCTCGAATTCCTTTGATAAACACCATGTGGGGTTATTCCATCAGGTTGCTGCAGTCTTAAAAGTCAAGAGTTAAAATGGAATGTTGTCAATACTCCTGTGACTGTTACGATATCCCTACAAACAATAAGGAATGAAGAAAGGTGATAGGATTCGACTGCCCCAAGGTCCCTTTCATTTCTGGGTAGTTTACAAATAATAGAAATTTATTTCTCACAGTTCTGGAGGCTGGGAAGTTCAAGATCATGGGCAGATTCAGTGTCTGGTGAGGGCTACTCTCAGCTTCCAAGTTGATATCTTATAGTTGTGTCCTCACATGGCGGAAGATGGAAGATCAAAACAGTGAATGCAGTGTGAGGCCTGTTTCATGAGGTGAATAATCCAATCACCGTCCTAAAAGCCCTGTCTCTTTTTTTTTTTTTTTTTTTTTGAGACAGAGTCTCACTCTATCGCCCAGGCTGGAGTGCAGTGGTGCGATCTCGGCTCACTGCAAGCTCCACCTCCCAGGTTCATGCCAGCCATTCTCCTGCCTCAGCCTCCCAAGTAGCTGGGACTACAGGTGCCAGCCACCATGCCTGGCTAATTTTTTGTATTTTTAGTAGAGACGGGGTTTCACCATGTTAGCCAGGATGGTCTCGATCTCCTGACCTCATGATCCACCTGCCTCAGCCTCCCAAAGTGCTGGGATTACAGGCGTGGGCCACCACGCCCGGCCAGGGCCCCGTCTCTTAATGTAGTTGGCCCTCTGTATCTGTGGGTTCAATTCAACCAACTGTGGATAAAAAAAAAAAATGGTCAAAAATGATTTTGTAGCAGACAAAAAATAACAATGCAACAATAAAAAATAATACAAATACAAACAATATATACAACTAAAAATAGCTACTTGCGTAACCTTTCCATTGTATTAGGCATTATCATTAATCTAGAGATAAAGTATGTGGGAGGTTGTACACAGGTTAAATGAAGCACTAAGACATTTTATTTAAGAGGCTTGATGTCCACAGATTATGGTATTCCTGAGGTGTCCTGGAACCAGTTCCCCATGTGAATACTGATGCATGACTGTAACTGATCACATCGGTGATTAAGTTTCAACATATGAATTTTGACAAATACATTTAAACCGTAGCAGGAGTCCTCACCAAGAACCCAACCATGCTGGCACCCTGATCTCAGACTACTAGCCTTCAGAACTGTGGGAAAGAAATGTCTGTTGTTTAACTCACCCAGTTAAGGGCATTTTGTTGTAGCAACCCAAACTGACTAAGACTTAGAGATACCACTCTCTGTGGTAGTACATTTCCTGGTAGTGGAAGTATGAGCACAAAAACTAGAGTAGAAAAAGCTAGTCTATCAATAGTGTAAATTCTGGGTCAGTTTTGAAGAATTTGTGAAAATCTACCAGGAAGTCAAGAGGGAAGAACATTCCAAGGGGTGTCAAAGGCTTGGAGATGAGATGCATTTCCGTGTGTTCAAAGAAAGGAGAGATGCATGTCTGGAGTACAGGGTACGTAAACAGGCCTGGGAGCATGATTATTGATTGTTGACACTCTATTAGCACTCGTATTAATGGGTCATACACAATGTCCTGGTCTCCTTCTCTTTGATTTTTGGATGTTTTCAGTTTATGGAAAGTCAACCAGTTCATATTTTCACATTTTGTAGTAAACTTTCATTCTCCTGAGAAGGAACTCATAGGAAATCTTCTTGGGCACTGATTTTCCCTTTCCTACATCTTCGGTCACCCATTAGATGAGGCCCACTGGGAAGTCACAGCTTGTCAATTAGCACAGCCAGGGGAAAGCAGAAGTGGAGTCCTGCTGTCTGTCATGCAGGATGTTGCCCACCGTACCTGAATTCCTGGGTGGAAACAGCACGTCTCTTCCAGAGAATCCCTGAAGGCCAGGAGGTAACAAGGTGAGGCCCCGGCTCTGTAGGAGGAGAGTGGGACAGGGGGAAAAGCCCCGCTCTGGCTTCAGCACATATCAGCCTTGAGACCTTGGTTCTGACACTAGTGACTGGAACGTCAGGTTATTCTTCTGTAAAGACAAGGATAGTAATACCCTCCTCTCAGAAGCACTTGAAGGATTAAGATGAGACTTGACATCTATTCCATACCAGTTATTAACCCTAAATAACAGTGGCTTAAAGGAGCCAGGGGTTGCATTTTTCCCCCTCTTTATAAGTTTCCCTGCTTTGGTGCTTGCCCCTGTAATCCATTCACAGCAGCTGAAAGAGTATTCAAAATTGAGTCCGATCGTATCTAAACCCTCTCACATGGAGTAAAAGCCACCATCCTCTCAGCCCAGAAGGCCTGACACATTTTGCCCTTCCCTTCCTGAGCTCCCTTCCCACTCCCTCCCTTTTTCTCCCTGGCATCTTTGCTTTCCCTTGTGTGCTGACGGTCCCCTCTGCCAGCTGCCCTCTTCCTCCAGAGTTTTGAAACTGTGTTGACAGCTTGCTTTCCTCTTCAGATCTTTGCTCAAATGTCCTGTTCTCAGTTCCTAACCATCCTGTCTAGCCCTATAACTATCCCACAAGGCCCCTATTAATATTAGCCTCTTCTTACAGATGAGGAATCTGAGGCTTTCAGAGCTTAAATAACCTGTGTAAGTCACATAGTCATTAAGTGTCTGCGTCAGTTGGGATACCACCAGTGGAAAGGAACAAAGAGCCCAACTTAAACAGTCCTAAATAGTAAAGGATGTTTTTTAGCTGAAGTTCAGTGGAATGAGGCTTCAGGCAGGGTTTGATCAGGCTCTGGCACCATTTCTCTGCTATACTTGAAGCTCTACCTTCTCCATGGACAGCCTACATCTTTATACTGTTTTTCCTTGTGGTCACAAATAGCTTCTGCAGTTCTAGGGAATCATATCCATGCATGACACTGTCCAAAGACAAAGAATATCATTTTGGGTAGCTCCTGAAAATTGGAAAATTATAAGAGAAATAACACTTAAAACAAAATTAACATATTATTTGCATTTTTAAAACTTCTTTATCACAAAAGGCACTATAAACAAAGTCAAAACACAAACAATAGGCTAGGAGAAAATATTTGCAACACACCTAGCAGAGGAAAGGGCAAATGTATCTTGAAGACAAGGAGCTCCCAGTGAAAACTGACCAAGGTTCCGAGAGGCTTATCACATGGGAAATGGACAGCCTCCTCTGCAGCGAGATAACATTTCTCACCATATAATTTGCAAAACATGGAATCACTGATAACAACGAGTGCTGCAAAGTGCAGAGAAATACACATCCCCTTATTCTGTTTATAGTGCCATCTATTATAACTTTTTAGAACATAATATGCATACCCCTGAACTCAGCAATCCCACTTCTGGGGATTTATTCAGTCGAAATAAAAGTACTAATGTGTAAAGATATATTCAGGAATCCTTGTCACATATTCTATAGTAACAAGACAAACAATTAAGCAAGCAAAGTTGGAAACAACATGAATACCCATAGTAGGGAATTGCTGGATAAATGATACATTGTGTGATACAAACATACTATAGAATACTGTGTAACTATAGGTCCATGGCTTCTTATCTGAAACCCTTGGGGCAGATATGTTTTCATAATTCAGAATTTTTTTCAGAAGTAAAAATTCATTTATATTAAATAATATATATGGTAATATAAAATAACATGTTTAACATAATATGTAATAATATCTTAAATAATATATTTTTATACTATGTAATACTCCATAGAGGTTTGTGGGAACACCTTGTAATCAAATACATTAATATTTCTACAGCAAAACATGGATATTCATCCAAAATGGAATAAATAAAACTGAAAAAGAATGTTTCAGGTCAAATCTTACCACCAAAATAATTATGGAAAAAATTGGACTTAGAATGGGGGATAAAGGATTGTGGATGTCATAGGTAGACCTATGTATACTAGCTTGGGGGACGTTGGGGGGCATTCTGGGTGTACATTCTTAGGCACACTCCATGATACATGGCTAAATTCAAAAGTAACTTTTAGAGTGATCTGTGAAGTATGATCTCATTATTGCAAGAACAAACCAAAGCCCCCATATATATGGATATGCATTTGCATAAGCAAAGAGAAATCACGGAGGAGCCAGATGAATTGTGTGATTGATTACATGGGGGTAGGAGAGACATTGAGGGGCTTAAATGGGTAACCCAAAAACATGTTTGTATTCTTTCACTTATTTTAATGAGCTGGCATCACTTTCATAATGAAAATATCAAACTTTTGAAAGAGGGGGAAGGTGCAAGAAAACCATACAAAAGCCGTTTTTGAGAGCTTCATAGTCCTCTTGCAATGCTGACATGTGCCACCGTGTGTGGAACTATGTGGGTATAGGGCACGGCAATGACCAAAGCATACACTCACCTTCACATGCCTCAAAGTGCAAAACAGTAATGAGTTTTCTTTCTTGCTGGTATTAGAAATAAGGGAATAGGAGGATGCAGGGGATAGACTGGTCCTCGCTGGAGAAGATGGGTTTTGAGCCACTCCTTGGCAGGATAATAATGCTAAGAGCAGACACTTATCAGAAGCTTCCCTACTTCCTGCATGTCAGCTTCACTCTAACTGTTTCATGTGTATAAACTCCCTGATTTCTGCAACAGCCTTCTGATATGGGTATTTTATTATCATCATCCCCATTTTATAGGCGAGGAAACTCAAGCCCAGGGAGATTAAGTTATTTGCCCGAGGTTATACAGCTTCTCCCAACAAAGCTGAGGCCCAAACCAAGACAGTCTGGCTCAGAGTGTGTGCACCCAACTACTACTACATACTGCCACTTTTCAGACAAGACCATGGATGGTTGAATGGAGACATACCCATTGCAGCCACAGGGAGGGGCCTGAGGAAGCCCCAGAGTCTAAAGCAGCCAGGATATGTTCTAGGAATGTTACCTATGTAGGAATACTGTGCCTCCCAGCAAAGACCTGGCTGGATGCCTTAAGCTTCATTCACAAGTACCTGAAGAGGATTATGGATCCTCACTGATGCACCTTGCTGCTGCATCTCACCTAGGATCACTGGACAGATAGCTGGCTGAGCAGCTTGCTCACACATCAGTGCTGGCAGTTGAGTCTGAGATTAGAGGGTTGTATGTTGCACTGCTGATGCTCTTTTTGTCCACTGTAGCTGATCACATCAGGCATGCCCCTCCCATATGTAGTCCCATGGGCTTCTCAGCATGCCTCAATGCACCTGCTCCAGAATGTGTTTTCCCGTCTCTTGATGATACCTTCCAAGTCCCTCAAAGTCAATTTTGCATGTGCCACCCATCTATGCATTTAAGTCCTACATCCCAAATGCCACTCTCAGGTTTGGTGAAAATCCAACCAGCCATTTTCACATGATATGATGACAGACAAATAGAGAGAAATGTAATTGCAGTTATAACTATTATCCAAGGCTCTCTGAGCTGGAGTTGTATGTGTACCAAATTCCCCAAAAAGCAAGTACTGACCAAAATTTCCCAGAAAACAAGTACTGACCATTGGGTGCTTCCTTCCTCCCTGTCCGCTTCCTTCCTTCTCTTCTGTTTCCCTCCTTTACCTGCACATCACTGAGTTTCCTTCCCTCCTTCTCTTTCCCTCTACCTTCCTTGTCATGTTTCTTGAACACCTACTTTGTAGGTGCACCCAGCCTATCCATGCCGATCTGCTGCCATCACTTCAGCCTGGATGAAAGGTGGTCTCAACTCCCCACCCTTCTCCCTACTAAATTAATCAACTACAGTACTAAGGTCTCCAGTGACCATAGCGGACCAACAGCAGAACAAGCAGTGTCCTCTGGGTGGGAGAATCCTTCACCCACCCCTGCCCCAGCCACGGCCCACCTACAGTTGTCCTGAGAGAAGGGGTCTGGAGTGACCTGTCTCATTTCTTTCCAAGAGCTTTAGTTCTCCACATCAGTGTCTCCAAACTTTTAATCCATAAAAAAATGTGTCCTGCCCCTCAGTATATTTAGGTAAAAATAATATGCATGTTATTAAATGAATGAATTTACATTCTGAAACATGCACACAAAATAAACATTTGTAAAGTATCAGATAAGATAGTATTATAAATAAAAGTTCTAACGTTTTCTTCCTGGTATCCCACCTTGCAAACCACAGCTTTAAATAACCCAGCGGCCTGCAGACCATGCTAACTGGAGTTTCTGTTTCTGTATTTGCAGGACATGTTCACATTACAGACTTCAACATAGCGACGGTAGTGAAAGGAGCAGAAAGGACTTCCTCCATGGCTGGCACCAAGCCCTACATGGGTGAGTGTTCCAGGCCCCTTCTTTTCATGTGATCAGGCTCAATGCCTAAGACTCAGCATCCTTCTCTTGTTTCATCTGCCGCTGCCCGCTGCCACACACCCTCCTCCCATGCTCCCATGAGGCTCCACAGTTCCCAGTAGATACAATGCTCTCTCGAAGCTCTGAACCTTTTCCAAGCTGTCTCCTCTGCTAGACAACCCCTCCCCTCTTGGTTTTTCTAGAGGACTCCTGCTCAGCCAGAGAGCCATGGCTCAGGCTTGAGAGGGTGGCAAACAAAACAAGTATTTTCTTTTCTATTTACGTTCAGTATTTTCCAGAATTTAACTTGGTGGTGGTCATTCTGGGTCTATATTCTTCGGCACATGGTGTTCTTTCAATGTGCAGTTTTAAATGGTTTTTTTAAAGGAATTTTTATGGAATTATCATTTTTAGGATGCATTCTGTTCTCTTGCTTTTATTTTCTTGGTTATGGATGCTTCTTATCTGAATGCTGGATCTTCTTTGCCAGTCTTCAACATTTCTCACTGTCCCTCAAATCTTTATTACCTCTTCCTTCATTTCTTTAAAAATGTTCTCATTGTTACATTTCTCTTTCTCCCAAGGCATTATCTATTGTGTTTATTTATTTCGTGCATTTTCTAGTGAAGTCTTCATTTCTGCAATCCTTTTCCCTTGATTTCTTTCTCCCTAAGTTCTCTCACCTGATTTCTGAGTTTTTTATTCTAATTTATGTTGTTTTTCATGTCTTATATACTTTTGTTAATGCCTTTATTACGTGTTAATTCTGAATATCTATATTGTTATCAATTACTGTGTAACAAACTGTCAAAACATAGTGGTTTAGGACAATCACAATGTTATTTCTCGCAATTCTTTTGGTTGACCAAGTGTTTTCTCTTCAGGTTTGGCTCGGTTCACTCATGAAAATGCATTCAGCTGGTAGGTCAGATGGGAGCTGGGTTCAGCTAGGACAGCTGAGATGAACATACCACTCTTTCTCTATGTGGTCTTTCATCATCAAAGTGGCTAGAGTGAACTTCCTCACATGCAGTTTCAAGATGGTAGAGCAGTTCCCCCATGCTTATCAGGACTCTGCCTGCTTCACATTTCCTGATGTTCAGTTGGTCAAGGCAAGTCACATAGCCAACCACATGGAAGGGAACTGCGTGGAGCATGGGTATCAGAAGGCTGATGCATGGGGGAACCGTGAATGAAACAACCCATCACTGTGTCTTTTAACTCTTTTGAAACGCAGTCTATAGGTTCGTTCTGTTTTATCAGCACATCTTTCTGTGTGTTTGTATTGCAGTGGTGGCATTCTGCTCTTCATTCTCCTTTTACTTGTAAGAACTTGGTATGGAATTTGACTTTGATACTTTTCTGTTGCTCTTTCGTTTCAGTAATTGTTGATGATTACTAATATATCCTATGCATGAGTTTTATGCCTAGATAATCCACATTTACCATTACAAATAATATAAGAAATACATGTTTAAGGCTAGAAACTGTAATCAGTGCTGCACAAAGGTGCACAAACATTTACAGCCCAAATTTCTCCATATCTTTCTTCCAAAGGTTACTGCTTTTAATGTTTTCCTTTTATTTTCCTTTTTCAAATGGAAGAAGGAGGCCTTAGGCAGCATAGAATCTGATAACTGGATGAAGCATTTATAGGCGATACCAAACCAGAGGTGCAACTTTTGCTGCAGAAAACTAACCACTGGGATGAGGAGTCCACCATCTTGGCTGAACTCTGTGCTGCTCTCTGTCATTCAGCAGTGAAAATGCCCTGTTTCCAGTTTGGCCTCACTTATCTCTGGCCAGATTGTGCCTTATAGGGCACCGTATATTGAATTAAACAACCAAAATCTTTCTTCCCCAACCTCATAAACAGCACCTAAAACCGCCTGGAGGAGTTAAGAGTTGCACATGGGTATTGGAGTGGAGGAGGAGGCTTAGTTTGGACGTGGTGGAGGGTTTGAATTCCACATGACCTGAGGAAGAAGAGACCTCCCTAAGCCCTTGGCGAAACCTGAATTCCAATCTATCTTCATGAACACTAGGGTTTTGGGGATCCACTATAACCTTCTTATTATCTTCCTTACAGATTTAAAAAGATATGACTATTTCCCTGGAAGGATAAATTCCACCTTTGGACTTGAGATCAAAATAGAGCCAGCTGAGGGGCCTCCAGCAAGAGAGAGGGGTAGAAATTGCTCATTTTATGTGAACTTTGTTTTTCTAAACTTTTAGAAGATGGTGTGGTTCAGGATCGCATTCTTAACTTAACAGACCTATCTCTTGTGTTGTTTTGTGAAGTGTCAAAATCTAAGGCAGCTTGCTATCCAGGTTTCCTGGCTTTGTTCTCCTCTCCCATTTTTATCTGGAGTTCCTGTTTCCTTTGTCTGTAGAGTCCTTGTCCTGATGCATTTTGGTTCCCCTTCACACAGTTTTCCCTTGCGGCTTTTTTCTGGAAGGATTTGTGACTGGGTGGATTATAGACTTTTGATGTCCCAGACTCTTCCACCTCCTTCAGAATTTATCAAGAGCCCTTTCAATGCCCCGGATACTAGACTGGGCAAACTCCTACCAGCTTCAGCTGCTGTGCTCAGAGTGGTCAGCTGTGTTTCCCAGTGAATACCTGCTGAGTATCTTGGAGTTCTTTGTTTTCTGGTCCATAGAATGCTGCTTTGCTGCTTCTCTTGGTTTCTGTGTAGAAATCACTACCATGCACTTCTTGTCACTGTTGGTGTTTTGCTCCTACCCACCTGTATTTTGAGGGTTGTGGGGACAACTTATTTTTGTAGCAAATGCATGCATGAGTTTTTGGTTTAGCAATGTATTTGCTCTGTTTTATATGCAGATTTGGGGAAATTCAAAATCTATACCATCATCTCTCTAGAATCCACTACTCATGTCGTTAATCTTTCATTTATTAAATACATTGAATAAATAACGTTTGGCTACAAATATCCTCAATGGTATAAACAATAGGCAACTTGCTTTTAAGTACTGACTACATGTCAGGCACTGAACTAAGTGCTTTCCACCTATAATTTAGTTTAACGTGAAGATAGGCCCATTAACTATAACCTATAACCTCTTCTAATGCCCTCGAACATGGGATAGACACAAGTATTTCTTTCCATTTTAGAGTTAAGGAAATGGAGGCTTAGGAGGTTGGGTGACTTCCCCATGTTGACATTGTTGGCAAAAGTCAGACCCAGGTAAATGTGACTCCAAAACCTAAGCTCTGAAGTACATCTCAACCTGGCCTGCCATGACAGCAACTCCTTTTTAGCAAAAATGCCAGCAGATATCTATATAAGTGAATTCATTCACTTACAGGTAGTCTCATGGGAGCCTGAACACTTATTCCAACAAGGCTTTTTTTGTTGACGACCTTTCTGAGATCCCTTTCTGGAAGGATCTGGAGCTGGGGCAAATCTGACCGAAGAAGTCACTACCTTGAGATTCAAGAGAGATCAAATGGGCGGGATTCAGCAACTGATGGGATGGAGAATGGGGGCAAAGGCGACTTCCCAGGTCTCTGGATTTTGCAGCAGAGTGGTGCTCACTCTGTAGGGGACACAGCAAGAGCAGTAGGTTTGTGGAGTGGCGTGATGCGGACTGGATATGTGGATGGAAAACCTGCTGGCACTGAGATGCAGCACAGCCAAGGAAGTGGGCGGGATACCCCAAGGAAGATGCAGGAAGGCAGAGAACTGATTCCAAGGCTCAAGAATGCCGTGCTGGAAGGGGCACATGGAGGCTGAGGGGGACATCCCACAGGGGAGTGCCAAGAAGAGAGACATGAGGTAAGGGCAGCAGCTCCCATTAGAAGCCTCCTCGTATTCCTACAGATTTGTTCTGACTGCTTTCACACTGTTTCCAAAAAGCAAACTGATGTCAAGGGGTGTAGATCCTGGACCACTGGAGAAGTTCAAGACAATTTTTGTTTTTGTTTTGTTTTGTTTGAGACAGAGTTTCACTCTTGTCACCCGGGCTAGAATATAATGGCATGATCTTGGCTCACTGCAACCTCTGCCTCCCAGGTTCAAGTGATTCTCCTGCCTCAGCCTCCCAAGTAGCTGGGATTACAGGCACGTGCCACCACGCCTGGCTAATTTTTGTATTTTTAGTAGAGACGAGGTTTTATCACGTTGACCAGGCTGGTCTTGAACTCCTGACATTAGGTGATTCATCTGCCTCAGCCTCCCAAAGTGCTGGGACTGTAGGCGTGAGCCATTGTACCTGGCCACGTTCAACGCAGTTTTCTACCAGCCCTAATGTCTCTGCCTGCACGTGGCGCCATGCCTGACAGACTCACCCGAGCCTCCTCAAAGGCTCTACTTGGGCTTGCTGGCCCCGCTCTCTGCCTCACACTGTCTGAGGCAGCCCAGTCCATGTTCTTGGTCTCCAGGAAAGCAGAGCCATGGGGACCCAGCTGGGCACTCTCCTCCATGGCCCTGCTTTCTAAAGGGAGAAGAAATCTGGCCTGTATTGGGACCTCGCTACCTGCCTGTCTTCACATTTAATCCTCAGAAGATTCACACAACGTTTCTACATCTCTCTTATTTTATGTGTGAGGAACCTGAGGTCCGGAGAGGTTCATTAGCCTGCCCAGGGCCACACAGCTTGTCAGCGAAGGAGCCAGAATTTGAAGCCAAGTCTATTTGCATCTGAAGTCTATGCTTTTGCCGCTACAACAAGCTGCCTTTTTGACACTGAGCTCCTGAATTATAAAGACGACTTTCTCAGCCAAGAAATAAGTTCATTGTCCCAGCTGTAGGTGAGAGTTGGGGCTACTGATGTCCTTCCAATTAGAAAAGCTTCAGGCCTGACTTAATGGCCAAATGTACAGAAGAGATTTTTATAGGCTTTAGAGGACACAGCTGATTTTTCCAACTGGTTATATTTTCAGACATTGTGGTTGGCGAACAGTACCAGTCTGTGGGAGTTTAGTGGGGAAGATGGGGTTAAGGGAGAGCTCTCTCAATAAAGTCAAATCTTGCAGCTCCTGGGGCTGTAAATTCCTAATGCCAAGTGGCAGGTTTGTTTATTTCACTCACTTGAGCTGTTCAGTTCAAAGGCCCAATAACAAGTTCCCAGAATGTTCCCCACACAGATTCAGAAAATGGGCTGATGAGTCAGCTCCCAGAGGTAACTCACAAAAGATGATCCCGGAAGAAAAATTTGCATAGGGCTGAATTTTCCTTAATTAAAAGAGCAGATGGAATTTGCAATTGGAGAAAAAAAAAGATCTCTCTAAAATGTGCCAGATTAGAAGTCAGAATGTTCCAGCAGCCACGCGGGGCTTCAGAGTTTATTAATTTGAGGTGAACTGAAGAGCAGGGCATTCATTCAGTAAACATTTGCAGAGTGTTTAGGAGGTACAGGGCTTAGTTAGGCACTGGGACTGCAGAGGGAAATACTGTTCTCCCAGTCCTCAGGCAGATCGTATGAACATAGTTGTACACAGGTCACAGTCAAGGAGGACGATGGTGTGGCTACTGGAAGGAGGTGCTTCTGGCATGAAAAGGGGGAGGTGAGATCGTTTTGGACAGTTTTAAGACCGGTTCCCGGAGAAGGTGACAATCTGAATTAGGCTTTAAGGAGGTGCTCTGTTGGGTAACGATACAGAGAGGACATTTACACAGATGGAACAGCCCATACAAAGGCATGGAAGAGTGAAGCACCATTGTGTGAAGGGAGAACTTGGCAGCTCCATTGTTTTACAGCTTCTTGGACAAGAGGAGGTGGGGAGGGAGAGAGGAGACAGGCCAAAGCACAGGAGTCTTGAATGCTGTGGTAAGAGACCAGGGAACCAGTGGAAGGTTCAGTGCTGGAGACCACTGAGATCAGACTCATAGGATTAGGCCCTCAAGAGTGGTGACCTTGGAGAAATAGATGAGTAACAGGAAAGCATTAGGGGTCAGGCTCACGGGGGATGGGTCCAGGTGAAGTGTGGGCTTCAGCATGGGGTGGTTGGGTGTCTTCCACTTAGTGGCTGAGTGAACCTGGGTGAATCTCATTACCAGACATAGTGCGCATAAAGCACTTACCATGATGAACACTCAGGAAATGCTGGCCACTGAACCACAGGACCTCTCAGAATCCTCGTCTGAGAAATGGGATTAGTGGTTTATATAGTCAGCCTCAGGAGGTTGTTTTGAGGATTTATTGGCATTAAGCATATAGCATAATGCCTGACGAAAGGTGACGACTACTCAAAACCAGTAGCCAATATTAATGTTGTTCTGATTGCTAATAGTTCAATGATTATTTGGTGTATGCCAAAGACTGGGAACACAGGACTAACTTCAACATTCCCCTGCCTTATGGAACTCACACTCCAGTTGTGGAAACAGACTAACCAAATCCTAGTTCCCTGCAGGGGCTCGGTTGGCCAGGGGATGGTGGGTGCACTAGGGAGATGATAGGGTTGTTGCATTGTCAGCACTCACCAAATGTCAGTTCCCTTCCCCCAGGACACTGCAGTGAGCACAGAGGGATGGTGGTGGTGATGGCAGCAGTGGCCCGTCTGCAGTGGGGAAGATGCAGCCAGGGCTCTGTGCTCCACAGAGCCAGCAGGAGCCAGGAACAGGTGGAAGCCCCGCCACCCCCTTCTGAGTCGGTGAGGTGGGATCCCTGCCCTCCTGGGTGCAGCTGTAGCTGCTCAGCTGCAGCTGCAGACCTGGGCATCCCTGTGCTTTCAGGGAAACCCCATTCCCCCCGTAGGCTCAGGGGCGCCTGTTCCTGCTGCCTGGACTCTCCCTGCTCCTGGTACCCGCTCTGATTTCAGAGTGGGGTTGTGGCCAAGCCTGGGTACATACCAGCTAGGCATGCACATACTCAGGGCAGCAATGACATGCCAGCCCCCTGCTACTTTGGCCCCCTCCAGATACTGGGCACTGACAAGCATGAGAGGGAGGCTGAAGGGGTGCTGAGGATGGCTCATAGCTGGCCTGCAGGAGCCCATCAACACAAACAGCCTGGGCACCATGAACAGTGGCAGGAGGCAGACAGGCTACTGGGTGGAAAGGAGTGGGTCCCCATGAAGCCCCACTTTCAAGCCAGGGATGGTCTGAAGCCTGAGGGCTGGGCTGCCAGTTCTGCTGACCGGAGTGAGAACTTGTGATGCTTTTTCCAGGCCCACCCATGGCCACCCATGGACAATCACCACGTACTTCCTTCCCTCTGAAGCTCATAAAAACCCCAAACTAAGCAAGACTGGGGCAGATGTTGGGACAACCTGCTTGCAGAGAGGAGCTACCCACTGTGGGTGTCCTCGCAGCTGACAGCTGAACAGACATCTGCACAATCTGCCTGTGGAAAGGAGCTACCCACTTCAGGTCTCCTGAGAGCTGTAGTGTAGCTCAATAAAGCACCTCTTTGCGTTGCTTACCCTCCAGTTGTCCATGTACCTCATTCTTCCTGGACACAGGATGAGAACTCAGGACCTGCCAAATGGTGGGAGTGAAAGAGCTGTAACACAAACAGGGCTGAAATATGCCCCCCACCTACTCACCACGTTGTGAACACAAGGAGAGAAGGAGAGAAGAACTGTAGCCCTTCAGGGAGCCCAGACTTAGGAGCTCCCCAAGCCAGGGCTGTGATGCCTTCTTTGGGGCTCTGCAGTTCCTGGCATCTCCAAGCTTCTGGGCACCACCACGTTCCCCAGTGCCCACAGTGAAAGCCACTCACAGTATGCCTCGTCCGGCTGCAGCCTTGCAGGGAACTGGCACTCGTGCCAATACCTGGAGCTGTCCACCCCACCACAGCCAGCATGCCTTCCTGTGTGCAGTGCCCGGACCCCCATGCTCGCTCGCTCATTCAACCCTCACTGCTCTGTGCCTGGCTTGCCCTTGGCAGGCATGGGATCTGGGCCGGTAGCACAAGCTGAGTGCAGCCTGCCAGGCCGAGAGAGCAGAATGAACCATTCGGGCCCGAGGAAAAACTCAGGTGAAGGCGCCAGCAGCCACAGAGGTTTCCGGCTGGGGAGGCAACACCCCAAGGACCCCGTGACAGTGGGGCCGCCATGGCAGTGCTGTGCTCTCCTTGTAGATATTATTGAGGCCAGGGAAAGTGAAGTTTGCTTCCCAGAGAAAGTGGCAAAGCCAGCATTCGGCCCTAGGTCAGTGAAGTTCCACTGCCCATTATCTTTCCTGAGAGCCATTCAGTGATTCATTCATTCATTCAACAGAGATTTGCTGAGCACCTTCGACATGCTAGGCAGTGTTCTATGAGCTGAAAATGCATGTGTGAATAAAACAGAAAGTATTCCTGCCCTCATTGGTTTGGCTGTTTGTGAGGGAAACAGCCACTTTAAAAATCACCAAACTGATAAATATGTAGTTTGAGATGCTTAGTTTTGAGGAATAATTTTCATGCAGTAAAGTGTACTTTTTTAGTGTATAGTTCTCTGAATTCAGACAAACACATACAGTCATAGATAAACACCACAATAAAGATATAGATGGGTTCCATCACCCCCGCAAAAGTTCCTCATTCCCAGTCCCTGGAACCCAGCAATTGATTTTTTTTTTTTTTTTTTTTTTTTTTTTTTTTTTTTTTTTTGAGACGGAGTCTCGCTCTGTCGCCCAGACTGGAGTGCAGTGGCCGGATCTCAGCTCACTGCAAGCTCCGCCTCCTGGGTTTACGCCATTCTCCTGCCTCAGCCTCCCGAGTAGCTGGGACTACAGGCACCCACCACCTCACTCAGCTAGTTTTTTATATTTTTTAGTAGAGACGGGGTTTCTCTGTGTTAGCCAGGATGGTCTCGATCTCCTGACCTCGTGATTCGCCCGTCTCAGCCTCCCAAAGTGCTGAGATTACAGGCTTGAGCCACTGCGCCCGACAATTTTTTACCCCATGATTGTGCCTATTCCAGAGAGTCATATAAATGAGATCATATTGTATGCAGCCTTTTGAATGTGACTTTTTCACTTAGAATGATGTATTTGAGACTTACTCATGTCATGTGTATCAGTAGTGCCTTCCTATTGCTGGATATACATACACATCTGTTCATCAGTTGAGGGGCACTTGAGTTGTTTAGAGTTTTACATATTTATGAATAAAACCATTATGGACATTTGCATACAGGTTTTATATGAGCTGAAATTTCCATTTCTCTGGAATAATGACCTAGAAGTAGGATTGCTGGATCATTTGGTATGAAACTGCAAAATTGGTTTCTAGAATGGCTGGACCACTTTACATTCCCACAAGCAGCAAATGAAAGACCCCGTTGTTCTGCGTCCTCCCCAGGACTTGGTATTGTCCTGTCGCTGAGGTCATTAGACATTCTAACAGGTCAGTCATGATTTCAACTTGCAAATCCCTAGTAACTAATGGGGTTGAGCATCTTTTCACTTGCCGGTTTGACATCCACATATTTTCTATGTGGAATATATGTTCAAGTCATTTGCCCATTAATTTATTGGATTATTTTGGCCAGGCACACTGACTCATGCCTGTAATCTCAGCACTTAGGGAGGCTGAGGCGGGCAGATCACTTGAGACCAGGATTTCGAGACCAGCCTGGCCAATATGGAGAAACCATGTCTCTACTAAAAAATACAAAAAATTAACTGGGTGTGGTGGCATGCACCTATAATCCCACTTACTCAGGAAGCCGAAGACCAGGAGGCAGAGGTTGCAGTGAGCCAAGATCGCACCACTGCACTCCACCCTGGGCAATAGAGCAAGACTCCATCTAAACAAAAAAAAAAGAAAGAAAGAAAAAAAGTTTACTGGATTATTTTATTTTATTACATTTTGAGAGTTTTAAAATATATCCTGGTTAGAATTCCTTTATCAGATATATATTCTAAAAATATTTTCTCCAAGTCAGTGGCTTGTCTTTCTATTATCTTAAAAGAGTCTTCTTAAATTTATTTTTATTTGTTTGACTATTCAAGTGAAGCAGTGGGACTGCTAAAGGAACAAAGAAATTTGTTACCAGTTGTGATCAATTAGTTATAAACACCACTGTACTTAGACCAATTTAAGAGTCTTTTTTAAAAGCAGAAGTTTTAAATTATGATATCAGCTGTAAGGTTTTTGCAGTGCTTCATAAGGTGAAGAAGTTCCCTTCTACTTCCAGTTTATTCAGTTTTTTAAAATCATAAATGCATGTTGAATTTGGTCACATGGCATTTCTAAATCTGTCGAGATAATCCTGTGGTTTCTCTTCTATAGTCTGTTGAAATACTGCTGACTGACTTTGAAATGTTACATCAGCCTTACCTTCCCAGAAGAAACCCTGTTTGCTCATAACGTATCTTTTACATATAATCCTGCAATCAGTGTACTAATATCTTGTTCATAATATTTACATCTGGGTTCTTGAGGAATTTTTGTCCGTGGTTCTATTTTCTTGTAACAAATTGGTGTGGTTGATATTTAGACCACTTATATTTAATGTAATTATTGAGATAATTTTATTTAAATCTACTATCCTGCCTTTTCTTGTATTTGTTTCGTTTGGTCTTGTTCCTCTTTTTCTTCCTTATTTTGTATTAGTTGATCCTTACTTATGATCCACTTTAACTTCTCCATTAGCTTAGTATTTATACCTCTTTAAAAAACAATATACTTCTTCAATTAATCAGAAAACACCTTAAAATCTGTTACAGCATGTGTAATCTTATACCCAAATTCATTATATTCATCCCTTTTTACTATAAATATATAATTCATTGAATTTATTTTTGCTTTAAATAGTCAATTATATTTTGTAGTGGTTAAAACTTAAAGAAACTTTACATTTACCTTCTTTTTGCTATTTTCATATTCTTTCTTTGTGTAGCTTCAATTTCCTAGCAGTTATTATATTCATTCTACCTGGAGGACTTCCTTTAACCATTCTATTAAAATCTACTGGTAATGAATTCTTTCTTTTTTTGGTTTGCTTATATAAGGAAAAGAATCTTTACTTCCTTATATTGCTACAAGATATTTTAACTGGATACAGAACCCTGGGTTAAGAGGGTTTTTTTTTTTTTTTTTCCCCCTTAGTCACTTAAATATTACCACTCCATTGCTTCCGATTTGCAGTGTTACTGACAACAAATCTGCTGTAATTCCTATCCCTGTTCCTCTGTAGGTAATAAGGTTTTTTCCTTCGGCTGACTCCAAGATTTTCTCTCTCTCTTTGGTTTTAGATATGATGTACCAAGGCATATTGCATTTGTTTTCTTTTTGATGTTTACTCTGGTTGGTGTTTTCTGAGCTTTTTGGATATGTGGTTTGATTACTCATCATTTTTAGAAAATTCTTGGTCATTATCTCTGCAAATGTATATATTTTTGACCCATTCTCTCTCTACTCTGTTTCTGGGATTTCAAAACGAGAAGTGAGATCTTTGATATTTTCCCTCACAATATTTGCATGCTCTCTTCTCCCCATCCCCCACCACACTTTTGTCTCTTAGTGTTTCACTTCAGGCAATTTAATTTGACCTATCTTCAAGTCTTTATCTCTGGCACTATGTTTTGGCATTTGTTTTTAGCATTTCCATCTGCTTTTATAGTTTCTATCTTTCTGTTGAAATCCCTGTCTGTTAACGCATGCTGTCTACCTTTCCACTAGAGCCTTTGAAATGTTTTAAGTTCCTTGTTTGTTAGGTCTGACATCTAGTTCATATCTGAGTATGATTCTATTGATTTCTTTGTCTCTTCACAATGAGTTTTTGTTTTTTTGTCTTGTGTCCAATATTTGTTATTAAAATATTTGCATGACGTAAAGGAAAATGTTTAGGCCTGGAAATTGACATGTTTCTTTTACTACTTCGCATTTTTTTTTTTTTTTTTTTTTTTTTTTTGGAGGAGGTAGCCTTGAGTCAATCTAATTAGGAGTTGAGCTTGTCTTAAGTTTTGTTGTTCTGTGGTTATTTTCAAAAGATCAGCTTTAGAGTTCAGTTTCAGTGTGGTTACCAAAGTGTTATCCTCAATGTTCCTGTTCCACCTTTGACTTAGTGTTTCTCTGTGAATCTGTGCCTTAAATAGGGTCTCTCTCTAAGCTCCTGTTCCCTAGCAATAGGCTTCTGTTTCTAGTTCCTTGCCACTTGCTGATGTGGCAGGGGGTGGGGAGAGTAAATGTCCTCTGCTGCTTTGGTTCAGCCTGTCTTAGGTAGGCTCTGTGTCAATGGGTCTTGGGGATCTTAGGTGTATTTCACATTGATCCTATCTTTCTCCAGCAATAGGAAAACACTAATGGTCTGATCCCAGGATCTTGGCAAGGAAATGAAACTGCATTTGCTAAGGCCCTGAGGCAAAAGAAGCTTGGCCCATGGAACCAAAAGAAAACTAGTGTGACCTGAGCAAATTCAGCAAGAAAGATAACCCTTGAGAGATCTGTAGGGCCAGATTATGTGTTACCTGTGTGCTGCGTTATAATTTTTGTTTTTTTATAGCAAGTTCAATGGAAAATTTTAAAGAACATTAATTGTCTTGGATAAATAGAGAATTTGGAATTCTTTAAGAGAGTGGTACTGGATAAACTAACTTTTCTATCATCTCATATGCTATTTAGAATTTCATCTCAAGTTTCACATATTGACTGTAAAATGCACTGACTCTAATTCTGTGCTTCCAGTTAGAATATCATTTCTCCATGAAAACTTCCAAAAGTCTTTTTTTTTTTTTTAATTTACTAGTTGAATTGGACGCATTTCACATGAAGTATCTTTCTGGTACTGGTACATCATTTATTTCTGCCCTTTATCAGAACTTACCTATTTACTCATTAGCCAGTTAAGCATTCTTTCCTCTTCTTCTTCCTATGCATACCTGTGAAATACTAATGGTCAACAGCTGAGCAGTTTCTTGCATACATTAGTGAAATGAGTTTTTTTTTTTTTTTTTTTTTTTTTTTTTGAGACAGAGTCTCGCTCTGCCGCCCAGTCTGGAGTGCTGTGGCCGGATCTCAGCTCACTGCAAGCTCCGCCTCCCGGGTTCACGCCATTCTCCTGCCTCAGCCTCCCGAGTAACTGGGACTACAGGCGCCCGCCACCTCGCCCAGCTAATTTTTTTGTATTTTTTAGTAGAGACGGGGTTTCACCGTGTTAGCCAGGATGGTCTCGATCTCCTGACCTCGTGATCCGCCCGTCTCGGCCTCCCAAACTACTGGGATTACAGGCTTGAGCCACCGTGCCCGGCCTGAAATGAGTTTTCTATTGCTAGCAATGTTACTAGCATCTCCCCCAAAAGAAAAATTATCAGACTCATGCAGTGGTTTCATGTTATCTCAAATTAATATTTAAGCAGGTGACACCTGAGTTCATCTGAGTAGCCGAGAGCCAAAGAAATACAAATTACACCCCAAAGGATTAAGAGAGAGGCCAGGCATGCTACTTATCTCTTCTTTCCACAGCTTCTCAGCTCACTTTAATGCAATGAATTATGGCAGAGCTCTTGAATCATTTGGGGGAACATGTACAATATGTGCCTTGATGAGTTGGGCTTCCATTTATGCATTCATTTCATTGTCCATTCAGTAATAATGAATTACTATAACAAAAACTAGCTAACATCTGTTGAGAACTTACTTTGTGTCAACCTCTGAAGTAAATGTGTCACCTAAGTTGTCTCATTATGGGGTAAGGGCTATTATCATTCCATTGAATCTGAAATTCAAAGTTAAATGCTTGCCCAGTGACAAACAGCCAGCAAAGGTACCCATTGAGATTCAAAGCCAGGACGCTGTGACTTAAGTTATTTGCCACTATGACACATTAAGCATCTACTTCTAGATCAGCTATGTGCTAATCCTTTGAATCTGGAGCTGACTTAGTCATGTCCCTGCCTTCAGAGAGCTCACCACCCAGTGGGGGAGATGGACATGTATACTATTAATTAAAATAGAGCATGATAAGTGCTGTAAGGAAGAAATGAGCAAAAGTTTAGTGAGAATCTAGGCCATAGATTGATGTATTAGTAATTTGCCAGGAGAGAGGGTAAGATGGGAAACAGGAATAGCAAGGGACTTGATGAAGATCCCATAGTGAAATGTGGTCTGAGTCTCGAAGTATGAATAGGAGTTCATGAGTATGAAAAGCGGGCTAAAGTCATTGATGATTCAAAATATAGTATATCCTATTGTTTGAAGCTGGCACAATGGGGGTAACAAGAATAGTGGACAAATATGAGGGTGGCCTGCTTTTAGGAAATTTTTAAACTTTATTCTATAGTAAATAGGAAAGTTGGAATGATTTTGAGCAAGTAGTTTGAACATGTGAATAATAACAACAATAATACTAGATACCATTTATTGAGCGCTTGCTATGTGCTTAATCAACAGATACATAGCCATTTTCTCTTCACAATAAGATTATGTAGCAGACATTGTTATTCCTTCTTACAGGTGAGGAAACTGAAGTACATATAAGAGGTTAAGCAGCTTACCCAAGGTCGTTGTGCCAGTAAACATGGGAGCTGAGGTTCAATTGCAGGCCTGAGTAATGACCACGTTTGTAATCCCTCTGTTTCACTGATTCTGCTACTTAGAAGTCTCTCAGGGGCAGGTGGAGTTGGGATTGAAGAGCCCGAGGCTGGAGACAAGCAAGTGGTTGAGGGAGCAACAATGAAACCAGACGCAGATGGAAAAGGACCAGAGTGGGGGATAGAGAGGAGGGTAGAGAGGAAGTTTCTGGAAGGGAAAAATGGTAAGTCTTGGTGACCAATCTAATTATCAAACACAAAGGCTGAAAGAGTCCTAGAGTCCAAGTTGATGCCCAGGTTTCTGACTGTGCAGCTGAAAAGACCCTTGTGGCTGAGATTGAGAACTCAGAAGGGGCAGTTTGAAAGCTTAGTTCAGACAGGTTGAGTTGTGCCCATGGGACTGTAGGTGGAAGTGTCCAGTGGGTGTTGGCTACCCAGATCTGGCCATCCTGCCAGCCAGGATGTGCAAGCTGGAGACATGGTCTTGCCTTGAAGAAAGTATCAATGGGTAGGAGACTTGGGTTCTAGTCCTGGCTGGGGCAGAAGTCATTTAACTCCTCCATTCGGCCTTGGCCTCCATGTCCATAACATTTAAGGAAGGAAGGAAATTACCTTGAAGGCCCTGTCTAAGCCAAAATTTAGTAATTCTATGTTCCCAGTCAAGAAGAGAGCAAACACCTGTGGAAACAGATCCTGGAAAGCTGTCAGCTCACAGGCTAGATGTTGAATAGCATTTCACACTCCACTGCAGATATCAAAACCTTCAGCAGTATTCACAGAGCTCACTGCAGCAGGCTAATAATTATACTTTAGGAGGTGATTGTATGCTTTTCGTATTTTTAGTCTAATGAGGAAGTAAACTCTGTGTGGTTCATGAGGGGGCAAATTCCACCACACGCGCATCTACATTTCTGAGAGAAAGAAAGGCGATCTCTCATTTCACGCCCCATGTTCCTGCTTTTCTGGAAGGCCCATTATATGATGCCCTAATGCTCCTTGGCATCAAAACTCACTTTCCATTTCAAACTTTCATTGGCAGAATTGCCTCAACCACTGGTAGAGATGGTTAGCAGGAGGTGAGGCTGATCTTTCCAGGCCATTGCAGAGCAGCCAGAGTTCCCTGGTGCCCAGTGTCCGCCCAGTGTATTTTGGACTCACAAGAATCCATAGAGCATGCACCACGCACCCCATGCAGTGAAAGCTAGTGGGAAGAAAGCATCCACTGTCAGGGAATGTGAATCAAGATCCAGTTTCAAGAGGATTTTAAATCACTTTTATTAATAGCAAAACCACATTTATTATCCTTCTTTTATCTGCTAATTCAATTGGAACCAAAACGAATAGATGACTAATTCAGTTGCAAACAAAACTAAGAGTGTTTATGAACATCAGGACATTTTGGAATATAAAGCATAGAGAGTATATGCTATATGTGTACACGTACATGGATAGATATGATTTTTATATTCAGCATGTTTATAAAGGTGGCATAATTGCTGGAAAATGTATGGCCTTTGAAGGAGACAGAACTAGGTTGTCATCATCTGGTTGATCTTGGGGAGTGGAACTGGGTTCAAATAAGCCTCGGTAGCTGTGTCACCTCAGGTGTGGTACCTACTGCCTCCAAGCCTTCGCTTCCCGAAATGGAGGTAGTACCGACCTGACAAGGTCCTTGGGAGATAAAATGAGATAACGCATAGACATTCAGCACAGTCCCTAGCATCTAGATGTGCTTTCCAACGTTAGCTTTTCCAAGACATGAATAGCATATGTAAAGAATTAAGAAGAGCTTCAGGCACATAGGAGGCTCAATAAATTGCCACATTGATATTGCAACCATTGGCATTGTCAGTAAAGCCACTATTCATAGTAATAGTGGAACAGCTGTGTTGAGCCCTGGCCTTAAAGTCATAAGACTGACATTCCAGTGTGGGCTCCTTCACTCATTATCTCCATGACCCTGAACATACCCCCTAATCCCTGTGGGCCTTGGTTTCTTCATCCATGGCCTATGCTTCAAGGATGGGAAGACTGACATGTGAAGGAACCTGTTCCCCACAAAGCCCTGCACAAATGCTATGGACATGATGGCAGTTACAGTTGGCATTTCCAATGGCTGATAAATAGATTCAGGGTTGGCCATTCCCCTTACCAAAGCATTGGAAGAAGTTTTAGTTGTCGTTGTTGTTTGTTGTTGTTGTTGTTTGTTGTTTCATGGAAGGCCTTGGGGAATTTTATGCATCCATAATCCAAGCAGGTGTAACTAGGCCTTGGACCCTGGACAACCTTTCTGGGCATAGCCACACACTCCCCCGATTATCTGCTTGGTTTGTTGTTTGCTGCCCCCTAAAGCTGCCTTTATCACTAAGGTGCCCCAGAGTGTCCTCAGTCCCAGCCTTTTCTGTGTCGTCCCAAAGCAACTGGCTCCTTCCTCTGCAAGAACCCTGAGCAGCAGCCCAAAGCCTATGTTGTTGTGAAGATGAATCAGTACTCTTAAAACAAGACTTTGTACAGAGCAGATGCTCCTTAAGCATTAACTCTTTTAATTAGCAGGATGTAAAGATCTTAGACAGTGCTTGGCATACAACAAGGGCAATAGAAGTGTTTGCTATTTTTATTATGATCGTTTATTTATTTAGTCAGTCAACAAATTTTTCCTTTCTATCTTCTTGGTACCAGGCAAGGGATGAGGCACCAGAGAGAACAAGACAGTCTCTGCCCTCGAGGAGCTTGCAGTCAAGAGAAAAGGGAGACAAATAAGCAAAAATGCATGAGGAGATGAAGAGCATGGGGGAAATGAGGAAGCCCCTATCTGGCCTGGGTAGGAGGGAGACGGCAAGGAATTGATAATAGAGAGACTTATTCTGAGGAGTCCACTGTACCTGTGAAGATCCTTGTCTGACACATGGTAGGTTCCTGGAGGATGTAACCCTAGGGCTGCACCTTCTGTGAGCTGGGAAAGAGTGTCAGGAACAGAGACGGAGAGAGGGTGTTCCAGGAACAGCACTCAGCATGGAGCCAGGGTGGCCATAGGCAAGCGAGGCAGCACAAGACAGCTTGGGGCCTCCGTGCTGGGCTGTGGATTTGAACTACCCTCTGGGCCAGACTGGTCCCCAGCCCCTAGTACTTTATGTTCCACCAAAAATTAAAACTAGGAGAGATTCCAGGATCAAGTCAAATACATTTCCAAGCCATGCCCGCTATTGAGTTGGGCCCCTGTGAACATCACCAAAGCACATCAGCACACGAAAGGCTCCAAGGATGATGATAGAACACAACAATATTGATGTCATAATCCCTGTGCCACCAAAATGATGTCATTGGCTGCTCAGAATCCCAGCACTTAGACGCAAGAGAACTATACAAGTTTAGAGCTGGAAGGACATGGAGCCAGTGGCATTGCAAGCAACACAGTTTATGAAACAGCCACTGTGATGGGAAGATCTTTTAGCAGGGAATACCATCATCTGTGGCATGTCAGAAAACTGACTCCCCGGTCAGCAGTGAGAAGGACAGATTGGAGGAGTCTCGGGGGCCAGAGGACCAGCTTGGAAGCTATGCTGGTCCTAGGGGACTAGAAGGGAAAGCGAGCATCGGAACATGAGCAGCATGTGAGCAAAGGCGAGGAAGGGAGGGTACACACGCGATTAGGAGGTAGAATCATGCAGACTTGGCAGCTGAGTATCACTGTGACAGTCATGGGAATTCCCTAAACCTCAGAGTCAGGACCAAGAATTCTAGACTTGACTTCAGAGGCACTACTGGGTGGTTGAGACAAGCCTCTCTTCCTCCTCAGGCCCAGTGTCTGGTTCTAACAAGGATGTGTGTGAACACGATGAGTTTCAAGGGACCCTTCGGCCCTCCGATGCTGACATCTCAAGATGCTATGAGCTGTTTCCACCTCTGATGCAGACATCAGTGAGCCAGACAAGCCCTATGGCATCAGGGTGAAAGAGCCAGTTCACACATTTATTAAGTGCCTTCTGTATACTGGGCTAAGCACCAGGCCCTGGGAGGGAAGGAAGGAGGGTGGAAGGGTGTACCAGGGCACCAATCCCCGGGTAACTCAATTACTCCTGTCAGTTACCCAGAACAGGGAAAAGGACCCTGAAGTCAGAAAACCAAGAGGTGCTAATCCCAACTCTGCTGTGCTAGCTGGGTGACCTTGGCAAGTTCCTTACCCCTTGTATTCATTTCTTGTGGCTGCGAAACAAATTACTACCAAGTGAGTGGCCTGAAACAATAGAAGTTCATTTTCCCACAGTTGTGGAGGCTGAAAGTCCAATATCAAGGGGCCAGCAGGGCCATGTGCCCCTCGGAAGACCCCACGGGAGGATTCTTCTGCCTCTTTCAGCTTCCAGCAGCTCCAGGCCTTCCTTGGCTTATGGCCGCATAAGCCAAGGAATCTGCTTTTGTCTTCACATGGCCATCTTCTCTGTGTCTCAGATCTTTCCTTTCTCTTATAAAGACATCAGTCATTGGAGTTAAGGCCCAATCTAAATCCAGGATGATTTTATCTTGAGATACTTGATTACATTTACAAAGACCTTATTTTCAAATATGGCCTTATTCATAGGTCCCAGGAGTTAGGACTTGAACATAGCTTTTAGCGGGCAATGATTCGGCCCACTACACTCCAAATGCCTCTGCCTCCTCATCAGAAAAATGAAGATCATCGTAGCATTTATCCTGTTGGGTGGCTGGGGGAGAATTAAAGAGGTAATACACATATAATCCTTAACATGGCACCTGGTTAATCACGGTTGCTGTTGCTCTAAACCTGTGTAGTTCTCTCGCGTCTAAGTGCTGGGATTCTGAGCAGCCAGTGACATCATTCTGGTGGCACAGGGATTATTATGACATCAATGTTATTGTGTTCTATCATCAGCTCCAAGTGTGTGTGTGGGGCAGGGGGAGGGAATGTCACCCTGTCTAGGACTGCAGACATTTGTCACTTGACTAGTCATGACAGCCAGGAGAGGATCACTCTGCTGCTGCTTCTATCCTGAGTTCTGAACGGACTTGGGGCTGCCAGGCATGACAAGGATTGATGGGGAACACTTTGGCACATACAGCCATTCTGCACCGCTGGGTGCACCCTGCGCTATTGGAGCTTGTGGGCTGGGCCAGCAGCGGTCAAGGCCCTGGGAACACACAGACAAGCATGACGGGACTCCTTCTCTCTCGAGCCCTCAGGACTGAGAACAGGAACAGGCACACACAGCGGTGCAGGGAGGGAAGTCCCTGTAGGCTCAAGCGCAGCTTCGGGCTCAGTGGTAGGATCCAGGTGGGATTCGGAATAACACAGCACAGTGCCCAGCAGGTACTAGGAAAGCATTAAATACTCACTCATCCAGTGCTTAATGAACAAGTGTGATCACTGACTTTGGAGACAGGATGATCTATCACCGATAGAACAGGCAGACAAAAAGATGCTGAAAATACAAAACACACAGAATTTGGAGACTGATCGTTCATGAGCAGAGGAGGATGGCATTTAGGAGGGTTCCCAGATTTCCGGTTTGGGAAACTATGGACGATGGGGAGGCATGGCAGAGGAAGCGGAGGTTGGAGTGATGATTCGACTGTTAGTAATGCCTGATGTTCATGGAGCACTCACTACGGGCCAGGCATCCTGCTAAACTCTTGGTATAGATTATCTTATTTAATCTACTTAATCCTCACAACAGCCCAATGAATAAACCATTATTATCTACATTCTACACAACTGAGGCAAACAGAAGGTACGTAGCTTATTACTAACAAGTAACTCCAGTAGCGCCAGCAGTCTTCCTGTTTCCCAGGGCACAATGTCAGTTCCTTTTTAAGGGGCAAATAATCTAAGGGGCTTGTTCTCGAATTCCCGATTGAACCATTCTACCATGTGGCATTAAGTATATAGTTTGTACTGAACAAAATGTTGAGACAAGTCTTACTTCAAACAGGAATTCAGCAGACCTGTAACGTGTGCATCTCAGCTTTGCATTTCCTGGCTGTGTGACCTCTTCATACTGCTGGCCCTCTCTGAACCTCCCCTTAAAACATGTCCCCAGAGGCTGTTGTGAAGAGAAAAGGAGAGCCCATGGGTGAAAGTACACTTAGAAAATGTGAACCAAATGGAGAATATCACCAGGGGGCAGCTAGAAAGCAACTGCTGGTCAGATTCAAGTGTGAAGCTGCCCAGCCAGCGCCCCCAGGTCAACTCATCCTGGATCTTCTTTCCATGCCGAGTGAATGCCCATCTAGAAACTGAGTTGAGACAGCTTTGATCACAACAGGTTGTGGCTCCCCGGGGCAGATTTCGGCTGCTCTGACAACTGTAAAATGGAATTATGCCTGCAAATTAATTTACTAGAAATTGTCAACATTTCACAAAATGTTCCTGGAAGCCCACATAGACAGTTAGACCCTACAGTGCACTCCTGGCCTAGTGAGGTGGGGGTGAGGCACTGAGATCAACCCACCACTCAGCCCCTTGGAGAGTGATCAGGGACAAGGACCCCGGGACAGATGCAGTCCCCTGAAGAATAAGGGTCCACCGCTCTTGGGCCTCCATCGCCTTCACTGTATTTTTTCTATTGAGGTGAAATTCACATAAGATAAAATTAGCTATTTTAAAGTGAAAACCTCAGTAGCATTTGGTACATTCACAGTGTTATATGACCACCACCTCTTTCTTGTTCCAACCCATTTGTTTTCACCCCTGAAGGAAAAGCGGTACCCATTAAGCAAGTGCTCCCACCTTCCCCTCACCACCCACAGCCCCTAGCAACCTCCAATCTGCTTTCTGTCTTGCGGATTTACTCACTGTGGGTATTTCATGTTAGAGGCCACCTATGCTAAAACAGAGTTGTCCCTGAGATAGGCCCCAGCTCTGAGTGTTCATTAATCAAGGTTCTCAGCCCCTTGGGGGCTCTGTTCCTCCTCTTCACTCTGGGTTTACCCCACCAGTTCTCCCACTGAACATGCTCCACCAGTCCCCCCCCCTCCAGGGACATGTCTTCACTTCTGCCAAGTGGACGGCCCTTCCATGCCCCCTCAGGGCGTCCCATCTGCATTCCACCCAGCAGTGTCACTCCAGAGCCTCTGGTGATGCCTGTAACTTGTTCTCAGGCAGCTCATGGCTTACTGAGGGTGTAAACCATGTGGCATAGTGAAAAAAGTACAGGTTTTGCTGTCCAAAAAAGCTAGATTTCTGGCCCGATGCGGTGGCTCACGCCTGTAATCCCAGCACTTTGGGAGGCTAAGGTGGGCGGATCACCTGAGGTCAAGAGTTCAAGACCAGCCTGGCCAACATGGTGAAACCTCATCCCTACTAAAAATCTCAGAATTAGCCAGGTGTGGTGGCAAGTGCCCGTAATCTCAGCTACTCGGGAGGCTGAGGAAGGAGAATCACTTGAACTCAGGAGGTAGAGGTTGCAGTGAGCTGAGATCGCGCCACTGCATTCCAGCCTGGGTGGCAGAGTGAAACTCTGTCTCCAAAGAAGCTCGATTTATCTCTTTGTCCCCTCTCTAAGGGGTGGTGGCCATGAATTGGGATACACAATGATGTTCTGTTTGTCCTCTCGTTGACAGCCCCAGAAGTATTCCAGGTGTACATGGACGGAGGCCCCGGATACTCGTACCCCGTCGACTGGTGGTCCCTGGGCGTCACAGCCTATGAGCTGCTGCGGGGCTGGGTAAGACAGGCGCCTGTGCGGTGCACACGAGGGGCTGTGCAGTGGGGGCTCAAGTTGTTCCTGGGCAGGCGGAGTCGACAGGGCACGCAGTGCAGGAAGGAGAACTGGTGGAAGAGTCACTGCCCCCCCAGGTTTCAGTCCTGATGCCTGTGTGCCGCCTATGAACGCCCTGAGCTTCTGGTCCAACCCCCTCATTGTACAGATAGGAAAGAGGCATCCAGAGGGGGAGGGTCTTACACAAAGGCCCACAGCGGATCAGTGACAGGTCAAACATCAAAGCGCCTTGGCCTCGTGGTTTCAAACACTGTCCTCTTTGAACCCACAACACAAGGTCTCCATGTCTGATTTTCTAGCTGATTGGAAAATGTTGAAGGGTGAAGACCATGCTTCTTTTTTCTCTTTGTTTGTTTTACATCTTCCCTGAATATGTAACTCAGTGTCCTATAAAAATGGGACATTCAATATGTATTTGTATTTTATTGCATTTAAATTTACTAGCTGAAGATGATGAATGGGACTATTTGGCAGCTGTAATAGCACATACTTTTATTTGAGCAGAAAGTATTATGTCTAGGCTGGACGCAGTGGCTCAGCACTGTAATCCCAGCACTTTGGGAGGCTGAGGTGGGAGGATTGCTTGAGCCCAGGAATTTGAGACCAGCCTGGCAAATATAGGGAGATTCCATCTCTACAAATAATAATAATTTTAAAAAAATAACTGAGCATGGTGGCACTCGCCTGTAGTCTCAGCTACTTGGGATGCTAAGGCAGGAGGATCACCTGAGCCTGGGAGGTCAAGGCTGCAGTGAGCCATGATGGCACCACTGCACTCTAGCCTTGGTGACAGAATGAGGCCCTGTCTCAAAAAAAAGAAAGTATTTTGACTAAAATTAATTTTGAGGTGTTATTTCTTTGCACAAGTATCATTTGAAAAGGATGTCACTTCACCATGTCTCAGGACCATGGTTTCCTCATTGGTACAATGGGAATAATAATATCCTTTCTGTCTATTTAGCGGAGCTGAAGTTTTAGGATTCTTGGGTTCCTGGACTGTGGGAGACATGGTTTGCCTGAGACTTGTCTCCATAGCGCCAGTGCCCAGCACAGAGCTGACAGAGGCAAAGAGCCAGATTATCCCACCGACTACAATTTTAATGTTGTTTCAGTCATTTGCATACATGCATATTCATGCACATAGAAAGTTCCTTCCTTGAGGGCATGGTGGTGTCTTATTCATTGTGGGTGTCCCATTGCATGGTTATAATGCGTGTTGAATGAATGTTTGTTAATGAATGAATGAATGAATGAGTGATGAGAGCAGTTTGTACACCATGAGCACTGTGAGCGCAAGTAAGGATTATTTATCACCCCGTAGTCCGGCAACAATTTTCTGCTCTTGATCTCAATTATTTCCCCTAAATTCCTCAAAAACATAATTACTATACATTGCATTCTTAGAATGCAAAGAAAATATGAGCTTGTTCACTGAATGAAAAGAATTAATGTCCCACAGGTTTACCTGTGAGCTGCTGCGGGGCTGTGTAAGACGGGTGCCTGTGTGGTGTTCCTGCTTGGTTCATTTCTTGTCAGCTGTTTCCTTTGATATATATGCTCAGAGGAGGAATATGAGGGTGGAACCAGAGCACACAGGCATCCGCCAGAGGCTGTTAATCTCATGTAATCAATCACAGCAATGACCTTGGCGAGCAGTTGCCCTAAACGTGACTGGCCTCCTGCCAACAGAAAGGATATTCACAGTCATTCCTCATGGGTCTGTGCAATCAAAGATGATAGCTTGGCAAAAAGCCCCAAGGATGGAGTGGTCCCTGCCGATTCACAAATAAACTATTTTATTTTATTTTTTAATTCTTCTGAGTTTTCTGCTTAAAGATCCAGATGCTCTTTTCAAGGACGATGCTTCTTGGAAGAGGAAGAAGCAAATGATAGGGGATCCAGGCCTTTGGCATGGCGACAAAGTAATGGAATGAAAGAACACCACCTGTTATGTACTACTGTAAATCATTCTCCGAGATATTCTTAACTGGCTTCTTTGACCCAAAAGACAACAGGTTTATGCAAATAATTTATTCTCTGTTTTTCATACTGGAAACAGTTGATTTAGTCAAAAAGCTGTGCTGAAAAACACTCATATTTATCCATGGACGATGTAAATTTAGGAGTTTTCCCCAACTCTTACAATTCCTCAGTCATGTCAGTGACAATATCCTTGGGTAGGATCCAGGAAGCTTCTTACGTCCAAAAGAGGAAAGAAAGTCACAGTGGAGACCAGGCGCGGTGGCTCACATCTGTAATCCCAGCACTTTGGGAGGCCGAGGAGGGCGATCACCTGAGGTCGGAGTTCAAGATTAGTCTTGTCAAGATGGTGAAACCCCACCTCTACTAAAAATACAAAAAAAATTAGCCTGGCATGGTGGCGGATGCCTGTAATTGCAGCTACTTGGGAGGCTGAGGCAGGAGAATCGCTTGAACCCGGGAGGTGGAGGTTGCAGTGAGCCAAGATTGCGCCACTGCACTCCAGCCTGGGTGTGACAGAGCAAGACTCTGTCTCAAATTAAAAGGTCATAGTGGGAATCCCCAATATTGTTCTAGGATCTTAAAGTTGGAACGCATTGAAAATAATGGGTGGAAAACTGTTACTATGGCTTGTTGGCCAGGGATCCAGGAAAACAGCTGTTTCTCCTCACAAGGAGCCAAGCACTCTTTATGGACAGCTGAGGGGCCAAGTCCCATTGGCAGGTTTGAGACCACAGTGCAGAGCAGGGTTCTCCAGCCCCGGGGGCTGGGTATTGGTCTGTGACCTGTTAGGAACTGGCCACACAGCAAAGCAGGGGGTGAAGGTGAATGGCAGGTGAGCCAGGGAAGCTTCATCTGGATTTAGAGCCAATCCCCATCACTCACATCACCACCTGAGCTCCACCTCCTGTCAGGTCAGCGGTGGCATTAGACTCTCATAGGAGCACAAACCCTCTTGTGAACTGCACATGCGAGAGACCTAGGGTGCGTGCTCCTTATGAGAATCTAATGCCTGATGATCTGTCACTGTCTCCCATCACCCCCAGATGCGACTGCCTAGTTGTAGGAAAACAAGCTCAGGGCTCCCACTGATTCTACATTATGGTGAGTTGTATCATTATTTCATTATATATTACAATATAATAATAATAGAAATAAAGCGTACAATAAATGTTATGCACTTGGATCATCCTGAAACTATCCCCTCAACCCTAGTCCGTGGAAAAACTGTCTTCCACAAAACCAGTCCCTGGTGCCAAAAACGCTGGGAATCACTGATGCAGAGAACCCTGTGCTTTTGGTTGGAGCTTGTAGGCTGGACAGGAGACATAAGTAGGATCCAACTTCTCTCTGAGCCAAACTAGAATCTTAGCTCTTACCCTGGCAGGCCTGCTGAGGAAAAGAAAAAGGCCCAAGTAGGTGCCACTCGTCAGAATTCCTTTTGGTGCCCCAGTCACCCTGGCACTCTGACTACTGCCTCTCCAGAGAACACTATGGAAAGAGATATGAGGAGATCTCCCTTCCCCTGACCACATCCACAGAGAAGAGATGGACAGATCTTCAGCCAGCCATTGTCCCAACAAACCTCAAAGTCTCTCTGACACGTGAGCACCCATCTGTTCATTGATTATCCTCAGGATCCAGGGGGCGCCGTACTGCCAGAAAGAATCTTTTTCACTCTTGGACAGCTCTAATGGCTAGAGATTTTTTTCCCTTTACTCAGTCAAAAGCTGCTTCCTTATAATAAAGAAAAATAATCTTAGGGGAAATCTCACCGGTTCAAACCCTGGCTCTAACCAGGTACCCCATCTGGGATCCTAAGCAAGGCTTTTAAACAGACTGCATATTCAGAATCCTTTTGTGTTAACAAGAAGAAATTAGTAATTATATCTACCCAATAGGATTGCTTTGAGAATTAAATGATTCGGATTATGTTAATTACCCAGCTCCTTGACTGATGAATGGCTGGCACTCAGGAAACATCCCCCTAGGACTTCTACCCTGGAAGGACCTGCTGGAAAGCCTATGTCCTTCCCAATTTAGCATCTTTCAAGCACTAGAGGCAGGCACTGAGAGCAGAGGCTGGATCACACCTGCTTACTGACCATTAGCAAGTAAGGCCAGTGGGCTTCATGAGCAGAGATGGGTTCCCATCCACACTCTATGCTTCTTGGTGCTGTGATTTGGGCTAAGTCACTTACCTCATCTGATCCCTGACTTCCTCATTTATAAAAGAAGGTTTATCAGGCCCATCTGCAGGATCAGTGTGAGATTACATGAGAAAATGTGGTCAGGGCATAGGCGGTGTCTGGCACATAGGAGACATGCTGATTATTACGCAAGTAAGTAAATACACACACAGCAATGATTCCACAAGACTGGTGGATGCAGGTGAAGTTCTGCTGACCTAGGTTTAGAGGAACAGGGGAGAATTTCGGAGGGAGGAGACATTGAAGTTTGGTCACATATGAATGGTTGGAAGGAATAGTGTGAGCTCAGCTAGAGAAGTGGAAGCTAGGGCTGATTCAACAAACATTTTGGCCTACCCACCGGTCAGAAGGATAGTGAGGAGACGTCTGTAAAGGACCTGCGGCCAGCTGGAGGCATTTGGCTTTACTGTGTAGGTAGTGTGGTACTATCCATGGTACCTAAGCAGGGAAGTGACAGCACAGTGGTCATATTATACATAGAACCATATATGTCTGGGTTCAAATCCTGACTTTGCCACCTAGACTTTTAGTGATCTTCAGTGAGCCTGTTTCTTATCTATAAAATGGGGAGAATATTAGTACATATACATGTACTAATAGTAGTACATGGCACAGGTTTCTCCACCTTGGCACTATGGACATTTGAGGCCAGATAATTCTTTGTGGTGCGGGGCTGTCCTGTGCATTGTTAGGATGTTCAGTAATATCACTGGCCTCCACCCATCAGATGCCAGCAGAACTCCCCACCCAGTTATGACAACCCAAAATGACTCCAAACATTGCCAAATATCCCCTGGGGGACAGTTGTCCCTGATTGAGAACCACAGCCATAGAACAACCAGGAGGACTAAGTGGGATCCTGCGTGTAAGGCCATTAGCACATTGCATTGCACCCCCATGGAGTGGGCTTTCAAGGACCACTCGCCCCTTTCACGTCTCCCTAGGACTTCTACCCTGGGAGAACCTGCTGGAAAACCTGCATCCTTCCCACTTTAACACCCTTCAAGCACTAGAGACAGGCACCGAGAGCAGAGGCTGGATCACACCTGCTTGCTGACCATTAGCATGTAAGGCCTGTGGGCTTCATGAGCAGGGATGGGTTCCCATCCACATTCTGTGCTTCTTGGTGCCCACTCCATGGGGACTTGAGGACTTTGCCCTCTTTGCTCACTCCCTGACCTGGTGTTACCTTTGCCTTTGACCCCAGTCAGCACTTCTCCTTAGGAATGGGTGGATAGAGAAGGTTGAAGGTACAGAGAGGCCAGCGAGTCGAGGGAGGGTACCCAGAGCTCCCCCTAGAGGTGAGAGTGCAGCACTGAGTACCGATGGATGTGCAAGGGGTGGGTGGGCTGAACCTGGAGAAACAGGACCATGTAACCTCACCAAGGAGGCCAGTAGAGCACTATGCCAGGAGTCACAAGCCCGGGAGGTAATGGAGTCTGTGATCTCCATTCAAAGGAGGAGGAAGGACCATTTGTGAATTTTTCAGTGTTTTCAAGCTGTGTTTCTAGGACCCTGTGTTTCTAGGACTCTAGGACCCTGCAGAGATGATCCGACAGTTCCAGAGGCAGGGAAAGTGTTTCTCTGGACTTTGGAGGTTTAAATTACCTAAGGAACTGTTCTTCACTGTCATCTGTTCCGTGTTTGGGATTTTGAATAAAAAGATTTTGGGGAAAAAAAACATTGGGTTAGATGGTCTCCAAGGCCCAGCTCAACTTTAACAGTTAAAATGACAAACATCCGGCAATTCTTTTCCTCTGTCTTCTATTTTTTTGGTAAATTGGCATTTTGTTTTTTGAAACTGAGTTTCCTGGAATAGAGACACACCCGCACTCCGTAATAAGTATATCTAATGTCCCACTGCTAAAATTGCTTTTACCAGCAGTACATGGAATTACTTTACCTTGTAACTACCAGCTGGTGTTCTGACTCAACACATCCTAAGGCCAGCGAGTGAGAACTCAGCATCAGTACCAGCAGACAGGATATTGATCTTAATATTTGCGAATCTTCTTATGAAAGAACCTACGTTTCTCTACAACCACCCAAACAGATGAGGGCTGAACCTGGTGCCTAGAGCTGTGGAACTTGTTTTAGTCATGATGTTCCAAACTCATTTCTAAATGTATGTCCTGCACTGGCTTCCTGGCACATCAGAGTTATTATTATCATCATGGTTTTTGTAATTGGTCTGGTTGCCTCTAGAAGGAGAGAGAATTACAGAGATTAGGGAGAAAGAGACAGAGAGAGAGAGAGAGAGAGAGAGAGAGAAGCTCACGTGGAGGTCCAGTGGAACAGCAGAATTGATGAGCACCTTGGAGTGACCAAGAAGGAAATAGGAAATGAAATGTAAATGATGAGAAAACATTTACATTTGTTTCTGGCTGGTGTTCAAGTTGGGTGTTTGGATCCTCGGTCTCTGGTGGCACTGCAGAAAGACCAGGGGATGAGAATCAAGGACATTGGGAAAGTCTCTTTTCATCTGCCAGCCTCAGTTTCCTGAAGTTTGAAATGAGGGACGAAGTGCTGCATCGTTGTCCGGAGTCTTCGCACCTCCAACAGCTGGGTTTTCAGGGTAGGGGTGGGACTGTTTTGGGCAGAACTGTTTATTGAAAGGTAAAAAAGACAGGAAGGAGCAATTCTAAATAGTCCAAAATGGCCGGGTGCAGTGGCTCACGTCTGTAATCCCAGCACTCTGGGAAGCTGAGGCGGGCAGATCACCTGGGGTGAGGAAAGACCAGCCTGGCCAACATGGTGAAACCTGGTCTCTCCTAAAAGTTAAAAAAATTAGCAGGGCATGGTGGCACATGCCTGTAATCCCAGCTACTCAGCAGGCTGAGGCAGGAGGATCTCTTGAACCCGGGGTGGAGGTTGCAGTGAGCCGAGATCGCACCATTGCACTCCAGCCTAGGCAACAAGAGTGAAACTCCATCTCAAAAAAAAAAAAAAAGTCCAAAACTGAACTCAGCCCCAGCTCATCTCCCAGTGGTGGCCCTGAGCTCTGGGTCTCCTGCCCCTGTCCCTGTGGAGATTATAGAGAGCTCCCCTTCCCTAAACGTGCCCAGCAGCCCCGTAGATTCCCTCCCCAGCACTGATTCCACCCCCGACCTCTCTTTACTGCCCATCTCTCTCCAAGACAGTGAGCTCAGTGCGGGAGGGACCATGTCTGTCCTACTCACGCCAGGCGCCGTGTACAGAGGGCACCAGCTCATCACAGGAGCAGAGTCAAAGTCAGCCACCTCCAGTGAGAGCTCTGTGTGTGGACGGTGAGAGCTGCTGTTCATTAGCTGTGATGGCCATGACTAAGATCCACACACTGGGTGGCTTAAACAAAAATTATTCTCTCACAGTTTTGAAGGCCAGGAGTCTGAGACGAAGTGGTTGGCAGGGTTTGTTCCTCCTGAGGCTGAGGGAAGGACCTGTTCCAGGCCTCTCTCCTTGGCTCGTGGATGGCTGTTTTCTTCACATCGTCTTTCCTCCGTGCGTCTTTCTGTGCCTTAAAGTCCCCCTTTCATAAGGACTCAGGTCTTGTTGAATTAGGACTGACTCTAATGACTCAATTGGATTACTTCTATAAAGAGCCTATGTCCAAACAAGGTCACATTCTGAGGTCCTGGGGGCTAGGACTTCCGCATATGAATGTGGGGGACACAATTTCCCTTGTAACAGCAGTGGTCAGAGTCGAGCCTTAGCTATTCACACTGCCTGGCCTTTCACCTCGGTGCCCAGCTCCAGGATCTAGTGCCTCGGTTTTGTCTTCTGTGAAGTGGTCACGTTAACAGTCACCAGTTCATACAGATTCTAAGGGGCATTTTCAGTTAAGGTTGGCTCTCATCATTCTAACTATGGTAGTTGTTTCTGGCGAAGTGCGAAGGGGTCTCACACACGCAGTGGTGGGCAGAAAATGCTCGTTCATGGAAGTCACCACTTCCCATTGGACTTTTTGAAAATTGAAGAAAGATTTTTAAAATGTTATTGTATCAGTTAATTCGCCTTTCTAGAGAGCCCACGGGTTTTGGTTTTGCTCTGCCTATTATACGGTGAAATGGACAGGCCCTCATTCAATTAACAGATAAGAGAGAAGGCTAAAAAGTCAGAAAAAAAAGCTCCTTTCTGGGTGTGCACATCTGAGCGGGCACAGGCACACCCCTCAGGGCCAACATCTTCTCCAGGTCCCCCTGTTTGGTAAAGATAAAGGTGTCCCTTCACTCCAGGAAACTGTAGCCCTCCCAGGGATCAGGACCCCAAGCCCCTTTGGGCTGGCGTCCTCTATCTGTAGCAGCCCTGTGGGAATTGCGGTTCCATGAGGCTGGAGCCAGAGCCTTAAGTGCCACGGTGTTACCCACACAATGTATGAGCTTGATCACATGGTGGGTGACAGTCCAATGACCACAACCTGGGAGGGTGACCAGTGAGGTCGATGCAAGTAGATCATGCTTCTAAATACGCCACATGCATAGGAAATCAGCTCCTCCCTGGGTGGGGTTTTCAGTATGGTGATAAGGGGAGTTAGTTTTCAACTCAGGCATCTCCGGATCCTACCAGTTTGCAGGGCTGGGCTTCTTCTTGGAACTTTTCTGAAGCAAGAACTCAAAGTGCAGCCAGTACAAGTGATTGCTTTTTCACAGTGTGTACCTGGCAACCCCGAACCCAGGGACCAAGGTGGCAGTGGAATCCCAGTATGGTGTCTGACTCAGGGTTAGTGTTCGCTCAGCACCTGCGGAGGGACTGAGACGTTCACCGTCGCCGTGCTCTGGGACTCTGCTCGATGGCAGACACTACTGGGGCCCTGAGGACACAGAAATGAGCGTGGTCAAATTCCCCCTTTGAGCAGCCCACAGCTTCGTGGAGGAGACAGACAGTAATAATTGTATTGGCACATATTAATGGCAATCAACTTTATATGGGTTAATTGCGGATTCATGGCTCAGATTTCTCCAGGACCAGTTTGTTGCACCACCACACATGCCAGGGAAATTGTTGCTTTTGTAATCCCAAGACATGTGGCCATGATACCAACCTGAAAACATCTTGGAGTGCAGTTCAGCTGGAGAGGCTCCAGGAGAGACATTCATGGGGGTCGGGGCAGGGGGAGCGGGGGCCGGGAGTGCACTGCTGCTCAGAAGCACTCCAAACCTTGTCCCCAGGGTCACAGTCAAGAAAGTCTGCCCGAGCTTTGAGGGGGGCTTAGAAGCAAGAAACTGCACACAGCAATGTTGAGAAAACATGGTCAGGAGGCTTCATTTTCTACCAAGTTTGGAAATTGGGGGAGAGCAGAGCTTACACGTCCTCATCGTGAGGAGGGGAGGGCAGGCGAGAAGGCAGGGGACAAGGCTGGAGTCCTCCCATCTCTCAGCCCAACCACACCCAGACACTGGCCATCTCAGCTCTGCCCACCCCATGGGCCAGTTCAGCCAGGACAGCGAAAGTGGTGGCCAAGGCCCAGTAGCAGGTGGGGGCTATGACTGGGGGTGTCCCTGGGTGCCCCAAGCCCGTGACTCGAGCAGGCAGGGACTCTGGTGTTAAGCTGCTGAGAGTGAATCCTGCCTCTGGTATTTATGGGCTGTGTGACCTCAGTGAGCCACCCCTAACCTCCTGTGGCCACAGGAGCAGCACCCACCTGCCGGGTCCCGCACTGGCCCCTGGGCCTGGTTACTGTTGGCACATGGGTTCAGGCCACCTGCTCTGCCGTGAAAGAGAAGCACCCACTCTTACTTGAAGAGGAAGAATAAACCGTCCCTCATAATCACACAGTCTTAAAGTGTGTGGATGGTGCCTTCTGATGGCCCTCTCTCTGATTCTGGCTGTTGTCCTTTGGTTGCAGAGGCCGTACGAAATCCACTCGGCCACACCCATCGATGAAATCCTCAACATGTTCAAGGTGGAGCGTGTCCACTACTCCTCCACGTGGTGCAAGGGGATGGTGGCCCTGCTGAGGAAGGTAAGGGGGCAGCTGCCAGCCTGCCCCACCAGGGAGCTACAGTGAGTGTAGAAACAGCCATATCAGCACACGAAGGGGTGAGAATACAAATGGCATATCAGGGGTAGAAATGATCAAATCAGCTGTGCCCAAATGCCAAATGCCTTGGAATAAGCACTGTTATGGGGGTGCTTGCAGATCAGCACACCTCGGAGGACAGTGGCGACTGTGACAGCTCTTGTCACTCTGCTACGAGCTCCTAATAAACAGAAATACTTAATGCATGTGGTTTTTTTTTTTTTTTTTTTTTTTTGACGGAGTCTTGCTCTGTCACCCAGGCTGGAGTGCAGTGGTGCGATCTCAGCTCGCTACAAGCGCCACCTTCCAGATTCATGCCATTCTCCTGCCTCAGCCTCCTAAGTAGCTGGGTCTACAGGCACCCACCACCATGCCCAGCTAATTTTTTGTATTTTTAGTAGAGATGGGGTTTCACAATGTTAGCCAGGATGGTCTTGATCTTCTGACCTTGTGATCCACCCGCCTCGGCCTCCCAAAGTGCTGGGAATACAGGCGTGAGCCACCACGCCTGGCCTGCATGTGGGTTTTTAAAATCTGCTGTACATGGTCTTTTCACTCAATAACCTTTAAGAAATTGGACATCTCGGCCGGGCGTGGTGGCTCAAACCTGTAATCCCAGCACTTTGGGAGGCCAAGATGGGTGAATCACCTGAGGTCAGGAGTTCGAGACCAGCCTGACCAACATGGAGAAACCCTGTCTCTACTAAAAATACAAAATTAGTCAGGCGTGGTGGTACATGCCTGTAATCCCAGCTACTCGGGAGGCTGAGGTAGGACAATCACTTGAACATGGGAGGCGGAGATTGTAGTGAGCTGAGATCACACCATTGCATTTCAGCCTGGGTAACTGAAAAAAAAAAAAAAAAAGGTAAGAAAGAAAGAGAGAAAGAGAAGGAGAGAAGGAGGAAAGAGGAAGGAAAGGGAGGGAGGAAGGAAGGGAGGGAGGGATGAAGGAAGGAAGGAAGGAAGGAAGGAAGGAAGGAAGGAAGGAAGGAAGGAAGGAAGGAAGGAATCAATCAAGGAATCAAGGAATCTCCTTGACTTTCTGCAGGAACTGTTGCTATTAGAATAAAGCAGTGGTTCTCAAGGTATGGGCCTAGGACCAGCCAGCATCAGCATCATGTGGGAGCCTGTTAGAAACGCATATCCTCAGGCTCCACCCAGACCTGAATCAGACGTCGGAGGTGGGCCCCACTGTCTATGTCTCCATGAGCTCTCCAGGTGGTTCTGGTGCGCACTCCAGTCCAGCATGGGCAGGAGATCTTGGTGCCCTACCTTCAAAGCTCCCTTCACATCCTCCATGATGCATGGAGCTGAGTCTTGCATGAGGTTGGCACCCAGTTGTTTTCAAAGCAGTGATGACAACAGCAGCCAGCACTGTTGAGGGTCCTGTGTTCTAGGCCATGTGACAGCTCTTCTCCCTTACCCCTCTCAAGCCCTGTGAGCAGAGGGAATGGCATTATCCCAGTACCAGAGATGAGAAAGCCAAGGCATAAGAAAGCAAAACCATTCAATCAACGCCACAGAGCTATTAAAAGGCAGAAGTAGGATTTTAATCCAAGCCCTCCTAACTCCAGGTCCCAGCTTTTAATCCCTACATGGCTATAATGGCTTGTTGAATTACTAATCAGTTAAATTACTTTAAAGGAAATCTGCCGCCTACTTCTTGAGAGCTTGTTTGGAGGCTGTAGCAGGGGAGCACAGCTACTCATATACCCTTGACCGAAGACCGGTCCTCCTCTGTTGGGGATGGCCGTCTTTGGCCGAGTGCACAGCTTTCGGAAGGACGCACATGGAGCCATGAGAGAGCAAGGGCACACCTGCGTAGCCAGCCAGATCAGCCAAATCAATCCTGGAAATCAGTGGCATGGCAGGTGTCACAGCCAGGTCGCCCTCACATCCCATCACCTGGTTCTTATAAGTCAGTGTCTCTTAACCCTGACTGCTCTTTAGAACCATGTGGAAGCCTTACGTACCACCAATGCCTGCACCTTCCAGCCCACCCAAGTGGCTCAGAATCTGGCCCTCGGGTCTCGGCATCAGCATGTTTTCAGAACAGCCACCCTGAACAGTGAACTTCCAGATGGCATTGAAGTGGAACCTGCTTAAGTTGGCACCCATTGTTTTGGGACAGTCCCTAAAGAGTGGCAGCCATGATCAGCAGATGTAACCCCTGCTAGCTCTCCCTGTGGACTGTGACTCCAGCCACTCAATGGGCATAGCTGGGAGATTTCTGCAGTGACAGGTGTGTGTGAACTGGCAGGGGGCTCTGACTTCCAGCTCCACCTGTGGACACTGCTGTGCCCGCCCCTTTCTAAGTATGTGCCAGGTCCTTACCAGTCCCATTTGGTCTCGTCCTACCATGAGCTGGAAGTGGAGGAGTCTCCATTATTTCCCCTGCTTTCAGGGGAGGCAGTGAGGCAAGTAACAGCAGCTCGCCCAAGGTCACAGCTGTTAAATGGCAGTCCCAGGGCCAGGCCTCTGTCTTTTCATTCCTGGCCCCTGTGCTTTTTCAATAGATAAGCTGCAGGATTTTGGCAAGTTGGGAGCCCTACTGGGATGCCAGGTCATAGTCTTTGGCTGTTCTTATCCTGCGTCACTCCTTATTAGCTGAAACTCAATTAGAAGAGAAGCTAAAAAGTGTCTCCTTGGCTACAAATCAGGTCACTTCATTAGGTCACAGAGGTCACCTCGTAGCTGTCCAGGGATAAATTTTATTACAACTTGGTGCCTCCCATTACCAAGTTGGAAATCCTGGTATGAGGCAACTAATTCTTTCTATTTGTAATTGGATGTTTCTGCAGACATCAGAGAGGCAGCCTGTTACAGGCTCCAGTCCCAGAAAGGAACACACGGCTGAAAGTCTGGTCCCTGCCCCAACAGCCCCTCACTGGGTGACCTCGCAGAAGCAGCCTGACCTGTCAGTTTCTCCCTGGCTATAAAGAGATGAGTGTAGATGGCACTTCCAACAACAGTGACCCAGACAGGGCATGACATCAATAGGGCATGAAGAGCAGAGGCGCATTAATTGCCATGAGACCCCATCCTTCAGAGTCCCCGCTACCCTTGAGGGATGCCCAGTTCACGGAAGCTCATTTGTCCTCTGACTGCAGCTCCTGACCAAGGATCCTGAGAGCCGCCTGTCCAGCCTTCGTGACATTCAGAGCGTGCCCTACTTGGCTGACATGAACTGGGACGCGGTGTTCGAGAAGGCACTGATGCCCGGCTTTGTGCCCAATGTGAGTGGAAGTCCCATCTGATGTCATGCCACCCCTCTGCAGGGTCCCCGCCTTGGTGCAAAGCAAGACTTTGGCAGCTGGCCAGTGAGCCCTCTGCTGGCCACGGCCACCTGAGCACCAAGGGCTTATGTCTTGCTGGAATTCGGGGTGAACTTGGGCCTGATTTCCAGGGTCCCAGCCATGCAGGTTCCCTCCTTGTGGTAAGTCCTTGGGGGGTGCCAAGCCTTCTCTCTGTTACTGAATCCCAGCTCCATGTGCTCAGGTCCAGGTGTGGGGGTAGCAGGCTGATCTGCTCTTCTGCCTCCACAGAGCTGACTGCCAAGTACAGGAAGACAGGCGATGACCTACCCCGACAGGCAGTCTGCACTTGTTGCACAAGCTCGGAAGAGGGAGAGGTGGGATGGAAGGGGCGCAGGCAGGGACTTCTTTTAGGGAGAGTCGGCAGAGACCTAGAGGTGAAGTGAGGGAACCAGGACTGCAGGGATGGGCATTGAGCCCTCCAGGCAAAGGGATTGTCAAGGTCACACTCTTGAAGGCAGCAGAAAGCCTGGGTTTCAAAGAACAACTTTATAGCATTTAAGGGAATAAACCAGAGGGAAAATAATAGGAAATGGGACCCGGAGGGAACACATGCCACACCAAAAAGGCCTTCCAGAGGCCACGGTGAAGGTTTTAGGTTTTGTCCCCTGGAAACTGGAGTGTTTAAGGCAGGGAGGTGAAAGCAGTGGATTTACATTTTAAAGGAGGATTCTGGCAGGAGCTGCAGGCTCCTGGGTCCTCCAGGAGAGATGCTGAACGTTTGGACCTGCCTGGAAGCCTCCTGTGGTCCCTTCCTGCTGGGCAGTTGCATTTCTCCTGGAGGGAATTGCAGAGAGCACCTGAGGAATAGTGACAATTGGGGCAGAAATCCTGGGTGACATTCTGGTTCAGCCACCTCTGCCCTCTGTGACCAAGGAGAGCACACACCCCTGCCCCCGCTCACCTGTCCTTGCCCTGCCTGGTGGCAGTGGTGTGAGCAGGAAAGAGATCACAACATGTGCTCTTTGTCGTTGCCTGTTCCAGCCCCGTATGATGTGAATGGAGGTGAAGACTCCAGCCTGGAAGGCAAGAGATTTCTTGGGCCCACGAGGCTGGTTCCTGGGGAGCCTCAGACGTTCCCGGCTGGTGTTTCCTGTCATATTATTTTAAAGACTTCTGCCACTCCTTTTGGTGCAAAAATAATGTTTCCCCACATCAGTTTCTCCAAGAGTTCCAGGCTTCCAGACCCTTTTCACAAACCGTGGTAGCAGCACACACACACATTTCTGAACACAGACTCTCCCCACAGCCTGCCCAGTGTTCACCACTAAATCCAACCCAAGCCAAGCCTGGCTGATGCTAGTCTGTTCCTGTCCTCTGCCTGTAAGCAGCGCTGCATCTTCACCTGCTTCGCCAGTCCGCCTGGTCCAGGGCTGGCCCTGCTCTCCCCTGAGCCCACCTTTCTCCCCACTTCCCTCCCAGGCCGGGCTCCAGACAGGCTATGTAACGGCAGGTCGCACAGTGCTGCATCCCTGTCTTCCAGGCCTGGCCATGTGCTGTTCCCACTGCCTGGACCTCCTTCTACCTGCCCAGACCTGCCTGGCCTTAGGGACTCTGCCCGGCTGGAAGGCTTCCTTGACCCCAGGGTGGACATGGTGCTGCCTCTGAGTCCAGAAAGCTCCCTGGCTCTTCAGATACCCCTCGGACTGCTGTGGGAAACAGGCCATGGGGACAAAGTGTCCAGGGCAGGCTTAGCATAGAGTGGCTGTTTGGGTAGAGCCCTCCACTGTTCTCCCAATATAATTGTTTTAGGGTTTCACTTGGCCAACTGGGAGCTCTGTGTGAGCTGTGAGGGTATGTGTGGAAGTGTCTGTGTGTGTGCCTGTGCATCTGTGTGTGTCTGTGTGTGCATGCCAGTGCACTTGTGTGTACCCATGTGTCTGTGTGTCTATATGTCTGTATGTCTGTGTGCGTGCCTGTGTGTGTGCCTGTATGTCTATGTGTATCTGTGTGTATGTGCCTGTGTTTTTGTATCTGTATGTGTGTGTCTGTACCTATTATGTCTGTATATACCTGCTTGTGTGTCTATGTCTGTATGTCTGTGTGTCCGTGTACCTGTGTGTGTGTGTGTGCCTATAGGTCTGTGTGTGCCTGTGCATCTGTGTGTGTGTGTGTGTGCCTGTGTTTTTGTATCTGTGTGTGTATCTGTGTGTCTGTGTGTACCTATTATGTCTGTGTGTGTACCTGCTTGTGTGTCTGTGTGTCTGTATGTCTGTATGTGTCCGTGTACCTGTGTGTGTGTGTGTGTGTGCCTATAGGTCTGTGTGTGCCTGTGCATCTGTGTGTGTGTGTGTGTGTGTGTGTGTGCCTGTGTTTTTGTGTCTGTGTGCCTGTGTGTCTGTGGGTGTCTGTGGGTCGGCAGGTGTGCCTTGGGGCCAGGAGGGGCAGCTGCGGGGGCAATGGCTCCATGCTGGGAACAGGCAGTCTCCATCCCATTTCCCACCCTATTCTGCTGGCCAATGAGAAAGGCAGCTATGTGTGAAAGCGCAGACCTCACTGTCACCATTCTGTGTCCGCCGAGCACCTACACCCACCAACGCTGTCCTGCACAGGAGCTGAACCCCTGGGAAGAAAACACCCCCAGGGCCAGCTGCCAGGGAGCTTACAGATAACAGTGGGCAGCCCTCACTATGGATGACCTTTGGGGAGGGATCATTCTTTGGGATGGGGGACTGTCCTGTGCCCTGCAGGGTGTTTAGCTGCACCCCAGGACTGTACTCATGAGATGCCAGTAGCATCCCTTCTGTTGTGACCACCAAAAATGTCTCCAGACATTGCCAAGCATCCCCTGCGGATAAAGTTGTCCCCAGTTGACAACCACAGGACTAGGGTTTTGTGGAGCCATAAGCCAATAAGCCTACAAAGACAGAAAATAAACCAGGGGGCAGAGCCCTCGGAAGGAGACCAGCAGGCCCCACTGAACCAGGAGTAAAAGTTTGGGTCTCTTCTGCCATCTCTGTGACCTCAGGCGGCTGCACCCCAATTCTTCACAGATCAGATGAGAAACCAGGACCCTCGCAGAGCCTGGGGAGTAGTGCCCAGAGGCTTCCAAAGCCTCAGCTCTGAGCGTGTTCCCTTGGCTGACTTCCTTCTGAATGCAGGGTTTGGACAGCCCAGAGAAATATCCCCGCCTTCTCCATGGGCTCTGATCTGCCAAACTCAGGGCGAGATTGACGAAGGCCAGGAATCTCGATGCAGTCCTGCACATGAGGCACAAATTGCCTGATTAACGCTTCCTTGCGTGGTGTCTGAGCCTTCCCCGAGGCTGTGTGCTGGGATGCCCTGGAGGGCACCCAGGGCCAGCCTTTGGCTTTGCCATATTGTGTGCCCGCGCCTGTTGGCAGGTGCCTGCCTTTGCAGCCCCGTGGCCTGCTGCTCCTCCTCAGCCCCTTTCCTGCACACACCCACAGACTGTTGCACACTCACAGTCACACTCATACATAGACAAACACACGCACACTCATTTCCCACGCACACATGCACACTTGCCCCCACACACAGTCTCACACACATACATACCCTACACAAATACATGCATTCACATATACACTCACCCACACATACCCTCACACACATGCACACTCCCGTACAAACACACACAGACATGCAAGCCCCTCACCACATGCTCACCTACAGGGCCGTGAGCCTCAGCCCCGCCCACAGGCCCATAGCCTCCCTCTGGCTATGCTGTCTTCTAGCTGGAACCTTGCACAGGCCGCTTCCTCTTCTGGCAATCCCTTCCTCTCCTTGTCCACAAGGCAGTCTCCTACCCCTCCTTCAAGACAGCACAAAGCAAGGACTGGCCCATTTGCCAGTCTCAGCAGAAGCCTTCTGTCTGTATTAGGCCATTCTTGCATTGCTATAAAGGAATAACTGAGGTTTGGTAATTTATAAAGAAGAGAGGCTTAATTGGCTTACAGTCCTGCAGGCCGTACAGGAAGCATGGTGCCTGCATCTGCTTTGCTTCTGGGGAGACATCAGGGAGCTTCCAGTCAGGGCGGAAGGTGAAGCAAGAGCAGGTGTGTCACGTGGCAGGAGCAGGAACAGCAGTGGGAGTGGGGGGGTGCCACACATTCTTAAACTGCCAGATCTCTCACAAGAGCTCCCTCACTATTGTGAGGACAGCACCAAGCCATGAGGGATCCATCCCCGTGAACCAAACACCTCCCAAACTGGGAATTACATCTCAGCATAAGATTTTGCAGGGGACATGCAAATTATGTCACCTTCTGAGTGAAAGACAAGCCCAAGCTTGGTCTCCTCTGCAGCATTCCCAGCCAGCGCCACCACCTCCCTGCACAGAGCAGGCCTCAGCCTCTCCCGAAACCGTCTGCACGGGTGTCTAGGGATACATCAGTGGTCAGAACACTCTGTCACAGTGCGCCTGCCATCCTGCTGGGAGCTTCGGAGGGTGGGGGCCCCGGAGTGTTGGCTGGCGTCTGCCTGAGCCAGCCCCCAGAACAATGGGTGACGATCAAAGGCACTAGAAGGCCTAAGTGTGTGCTTGTCATGTGAGTGAACGAATGATGATGACCTACAGGACTGAGCATGTTCTGTGTACCTGGCATTGTCCTGATAACTCTGTGCGCCTTATCTCGTGTCAGCTTCACACCAGTCCTGGGAAGTGGATCCTGTTAATGGCAATCTCAGCAAGGTTAGGCAACCTGCCCAAGATTTCCCAGTGAGAAATTGACAGAGCTTGAATTCAGATGGTCTACATCCAGAGTCTGCATTTTTATGAATGAATCAATGAGTGGCAGGCAAAACAGGGCAGAGCCTGCATTTTTATGAATGAATGAATGAATGGCAGGTAAAACAGGTGTGGAGAGACCTGGGCCTGAAATTCAACTTGCTCTTTAGGGGAGGGCAACTTCTGGAGGACAGATGTGTGAAATCAGGGAAGGGGATTATAGTTGAATTCCAGGAGTTGGTGATGATGGGCAAAGCCCAGTGCCAGGCAGGGGAAGGGAGAGGCCACTGGCACTGCGAACCCACGGAGGGCCCACAGCAGGTCACAACAGAAAGGATGAGGCCCGGCCTCTAGACCTGGGAAAGCAAGTGGCAAAGGACATAGGACTCCACTCCATCAGCCCACGAATGACACAGTGACAACAACGGTAACATTTACTGGGCACCTACTGTGTGGCAGGGGCTGGGCTAGGAGCTTTTCTTGCATTTTCTCATGTCAGCCTCACAAACTTGCAGTAGTGCCCTGATCTTACAATGTGGAAACTGAGGCCCACAGAGGTTTAGGGAGTTCCTGGGAGTTAGGGAAGCCAGGACTTTCCTCAGTTGTGTCTGCAAAGTCCCTGTCTTCCTCCTGCCCCCAGGTCATGGCAAAGGCACTGACTGCCTAATCAAGCGGATTAGGCAGCGTGGCCAAGGCAAGTTCAGCCTTAGGTAGCGAAACCCTTTCTTGTAAATTGGGTTCAAGGCCAGGAATCCTAGGGAGGTGAGGGGACAGCAGAGAAGCAGAGGGAATGGGCAGTTGTGGAAGGGCCACCGTGGTCAAGCAGCCACTGTTCTGGAAGCTTAGCAAACTCTTCTCATCTGATCCCTCAACAACCTCTGAGCCTGCCATATTTCACAATGATGAGGAAACTGAGGCAGCGAGATGTTACAAGTCTCCCTCAGCGTCACTCAGGTAAAAGGAGAGGACACAGGGCCCAGTGGCAAGGCTGGCTGACCCCAAGGCTGTGCCTCGCCTCTCTCCTTCTTGGCCAAGTCACAGCAGGCCCAGCTCCTAACAGGCCCGGGGACCACCACTGTAGGGAGAGCTTGCTTCATGCCTGGCCCTAATTGAAGTACTTTATTATATTATTAATTCCCTATATGGGAATTTTTGTCACCCAAACTTTACAGATAATGAACGGAGTCCCAAGGAAGTCATGAAACTTACAAGGTCAGGAAGTAGCAGAACTGGGATTTTTCCCTGTGCAGCTCCAGAGCTGCTGTCATAGCCACCGGGCTGCATTGCCTTTGGGGACCGGCACCTGCGGCCGTCATCTGGGCTACAGCTCAGGAATGAAAGTGGCTACCAGGAATCTGGGTCCAAGGCCCAGAAGTCAGGGAGACCTAAATTCCTCCTGACCACAGCGGGAGGAGCCCCTGGCCAGGAGCAGGGCCGGGCCTGAGGGTCAGCTGACTGTAGCTCCCTGGGAGGAGCAGGGAACCAGGGCAGGAAGTTGGGCAGATTTTGAGCTGAAATTGTATTCTTAAGTTATTTAGAATGATTTTTCTAAAAAAGATAGTCATGACAGGACAATGTGCATAGGATAAAATAATAAGTGAAAAAATCAGATGCGAAAACTGAACTCAACCTAGCATGAAAAACAGGCATAGAAAGGGGCCTAAGGAAATACCTAGCTGTTAACAGGAGTGGGGTTGCCCCAGGGGGGCCATGTGTGTAAATAAATGATGTATACGGTGAGAACATGTTGCTTCTTATCATCAGAAAACAGAAACAAAGGTCACCCATGTATCCCACAGGGGTAGTTCATCATTACTTGTTGAATGAATGAATGACTGAATGAATGAAAAGAAAATTCAGTGATGGGTGGCATGCAGACAGACCATGTTTTCTTTTCTACTCCCCTTTAGAAAGGGAGGTTGAATTGTGATCCCACATTTGAGCTTGAAGAAATGATTCTAGAATCCAAGCCACTTCACAAAAAGAAGAAGCGGTTGGCAAAGAACAGATCCAGGGATAGCGCCAAGGACAGCTGCCCGCTGGTGAGTGCTTCACGGGAGAGAAATCCTGTGCTCATGGGGAAATGACTGAGCCAGGCCACTGTTTAGCACAAAGGGGATGTTTCACTCCTCCCTTCCAATTACCTTACTTTCCCGTAAATAAAATGCTACCATCAAACAAGCAGGGGGAAAGAGTGGAGGAAGGCATTCACGCTCCTGACATTCCTTGAACAGGAAGCTTGTGTAGCTCTAAGGCACAGGGAGGGACCCAGTGGTCCCGCTGCACCCTTGAGAAAACTGTTGTCCGGGCGCGGTGGCTCACGCCTGTAATCCCAGCACTTTGGGAGGCCGAGGCGGGCGGATCACAAGGTCAGGAGATCGAGACCACGGTGAAATCCCGTCTCTACTAAAAATACAAAAACTTAACTGGGTGCGGTGGCGGGCACCTGTAGTCCCAGCTACTCGGGAGGCTGAGGCAGGAGAATGGCGTGAACCCAGGAGGCGGAGCTTGCAGTGGGTAGAGATCCCGCCGCTGCACTCCAGCCTGGGGGACAGAGCGAGACTCCGTCTCAAAAAGAAAAAAAAGAAAAATGTTGTACCGCAGAGGCCCCTAGGGCTGCACGATGACTTTTGTGGGTCCTGGGGACTTTGCCTCTGTGGGCCTCTGTATTCGTTTCCTGGGGCTGCCATAAGCTGGGTGGCTTATAACAACCCACATGTATTCTCTCACAGTTCTGGAGGCCAGAAGTCCAAACTCAGGGTCTCCACAGAGCCCGGCTCTCTCCAAAGGCTATAGGGGAGGGGTCGTCCTTGGCTCCCCAGGCTTCCAGTGGCGGCCAGCCTCCTTGTCCTTCGCTAGCTCACAGCTGCATGACTCCAGTCTCTCCCTCCATCACCGCATGGCCTTATTCTCTGTCTCCACGTGTCTTCATATGGCCTTCATATAAGGACCCCAGTCATTGGGCTTAGGACCTACCTAATTCACTGTGACTTCATCTTAACTGGATTACATCTGTAACGGTTCTATTTCCAAATAAGGTCACATTTATAAGTACTTGGGGGTTGGGACTCAGGATACATTTCAGAGGACACAATTCAACACACAACAACCTCTCCTCTATAAAAGTCTATTAAAAGTTGAGCCCCTGGCATGATGGTTGTGAATTTCTGGTTTTCCATGCCTCTCACGTGGTCCTTAAGCGGTCAGGGAAATAAGCTCATGAATTTCAGCCCATATTCCATTCTAACGTGGCTTTTATGTTGGATTTAATGGCTTAACATGGAGAAAAGCATCTTTGTCCACCAGGCGACCCTCAGACACAGCCACCCATGCAGTCAGGGCCAGCCCCAGACACTTAGCTTGTCTTGTGCCGGTCCCAAGCATCTGAGGTTTCCATCTAGATCAATCTGCTGTCCTCTGATGCTCCGTCACTGTGTCTCCCTGGAACATGCTTTGTCATTTAGTCACCTCTCTGTGCTCTTTGACAGAATGGACACCTGCAGCAGTGTTTGGAGACTGTCCGGAAGGAATTCATCATATTCAACAGAGAGAAGTAAGTCCTTCATGCTGTACCCCTTGGGCAAAGCCCATCCTAAGTGACCCAGGGTCCCCCTGGCAGAATCACAGTCCCTGTCCCCCAAACCAGCCTTGACGATGAAAGGGAAGGTATTACTGGAGTGAGTCACAGGGCCCTGGTGGGGATGAAGCTCCTGGATTTTGAATTAGACAGGGCTGTGTTCTAATCCTGCCTCGCTGTGTGGCCTGAGCCAGTCTCTGGGAGCTCCCATGAGAGTGGGGAGGCTGCAGCAGCCCTGAGCGGGCACACAGGAACACAGGCGGCAAGGCAGGCTCACTGTGGTGAAGAGTAAGAGCCTGGGGTCAAGTTGCCTGGGGCCAAGTCCTGGCTCTGCCACTGCAGAGTGACCTGACCCTCCTCGTCAGCATCAGTACAGTGTCTCCACTCCTTAACACGTGGGGCCGTGAGAATTAAATGAGGCTGTTGTTCCACAGTACCTGGTATGGAAGGGGTTGTCAACACGGGAAGGTAATGACTTGTTATTAATATTTACTTGGGTAAGGTGGGTGGGGGATGCTGGAACCTTAGCAGCCTGGGATGGGAAAAGAGACACAGGGAGTCTGGGAGGGGCTAGATGGGGTGTGCCCTGGCCGTGGGACTGCCCTTTAAGGGGCTGGTCGCAAAGCAGGCAGACACCTCAGGTTCCGTTCCAGCCAATGATAATATCTAGGGGATGTGTGGCCGTGGCTGACTTGTCAGAGCTGGGGCTCCAGCAGAGGCAGCCGATGAGCCCCATCTGACCCACACTAAGCCAGGCTGTGGGTTGGTAGAGGCAGATCAGCGATGCTTCCTGCTCTCCAGGAGATTCAGATATTCATTGACTCAAAAATTCATTGATTGCTGGCCCTTATGCAATCCCCAGTATTCAACCGTTTTGGCTTTCAGCAGATGCTAGCAGCACAGGGGATACGTTGTAAGGCCAAGGGCAGCCCAGGGCAGTGCATATCACAGCAGACACCTGGCTTAGCCTGGATGGTTGGGGAAGTTCTCTAGTTGCCGTGCTGAGCTGAGTCCTAAGGCACATGTAGGGGAAGATGTGGCATTCCAGGAGTGGGAACAGTATACAAGAGTAGGAAGATGGCATGGCCGATACAGGGCCCTGCAGTTGGTTAGGAGGCTTGGATTACCAGAGCCTAGAGAGTTGGGAAAGGTGAGGGATGGGGCAGGGATGGGTGTTTGGATTCCAGCCACGGGCCAGTGGGCAGGACAGGGCACCAGTCCCAGTCGACACTGGGGAGACAAAGGAGGCAGCAGCCTTTCACTGGGTGGCTACAGCTCTGAAGGCCAGTAGGTGCCCAGATCAGCACAGACACAGACATCAGGCTTGGGCAGCAAGCCTCACCTGCTAGGGGACCACATGCTGGGGTCTCCTGGCTCCAGCCAACAGCACAGGAGGGGCCTTTGCAGCCACAGCCCATCAGACTTGGGGAAGGTGGGGACTGACGTCGTGAGTGGTTTCGGAGCTTATCCCAATTTCCCTGCAGTCCTTCCCGCTCTGAGACTCGTGGCCCTTCCCCCAGACTTACAAACCTGGACCCAGGAACTTCTGCTCAAAGAGCATCGGTGATCTTGGGCTCAGGCAGCCTTCATTCTCTGTGTATGGGCCATGGAGTCCAATGAGAGCAGCTGCTGGCAAATGTGAGTCTGCAAAAAGCTAAGCTGTGCGGAACCCAAGCAGACAGCACTCGCATTTCACCTTTTGCTGTGTGCCAGAACGTGCTTCAGTTTGGATTCTTCCTTTTAAAAGGAAATGAGAATGAGACATCCTTCCCTGTGTCATTTAGGAGTTGCGTCTGGCTGCTTTTAGCAGAAACCCCACCGTATAGGAGCTTCAACCAAGTAGATGTTTTCTTTCTCACATGGAAATGTGAATTGATGAGGGAAATGCAGTTGGCCTATGGACACCATTGAGATGTGTCATCGGGAATTGGAAGTGAGAGTGAGGCTGGCATAGTTTACAGGAGTTGGCAAAAAAGAAAGAGGGGAGAAGTCATGTGTTCCTGACAATGGGGAGCCAGGGAGAGCATGGCCATGGGGGAAGCTGTTGGCTGGGGTCTGAGCTGCAATTTCTGCTTCTTCATCCTGTCTTTGCTCACCTAAGTGCTTCCTCCATGGCCCTGATGGCTGATAGGCTTCCTGTCACAGCAGGCATACAGGCTTACTGCCATATAAAGCTATCCAGGTGAGAGGGCTTGTCTGTGTCCCCCAAGATGCTATATGAGCATCAGCCGACTCCATCTCCACCTCATCTTGTGGGAAGAGAGCCATGCTCCATCTACCCACAGCCCTCCCTGCTGCAGTTTCTCAGCAGTAAAAAATGCCTATGAGAAGCTGATTCATGATGCATGATTGCCCCAAACCAAGCATTTTTCCTTTAAACAAACAAACAAAAAAATAGTGAGACCTGTTTATCCTCCACTTCTGTCTGGAATCCCATGTTAGAGGCACTTGCTGTGCTGGCACTTGAGTAGCTGGAAAATTAAATTGAGCACCTTCTTCCCCACTTGAGCAGTGTGGTGAGTCGAGGGCTGGTGGGAGCCAAGCACCAAGCTGTGCTTGTCATCATGCTCCGCCTGGCCCACGTCCCTGGTGCCCAGGAGTTCTGCCTCCTTTCAATCTCCACAGACCTGGCCCTCAGCCTGATGCTGACTGCTCCTGCAGGACGTGCAGGCTCCCTGCATAGTAGGGGCTGCAGAGATAAATCACACATCATGCAGGAGTGCCAAAGTACAGGGGGATGATCAAAATTGCCTGGGTGCCTGATAGCATCTAGAGATGCTGCACCCAGCCATCAGTCTGACACCGACTGCTCCTGCAGAATGTGTAGGGGGTTGCCGGCTCCTTGCATGGTGGGGGCTGCAAAGATAAATCACACATCATACAGGAAGGCCACTGTCCCAGGGAGGCAGTCAGAATGGCCTGAGGGCCTGTTAGCATCTAGAGATGCTGCACCTGCTGCAGGTTACGTGGTGTCCCTCAAAAGATGGATCAAAGCCCTAAGCCCCACTACTTCAGAATGTGGCCTTATTTGGAAACAGGGTGGGTGCAAATGTAAGGAGATGAGGTCAGACTGGAGTAGGGTGGGCACCTAATCCAGCATGACTGGTGTCTGTCCTGACAAGAGAAGAGATGCAGGCATGGGGAGAAGGCCATGGGGAGATTGCAGTGATGCAGCTACGAGCCAATGAGCACCCAGCTTTGGTGGCCGTCCAGAGCTGGGAGGAAGGACTGGAGCGGATTCTCCCTCAGAGCCCTCAGAAGGAGCCAGCCCTGCCCACACCTTGATTTCAGCCTCTAGCCTCTAGAACTCTGGGGAATACATTTCTGTCATTTAAAGCCACCCAGTTGGTAGTACTTAGTTATGGCCACCCTGAGACACTAATACAGCCAATACAGCTCCCTAATCCATTCCTTCCCAACCAGAAGCTGAGAGAATAAGCATGGGGATCTGCATTTGAATATATCCTAAGCCATTCTGATGCTTAACAGTTTGGAATCTTCTGTAGGAGACAAGGGTGTCTAAGTGGTGCATCCTCTAGGGGGTTCTGAGTTGAGTCACAAGGACCCTGTCTAAAGCTGCGAACCCTCCCAGCTCTGGCTCCTTTGCCCTCAGGTATTCATCTGCAACTCCTACATTGAATTTATCTTAAAGATACATTCCTGCTATTCATGATTTTAGCAAAAGTCTACTGGCTGCAGGATGCTCCTGGGGCCTTCACTTCCCTGCACAGCTGACTTCCTCTTGCATAGGCCAAGTATGCTTCCTCAGCTAGAGAAAGCTCTCGGGCAGAGGGACGGTTCCTGCAACTCCCACTGTGGTAAAGACACCATCATCTGCATGAAGCAGCAAGTGGGAGCTGAGAGGACATGGGCAGGGCATTCACTGTGTCAGCCCTGCAGGACAAATTCATTCAGTCATTTGACAGCTAAGTCATAATCCTGGAGTGGGCCTCACACAGAAATGAGTCTTCAGGACCTGTGTGCTCAGAATGCCCATAGCCTGCAGCGGGGAGGATTACCAAACAGTGCGGTGTGTGTGCCATGAAGCAGACACACAGGGGCCACCGTGGGGACAGGAGGAGGTGCCATGGGGCTAACCTCTCTGGACGCTTGTTTTTAAACAGAGAACAAAATTAAGATCAGCACTGCCGAATTTTCTGGAAATGCAGCTTATTATTGGCTAATGGTCTCAGCTGGCAAAAGGCCACTGAGCCAGGTGGAGCATCTGCTCCCAGGGCTGGTCGGGGCTTTGAAGGCGTTGGTAGCTGAGACTTCCAGTGGGTTGAAAAATGCACTGGGGGGCCTGTCCTCCTATTCTTGGCCAAAGATCTGAGCAGGGCTGATTTTTCCAAGAGGTCTTTTCAATAGCATTTGACAACATTTTGCAGAATAAGAAGCTCCTGGTGAGGAAGGAATTTAAGGAGCATTTTCTATCTTTGCTATCTCTTGGAGAAACAAAAACAGATTTAAAATCATATAAAAGCTACCCTTGGAGTCCTTGAAAATATCACATGTAAAAACTCTAATATTGAATTTGTTACACCAAAGAATACTATTAATACCAATAACAATCATCATTTGTATGTGACTTTATGGTTTTCGATCATGTTCCTTTAATCTAGGGTTTCTTAACCTTGGCATTGACTGTTGACATCAGTTATTGGTTGTGAGGGCCGCCCTGTGCATTGCAGGATATCTGCAGAATCGCTGCCCTCTACCCACTAGATACCAGTAACACCTTCACAGAGTGACAACCAAAAATGTCTCCAGATATTGCCAAATGTTCTCTGGCAGGGCACAATCACCCCCAGAATTACTATTTTTTCTTCTCCCCATTTTGTGCATGAAGTGTTAGGTTCAGAGACATTGATAGTCATTTGACTAAGGTCTCACAGCCATCCAGTGGCAGAACCAGAACTGAATGTAGGTCTGATGGCTGGTGGAACCCTCTTTCTAGCTCTTCTCGGCCAATCTCAAGAATCAACGGCTTTGCAAACATTATTTTCATGAATACCTATTATTTGTACGTATATGCTGTCCTTTGAGGCAGAAAGTATAGATTTCTTCACATAGGATCTTTTCAGATCAAAATTCTAATATCTTTTCCCCAAATGCTTAATAAAGTTTTTCTGACCTCAAATTCAAGTATCCCAGGGAATGGCTCTGATTGGCCCAGCTTGGACCAGGTGCCATTCCCTGGGCAAATCAAATCTGGCCATTGGAGGAGGGTTATGATTGGTGCTGCCTGGACCAGGTGCCCTCCCTTAGACCAGTGGCTATGACCTAGAAGGGAAGGTCTATGAAAAGGTGGCAGCTCCTGTTTAAACCCAATGTTAGAAAGACAAAATAATGGCAGCCCACTCCACTCGGAAAATAAAGTTGCTAGTGTAGGGTTCATGGTGTCCAGGAGATGAAGAATAGAGAACAACAGATGCTGAGGCCTCACAAGGTAATAGAGAGAAGGCAGGGAGTCTCCTCACTTGGCCCCTCTGCTCCCAGCTCTGGGCAGGTGGAACACAGTAACTAGAGATAGATGGGGGTGTCGGGAAGGAGAACTTGCAGGGAGGGCCAGCTGCCCAGGCATGGAGGTAGTAGCCCCACAGTGGACGGCTAACTCGTGTAAGATACAGAATACAAGCAGTGAGGTGTTCTGAAATAAGCACACGGGGGCAACTAGTAACTTCTCTTATGGGTCCTTAAAGTTGATTTTCACTGCTTAATCTAGCTGTTATCACACACCCTGGCTTCTTATGAAAAAGCCTTGGACTCTCTGCCTGAGACCCCTGTGTTGTGAATTGAATTGTGTCCTCTCAGATGGCTTAAACCCTCAAATGGTTCATTTTCTGTGTAGAGACACAGTCCAGAGGTCCCGATGGGAAGTCTGGCTCAGAATGGCACAGAGTCCATTATTCACCACCCACTAGCATCTAGATCCCCAGATCCCCTCTCTGAGCCCATAACCAGGTACAAACGCACAGTTTCAGTGACGTACAACAACCAAGTGTGTTCCTTGTTCATGCTGTATGTCCATGGCAGGTCACCTGGGAGTGCAGCTCCCACATCTTCCCGCTGCTTCTCACTCCAGTCCATATGGCAGTGATCGTGACAGAGGGAAGAGCCCTCTGGAGAGTTTTGTCATTGGGAATTACACGCTCCGTCCGGATGGTAGCACACGGTACTTCCATTCATGCTCACTGGCCGGGACTAGTCACATGGCCTCACTTAACAACAAGGAAGCCCAGAGATGCAATACTGCCATGTGCTGGGAGCAGGGGCCAGAGTGTGTGTTGAGGACCCCTGGTGACTGCCCATCCATCAGGCCCCCAGTGCAGGTCCTTCCAGTGCCCCCACTCACACCAAGGAGGACCCAGCAAACCTCACCCTTAAGCCAGCTGAGGCAGAAAAGCTCAGCCTCACCTCTGAGTCTAGGGAGAAATCAACTGGTATTAGTGCCCAGAATGGGGCAGTGGAAAGAATGCTTAGCTGGGAAGAGGGGAAAAGCAGAGTTCTGCATTTGAACTCTCGACTCCCCTCTGAAAAAGCCATGTTGCCCATCCATTCTCACCCTGAAAATGGGCCTGGTTCACTTTCCTCCCAAAGGATGGATGTAGGTATTAAATGAGAAGGTGTGGAATGAAGAGACACTCAACAAATATCCATCCCCCATGACTCAGAAACCAGAGACTGCTGCCCTACTGTTCTGCCGGAGCCGTCTCATTTGCAAAGGGGAGGAGAGAGGGAGAGGAGAAGATAGTAAGAGAATCCTTGGCGTTTTGCATTGTCTTCATTTAGCACCCAGGGTTTGGCTGACTCCAGCCAAAGACTCCCTCAAATGCATTTTGCTTCAGGCAACAGCAGATAAGACTGGCAGAACCTTAATGATTCTGGCCAAAGGCTGTTATTGAATTCCTGAGATCAGAATTGCATACAAGATTATCTCCCAATAACTGTTGAGGTTTAAAAGTGGAGCCGCCAGTTACACTGAGTTTTTACTTAGGAAAGAGAAATCTCCTGGAGACTGGAAAGATGTTGTATTAGAGTCCCAGAGAAAACACTCAAAGGATAATTTACTTAGAAAGAATCGTTTACATGGGGTGGGTACAGGGACACCACAGAGGCTCTGCAGTACCCTGGGGCTCCATAGAAGCCAAGGTGTTACTACCTGGAGGCTGGAGGAGATGAAGGGATGGAGAGTCTCCATCAAGGGGCTGTCTTGATTGGAGCAGTAACTTCCAATATTCCCAGCAACTCCAGGCGGCAGTGCAGGGAGGAAGCTAGGGAACCAGTGCCCACACTTGGCACCCCTTGCTCTCTATGATTTCTGCTGGGGCTTCCCATTGGCCATGCCCAGCTGGAAGCCCACAGGCATGGGCACCTAGGCTATGGCTCCTCCAAGTCAGAATTCCAGGCTGACAAGAGGTAAAGGTGGTGCAAAGTGGATCCAGGGGGAGGCAGGAGATAGTTAGTCCAGGGGAGTTCTTTTTTCTTCTTTTTTTTTAGACAGAGTCTTGTTCTGTCACCCAGGCTGGAGTGAAGTGGCATGATCTCGGCTTACTGCAACCTCTGCCTCCTGGGCTCAAGCAATTCTCCTGCCTTAGCCTCCCAAGTAGCTGGGATTACAGGCGTCCACCACCACACCCAGCTAATTTTGTATTTTTAAGAGAAGCAGGGTTTCACCAGCCAGGCTGGTCTCAAACTTCTAACCTGAGGTGATCCATCCACCTCGGCCTCCCAAAGTGCTGGGATTACAGGCGTGAGCCACCATGCCCGGCCTAGTCTAGGGGAGTTCATTGGAGGAATATCCCATGAGAAAGAAACTGGAATCATCCAAATATTTAATAGTTCCAGAAAGCCGACCTAAGGCCAGTGGAGATGGAGCTCTTGGGCAGCAGATTTTGCCATTTCAATTCTATGTGAAGGAAAAGTTTCTCAGAACTTGAGCTCTTCCCAGATGGGATGGGCAGCCTTTGGAGGTGGAAGCAGGGCTTGGGTAAGACTGGCTGGATCTCTGCCAGGGATTCTGGAGAAGGGATTCTTGTAGTGTGTGCACAGTGGAACTGAATGACTTTAGCTTTTTTCTCTTTCAATATCCACCCTCCATTTCCAACTTGATTACCATTATTCAATTTGGTATGTGTCCTCCCACAGCTTTCCAGTAATTTCAACTCTGTGTTTGGGATTTTTTGGGGGGTTTTGTTTTGGGGCTTTTCTTTTTTAACGACAGAGAGGCAGGATATGTAAATGGCTAAAAGCACACTCTCTGGAGCCAGACTGCCTGGGTACAAATCCTGATTTTAGCTTTGTGGCCTTAGACCTCAAACTAGTGCCTCAGCTTTCTAATTGTAAAATGGGGTATTAATATGTACTTTATAGGATTATTGTAAGAACAAATGATACTCATGCTAAGCATTTAACAGCCTCGGTGACAGTACTACCCAATGTTTCCTAGTAATATTAATTATGTATGTAAAGGTAAACTGAGGCTGGAGCCGAACCAGGAACAAAGACACAAGGCAAATGGCAGTGAGAATAGCCTTTATTAGGACTCACGGGTGAGGTTCCTCAGTCCAAACCTGCGGGCCGAGGAAGTCGCCCTGAGGAAGGAGGGTGGGGGCTTCTTACAGCCTGAGAGGTAGGGAAGTTGGTTGTGCAAACAGGGCCTGAGGGGTCTTGAAACTACTAGGGCAGGAGCTGAGTAAGGGTCACGAGGAAGGGGTCTTTGGAAACTGTTAACCTGAAACTGCTGTTTATGAGCTTGTGGAATGCAGGTGAGCTGCAGGTCATGGGGGAGTGTGGTTGCCCAACCAGAACTCTGCCGCATGTAAGTCTGCAGGTGTGTACAAAGGTGAAGGGAGTCTTTAACAAAAGGCCTGCTACGCCGGGTAACGCTGCCATGTTGGGTCTAGATTCCTGCCTAACAATGTACAAAATGATCAGACCAATATAGTGCCATTCAATTAAGTATTGTGTCAAACATTATCATCTTTTCATTTTTTAAATCAACACACACACACACACACACACACAGACACACTGTTGACAAAAAGAGTCAAACTCTGTGAAATATTTGAAGAGGTTTATTCTGAGCCAAATATGAGTGACCATGGCCCGTGACCCAGCCCTCAGGAGGTCCTGAGAACATGTATGTGCCCAAGGTGGTCGGGGTACAGCTTGGTTTTAAACATTTTAGGAAGGAATGAGACATCAATCAAATATGTTTAAGAAATACATTGGCTTGGTTCAGAAAGGTGGGACAACTCAAAGCAGGGTTGGTGGGAGAGCTTTCAGGCTATAGGTAAATTTAAACATTTTCTGGTTGATGCTTGGTTGAGTTTATCTGAAGACCTGGGATCAATGGAAAAGAATGTTTAGGTTAAGATAAAGGATTGTGGAGGCCAAGTTTTATTGTGCAGAGGAATCTCTGAGATAGCAGACTTCAGAGAGAGCAGGCTGTAAAATGTTTCTTATGGGACTTGAAAGGGTGCCTGGCTCTTAGTTGACTATCTCCTGGATCTGGAAAGAAAGGAAGGAAAACAAAGGGGAAAGGGAATTCTCTATAGAATGTGATTTTTCCCACAAGAGACTTTGCAGGGCAATTTCAAGGTATGACAAGGAAATCTATTTTGGGGTTAAATCTTTTTTTCCTTGTCTCTTAATGTTATGCCAGGGTCAGATTGAAAGTAAATCGTGATACATGGGGTCAAATAAAATCCATCTGATGAGAATTTATGATTTATCGAGCATGACTCCCCAGACTCCTTAGATAGGAATTTGGGCAAGATAGAAAGTCAGAGCTTAGTCCTACACACACACACACACACACACACACACACACACACACACAAATAATAAAGCGCTTATCCCAACTCTTTGAGCCACAAGAGCGAAAGCCTCATGTATGTTGACTTGCCAGGGTCCACACAGCCTCCCAGATTGCCAGTACTGCAAATGGAAATCCAATTTTTGTCCTACTAGGATGCCTTGTAGGACATTTAATTACAACGAGCCTCCTTCCGTCTCACAATGTTGAGACAGAGTTTGCCAACCTGTATACACACCCCCTGCTAAAGAGAAGTAAAAACCATGCTGGACCATTTATTCCCTTACTCACTTTCCCATCTACTCAGCACACATGGATGGTGCACCAGCCCCAGGTGCTAGGGGCTATGAAATCACAGGTGGTACACACCCCCTGCTAATGAAAAGTAAAAACCACGCTGGACCATTTATTCTCTTACTCACTTTCCCATCTACTCAGCACACATGGATGGTGCACCAGCCCCAGGTGCTAGGGGCTGTGAAACCACAGGTGGGACAGTAGAAAGACACTGTGGTCCTTGCCTAGTAGAAGAGAGACCCATCTCAGACCAGAGACCAGGTTACCATTGCCAGTTCCATGCCCTGGTCTTCCTTGGCTTTTGGACCTCTCTGGAGACCCCTGTGACTCCTGGGGCTGGATTCCATCCCCTTCGCCTGTTTGTCTGCTCACCTACTTCAGGTCCTGACCCTCAGACACTCTTGTATATACTGCCTCCTAACACTTTCCATTCGTTTGGGCCTTCTGCCCTGACCCCCCAGGATAAGGCCTGCAGAACCAGCGGGGGTGGAGGGGCATCATGAGACATTCATTACAGTGATGGCAGGAAATTAGCTTTACTGATCTTCATTTTCTCCATCTGAAAAATGGGAGTATGTCCACCCTGTAATTATCACAAAAATAGCTGCCCTTCATAAAGTACACCCTACAGTGCAGGCCGATGACACACATTCATTCATCTTACCCTTTAAGGAGGTATCATTGTCCCCGTGTTAGAGATAAGGCAACAAGGCGAAAAGAAGTCAAGTGAGCTCCCCCAGGCAACTCAACTAGTAAACAGCAGAACTGGGATTCTGATCTAATGCTGCCAGACTCCAAAGCCTGCATTCTTCCCACTATATCTCACTGCCACTCAGAATTCCACAGAGCCAGGAAATGTATAGGGAAAGAACAAGAGAAATGATATGAATGGGTATGGAAGCCTTTTTAAATGTTGTTGTTGTTGTTGTTTGTTTGTTTGTTTTTTTGAGACGGAGTCTCGCTCTGTCGCCCAGGCTGGAATGCAGTGGCCGGATCTCAGCTCACTGCAAGCTCCGCCTCCCGGGTTCCCGCCATTCTCCTGCCTCAGCCTCCTGAGCAGCTGGGACTACAGGCGCCTGCCACCTCGCCCGGCTAGATTTTTGTAGGTTTTTAGTAGAGACGGGGTTTCACCGTGTTAGCCAGGATGGTCTCGATCTCCTGACCTCGTGATCCGCCCGTCTCGGCCTCCCAAAGTGCTGGGATTACAGGCTTGAGCCACGGCGCCCAGCCAAATGTTTTTGTTTTTTAAACCACACTGGACAAAGCAAGCTGGTCTCTCTCATCTAGGAGGCCAGGCCTCACCTGTGGGTAGTCTGCTGTGGATTGATGTTGATGTTAACTGACTCCATCCTAGATGTGTGTAAAAGCTCGATTTGAGGTTTATTGCTGGACATTTTATTCTACTCCTACATAGTACCCTGCCTTCAAAAATGCCTCTAGCCTGATTTATCACAAATTTTACTATGTGTCCCACTCTCACTGATTGAAATTCTCTGTCACAGAGGATTTCCTTCTGGCATCTCATGGTTGAATCAGGAGGATAAGGGCACACACATTCATCACTGAGGATTGTGGTCACAAAGCTGGCAATTAATTTGATAAGCTGTCTGAAAAACTAAATGTGCCTGCCATTGAGGAGATAACTAGCCAATGTGTATCAGTAGAATTGAGCTACCCCTAGTAATATATGCAAAATCCCTTTTCATTTCTTCCCGAGTTATAGATAACTGGACTGTGAGCTAGTCCTATAACTGAGCTCTCAGGGCCAACTGTAAGTGCTTCATACCTTTGTCTTGGTTCATGGATTCCTATTTGAGCAATGCAAGCATATCTAATTCCTTTGGAGCATGGGAAAGTCATCCCATGCTATCTTCTTTCCAGGTCCAGATTGAATGACCCAGGATTCAGTGGGAAGAGGCAGACTGCCCTGGGTTTGAATTCAGCCTCCCAAAGTCACATGATTACTAAGTGGCAGACCCAGGGTTAGGACCAGACAGTCTGGCTTCAAGCCCAGGCCCTTAACACTGTGCCATTCTACTTCATTCTGCAGAGACTTTGTCACCATGAATGCTCACTGTTTGCTCTCTGCCCTGCTCCCAGTCCTTTCAACAGTGAGCCTGGCACACAGATAATGCTGGTGGAAAGGAGGAGGGGAAAGATGGGGGAGGGAGGGTGGCATCAGCAAATGGGTAGACAGTGAATGATAACAGTGATGGATGGACGGTGAGTGGGTGGATGAGTAGATGGATGGGGGTTGTGGACAGATGGATGGATTGATGGGTGAGTGGATGATGAATGGGTGAGGTGTATAGATGAATGGATGGGTGAATATGCAGATGGGTAGGTGTATGGGAATTGGACAGGTGGGTGGGTGAATGTGTAGCTAGATTAAGGGGTGTTCAGGTAGTTGGGTGAGGGTGGACAGGAGGGATAGATGGATAGACATATGAGAATGGATAGATGGAAGGATGGGGTAGATGAATGGGCAGATTAATAAGTGGATGGATGAGTGAGTGGATGGGTGGGTGGATGGATAGAAAGATGGGGTAGATGAATGGGTAAATGGATAAGTAGATAGATGCATAAATAAGTGGGTAACAAATGGATGAGTGGGCAGATGTATTCATGGTGGTGGATGAATGGTGGTTAGGTGGACCGTTGAGAGTACAGATATAAGAAAAACACAGGCTTTGAAGCCCCCTCAGAATTGGATTAGAATGTAAGCTTTATAAGCCTGCAGGTAGATGGGTGGACGCCTCTAGAAGAGCATGTCCTTCTTGATTCTGCCTCCTGGCTCAGAAATAGAACCTGGTGGTGAGACATTGCCCACACCTCATTTAGTTACTGTTATAGCCCTCCAATACTCAGGGTGACAGTGTGCCATGTGTCAAAGTCTAATAAAATATATAGATAAATCTCTAAAATTAAAATATTTTAGGGTATCTGTGTTAGTCTGTTTGCATTGCTATAAAGGAATACCTGAGACTGGTTAATTTATATAGAAAAGAGGTTTATTTGGCTTATGGTTCTGCACTCCATACAAGAAGGATTGCACCAGCATCTGCTTCTGGTGAGGCCTCAGGAAGCTTCCAATCATGGCAGAAGGCACAGAGTGAGCTGGCATCAGCCATGGCAAGAAAGAGAGTGAGAGAGAGAGAGGAGGCGCTCCCAGGCTCCTTTAAACAACCAGCTCTCACATGAACTAACAGAGTGAGAACTCACTTATAACTGCAAGGACAGCACCAAGCCATTCATAGAAGGATCCACCCCCATGACCCAAATACCTCTTACTTGACTCCAACGTTGGAGGTCACATTTCAACATGAGATTTGAAAGGGACACACCTCCAAACAATATCAGTAGCCATCACCCAAATAGCATACATTGTACCCATTAAGTAATTTCTCAGCATCCATTCTAATGCCCTGACTTCACCACTGTGCAATCTATACATGTAACAAAATTACACTTGTACCCCATAAATTTATACAAATGGAATTTTAAAATCAAATTAAAATATTTTATTTGGGAGGAAAGAATTGCAATTCAGGGCATACATGCAGATCGGGTGGTCTTTAGTATCTCCAAAGAACAAAGAGAAAGTTAGAGGTTTCATTAGGAGAAATGTTACATATTGCTCTTTGAGAAATTTCATTGGCACTAGTAGGATGTTGAGGAGTTGGCAAGTTCTGATTGTTAAATAATAGCAGTGGGCAAAACTAGTCTTAGAATTGCAGCAGGTCATTTACTCTATTTCAGTTGGGAATGACAAGAATGACCCAGTTCATATTAGTTTTTGCGTGTTCCCTTTTTGGTCTGAAGCTCTGTCTCTGAAAGTGTCATTGATCGACCATGCTGTAGTTAGCCTTAATTATCCCTCAGCTCCAGGATGGATCTGTCCCAGTTGTCTCTGTCCCATGTTGCGGGGAAGATATGTGGGTCTTTGTCAGGGATCCAGACCACAGTAAAGTAACAAAAAGGCCAGAAGGAAAAATCTTCTCAGAGTGAGTTTGTCTGTGGTCTAGTATTGATTTCCATCTTATTAGTCCACGGGCATGAGCAGTCATCTTGAAGTGTTGAGTTAACATGATCCTGTTAGGAGAGGTGGCATCACAAAGATTGGAGAGGCAATAAAAGTTTAAAAATTATAATACAATTATAATAAGAGAAATAATTAACAACAATACAATTAGTTTGTACAATGATTTTGAACTCAGAGCCCAAGCCTAAGGGCAAAAAACTAAAATCTAAAGACCATGGGGGAAACTGGGTGAGACGTGTTGGAGCCATTGAGTCACATTTTATGACTGGGTTGAACTAAAGAAGAAAATGTCAACTTGACAAAAGAAATCACCAATATAACTTGACCGGAAAGCTGTGCAAGGGTTATTGTCAAAGCTGCCTAGAGCAATTACTTATTGTGAAATGTGAATTACAGCATTATCCTGCCAAATGAAAAAGGTAGCATCGGGGAGGGGAAGAGTCTCATTCTGATATGGAGTCTTGTGCTGACACCTTAGGATAAGCTGTTTACAGTGTGGAAAACACCCCCTTCTTATTTTGGTTTGCAGTTTAAATGTCTCTGGTTATGGCATCAGGAAGCTTGGTGAACCTTCTTTGTGGCCCACACATGAGGCATGAAACCTGCTCCTTAAAATGTATCTAGTTTCAGTGTATCAGGCTTTAGGAACAAAGCAAGTCTCATTTTAGTAATTTTACTTAAGAAAGAAAGTTGAATTGGAAGAATTCCAATTTAGGACCTAGGCTAGTCTATAAGTAGATAACAAGAATTCAAAAACAATGTACAGAGTTACAACCCAGTAACAGGTGTATTATGGTTTTTCTTTGGAAACTTTTTCTCTGTAGTGATCATATAGGGATCTCAGATTTAAAATCTCTTGAGGCTAGAAAGCCACACCAAGGCAGACTTTAGATTTTACTTAGAGTCTTGTATTAGTCAGGGCTGCCTAGAAGGACAGAACTAACAGGATTTATGAAGGGGAGTTTATTAGGAGAATTAGCTCACACGATCACAAGGCCAAGTCTCACAACAGGCCGTCTGCAAGTTGAGGAGCCAGGAAGCCAGTCCCAGTCCCAAAGCCTCAAAAGTAGGGAATCCGATAGTGCAGGCTTCAGTCTGTGGCTGAAGGCTCCAAAGACCCTGGCAAATGTAAAACTGGATGTCCAAGAATCTAAAAGCTGAAGAATTTGGAGTCTGATGTTCAAGGGAAGGAAACATCCAGCATGGGAGAAAGATGGAAGCCAGGAGACTTAGCTAGTCTGATCTTCCCATGTTCTTCTGCCTGCTTTTATGGTGCTCACCCAGACTGAGGGTGGGTCTGAGTCTCCCGTTCCACCGACTCAAATGTGAATCTCCTTCGGCGACACCCTTAACAGACACATCCAGGAACATCCTTCAACCCAGTCCAGTTGACACTCAATATTAACCATCACAAGACTTAAGGTTCCTGGGCCCACCAGGAAGTGACAATTGTTATTTACTCATTATAAGATGGGGATGCTTAAAATCAGGTACTTTGTGCATATTTTTAATATGAAATTTCAATCAAAACCTTGATAATATACCCCATGTTTGAAATTGTATTCAACTATAAAGAGAGGGCAGAATTTTATTGGATTTATGCAAATAACCATATTACCATATGAATACTCACAGCTATTTCTATTATATGTAGAATTTTAAGAAAATAACCAGAATTATGCCTGATAACCTATCAGATTTCTATGAATTTACATAATTATTGAAACATTCATATCGACATGTCCATAAATGTAAGTGAAATAAGATCATTTATCATTTGACAGTTTTTCTTATATGATTTATCAGATAAACCTAATCATTTACTGCCTCTGCAAGATGAGAGATGTATCCTTTGGTACCTTCCAGGCGTCCAACTAGAAAATCCCAAAGTCAATTCTAAGTAAAAAAAAAAAACAAAAACAAAAACAAGAAAACCCTTAATGTAGGATGTGATTATGGGGAAGTTTGTTAAAGATCTTAAAAGGCTCAGAACATTTGATCAAAACAGAATCACATGTCACTGTAAAATAATAATCATTCACTTAACCAAAGCGACAACCAAAAGACTCCAAAAGCAATACAGAAAACCACAAACCCTTTCAAAGCTCAGTTTTCTTATGCAATAAAAACCTAATAAAGGCCACACAGAAAATTATCTTGTTAAAACATAAAATCTTTCTTTCTTAGGACAAATACCAAAAAGATAAAGAAAAACCTTCTGCAGTATGATTGTTTCTCCTTATAGGAAGCTCATTTAGATAACCTGGAAGTATAGGACACAGAAATAATGTATCCAATGATATGAGTATACACTCAAGTATAAAGGAACGCAAACAAGAAAACTAGTACCTTAAGCAGAGGAATACATGGCTCTGAGTAACAACATTTGAGGTTTCTGGTTATGACGAAAAACTCACACATATCAAGAAAAACCAAGAGTACAGAATTAAGTTATACTGAAGAAAAACATTGCCTTTTTTAGACCTTCAGATAAATGTTCCAGCATCAGGCCATAACAGCAGAGTTAGAACCGGAGAAAGATTTCATGGGAGCTGACAAAAACATTGAAGGAAAAAATTCTCATCCCAGGTCTTCTGAACGGGAGAAAAAACTAAGGTACAAAGACGTATGACTCCGAAGGCACATACAGGGAGGTATAGCAAAAGCTGAACCTCTGAGAAATTTCAAAAGTAAAACATTACCCCAAGAATGAAATGACCATTTTGAATGAAGAGAACAGCACTTTTAACCTGAAACTAGGGAAATTAAATAGATCTCAGGAATAAGATTACTGTAAAGAAACAGATCTTAGGCCAGGTGTAGTGGCTCACACCTGTAATCCCATTTGGGATGCCTGAGCTCATGAGTTCGAGACCAGCCTGGGCAACATGGCAGGGAGGCTAAGGTGGGAGGATCACTGGAGCCCAGGAGGTTGAGGCTGCAATGAGCCAAAATCACTCCATTGTGCTCCAGCCTGGGTGACAGAGGAAGACCCTGTCTCAAAAAAGAAAAATATGAAAAATACCTTAGAATTGAAAATCAATGTAAGATTCGCGGGGTGCAGTGGCTAATGCCTGTAATCCCAGCACTTTGGGAGGCTGAGGTGGGCAGATCATGAGGTCAGAAGATTGAGACCAGCCTGACCAACATGGTGAAATCCTGTCTCTACTAAAAATACAAAAATCAGCTGGGCTTGGGGGGCGCATGCCTGCAATCCCAGCTACTCAGGAGGCTGAGGCAAGAGAATCATTTGAACCCGGGAGGTGGAAGTTGCAGCGAGCCGAGATCATGCCACTGCACTCCAGCCTGGGCGACAGAGCAAGACTCTGTCTGGAAAAAAAAAAAAAAAAAAAAAGTAATGTAAAATTTTATGGTGTAATGGTGAACACTCTGGACTCTGGACTTGGAATCCAGAATTAAAAATAAAAACATCTTGCAATTTTATTAAGAGCAGATTAATACTTCAAAAACATCTTTTTTAATTTAAATATAGGGAACCTTTTTTTGTAGTTTTTTGCTGATGTATTTTGAATATCAAAGCTCAATTGTTAGAAAGGTTATCATAAATAATTCCTTTTAATTGTAGCCAATTTGATCACATACAACATTACTTTCATACGTTTCCCTTTCACAAGCCTTTCTGTGACTCACAGACCATGCATGACATGCCTTAAATATTCTGCTTTGTCTTCTGCCTCCTCCTTCTTAAACAACTCAGTCATTTTATTTTAGGATAAAAATTTACCACACAAGATTCTTTCTTATTCAAAATTAGTCTCTTTTCTTTGCAACCTTCCTTACCAAAAATTTACCTTCATATCTATAACTTTCTTCATATCTTTCTCTCCTACTTACTGATTCTTTTATATCTTGTTTCTATTTTCTTGCTAGATCTATATTTTAAAACCACCTTTAAATAGCCTCTGAATTAGACAAAACATTTTTTCTCAATAAAGAACATATTTTGTCTTTCTTATAATAATTGTTATTAAAAACTTCATTTTTGTATATTTTATATATTAATTAAAATTTTTAACTCTCAGTAACCTAGAATTTTAGTAAAACTCTAGGAAGCAAGATCTTTGTCTGTCATGTATCAACATTGTGAATGAGAACCGTTTATAATTTGAAGTCTTAGTTGAAAATGACCCAGACATTTAATGAGTACCTATTAATTAAACATAACCTTAATATTTTAAACCACATGAAAAGTTTATTCATAGACATTTGTCCAGTTTACATTTTTCTGCTTTATAGCTTACCTAAATTACTTATGAGAATTGAGATATCAGACAAAGGTAATCATCATTTCAAGTTATTTCTCTATTAATAATTTTTTAGCCTGTAAATATCAATTGTTTACCGAAGCAAAAACCCTAAAGTTAAATGCATGGTGTCCTGTCAATAACTCAGAAAATATGTCTGCTTTTATTAAATTAGCAATACTAAATTAATTCTATTCATCAAGTAATTGCAGGAAGATCATTTTGTTTTAGGCTGGGTTCATAGCCTTATGATCTTAAAACATATAGAAAAAGCAAAATATAAAACTGTCTGACAAGTAAACCCAGGCAAATAAAAAATGTATGTAGACAATTACGAAGATATTTTAATTTTATTTCATTAACAATTTTATTTTTATTTAATTTATTTACTTTTTTTTTTTTTTTTTTTTTTTTTGAAATGCAGTCTTGCTCTGTCGCCAGGCTGGAGTGCTGTGGCACAATCTTGGCTCACTGCAACCTCCACCTCCCAGTTTCAAGTGATTCCCCTGCCTCAACCAACTAGTTTACCAAAGATTTACTTAAGTGACATGAACTTTATAAAATTGATTAATTACTGTATATTTTATATGAGTGCTCATTTATTTAAATCAGTCAAAATAAAATTAAGAGATTTCTGGCTGGCTACATCAGATTTTATTATGTAGACAGAAGATACAATGTAATATGTATATATATACATAAACACATCTAGACATATATACATACAAATGAAGATCTTGTGCTTTTTATTTTAGAATTTTGTCATGGGATGGTAATACAAACTCACTGGTTTACAAATGATGGTTGGATCCAAATTATTTTTTGAAAAAAATGAGATAAGACTAAATTTTAAGATTTTTTTTTAATTAGGTAATCTTTTTCTTTCTTTCTGTCTCTCTCTCTCTCTCTTTCTTTCTTTTTTTTTTTTTTTTTTTTCCACAGTCTCACTCTGCCACCCAGGCTGGAGTGCAGTGGCATGATCTTGGCTCACTGCAACCTCCACCCCCCAGGTTCAAGCAATTCTCCTGCCTCAGCCTCCCAAGTAGCTGGGATTATAGGTGTGTGCCACCACGCCCAGTGAATTTTTGTATTTTTAGTAGAGATGGGGTTTCACCTTGTTGGGAAGGCTGGCCTTGAACTCCTGACCTCAGGTGATCCACCCACCTCAACCTCCCAAAGTGCTGGGATTACAGGTTTAACCCACCACACCTGGCCTATTAGACAGTCTTATGAAGGCTGTGAACCAAATTTGGGGTAAGGCAGTTTAAGTTGCCAATATACTGAATTGGACAAAGAATAATGTGACTAAATTATGTGAGGAGGCCCAAAAGATAAGTTATTTTATTATAGCAGAGCTTGTACCATATTTTCCTGGTCTTAAGTCTTTGTCCTTGAAGATCAAAATGTTGCAGTTCCTTTTTAGTATGAAGATAATGTCTTTTACATGGAAATTTTTTCTTTGCTTTAAAAAAAAACAGCATGAAGATCAAAGTGATTTTATTTCATTTCTGCTGGTTTGCAAGTGTTCTTCATAGATATTATGTCAGACTAGCTAAGGAGTTTTGGACAAAGAGAGTTTAGCTTAGAGAAGGATAAAGAAAAGAAATTGTGAGAAGGATGGGAAGAGCGCTGGACAGAAAAGAATTTCAACTAGTTTTAAGACAGTATATTGTAGTGAGGCAATCTTTGAGTACTGAACAATTCTTTTTTTTTTTAGCCTCAAGATATCAATGAGCTATCATATCTTATTTGAAATCCATTATTTTATAGTCATGGTATTTTAATTCAGTTTTAAGAACACACACTCTTTAAATAATCCTTGCAGTGTTTGAACATGTTACCAGCTGGAGTCCCAGAAAATATGTTGGCCTGCCTTTGAACTTTGAGAGCCCCATTTTGTGAATGTTCTGGTCTAATGTCAAATACACAAAAGCCAATTAAACACAAGTGCTGAAGGCAAAAAGTCCAAATAAATGCCAACACAGACAGAAAATAAAGTCTATATTTACTAAGAAGGATGATAAGCCACCTCTTCAACTGAGGGTAAGAGGAAATATCCCATCACCAAGGCCTCAACCCGAATGGAGCCTCCCAGCTCTGTCCTCTGGTTCCTGCCCACTTCACTAGGATAATGTATTTTAACCGTGACCACCTTTCCCAGTTGCCCTGTCTGGAGAGCTGCAAGCCACGGGGGCAGAGGAACTGCCCACCTTGGTCCTGGGCCTTTGCATGAAGGGTTGGGGGAAGGAACCACCAATTCACTGTCTTATGAAACACTGTTGCTGCTGGTATTTCAGTGTTATCTGAAGGACTTACTCAAGTACCAGCATTGTTGCAAACACTAGGCATTCCCACTGTGCACACACTCACATTCACACACACAACTGTGACCTGTCAAAGGGCATAGACTGTTGTAGTCATCTTAGGATAACCCTCAGGACCCTGCATATAACAAGCATATAGAGAGGCTTGCTGGGTGAAACAGCTCTTTCATTTAAATCAAGACAACAGGTGTTGACAACCCGCTCTGCAATCTGTTGGAAAGAAACATATTAGTTTTAAAATTAAGGCTAAAACCTCTTTTTCAGAACAAGGTAGAACTAAGAGTAATTATTATTATTCCCAGCCCTATACTAGATATTTTACATGTATTCTCTATGATCCCCTTAGCCTCCTGCAAAGTGAACGATATAATTCCTAGTTTTACATAAGAAAGCTGAGGCTAAGAAGAAGATAAAGCGACTTGACTAACATAACCCAAGTAGAAAGTGTTGCGAGCCAGGATGTGAGTTGAGTTCTTCCCTGCTCTAAAAATTCTCATTGCCTCCTTAAATGTCTCCATTCCGTACTTGCTGCCGCCATCCACAGGCAGTGACAGCTGTGGTATAGTGAGTGAACTTTAACTTGAAGATCAGAAACAGAGGGACACTGACATCTTCCAACACGTGAAAGGTGACCAAGTGGCCAACTGCTAGGAAATGCAGTGTTTGGAATCACACCCCCTCAACATAGTTTGTAATAGGATATTTTGTAAGTCTGTGTTTAACTATTTGGATATTGTGGGATTATTTCATTAGTGCCTGTCTCCCCTTTCGACATTGAGCTCCTTGAGGACAAAGAATATGACTGTTTGGCTTGCCAGAGGATCCCCTGCTCCTAGACATGGTGGCTGGTACACTAGTGGGCAGTTAATACATGTATACTGAATGAATGACAGCTGGGACTCACCACCTTTACTAACTGTGAGCCTGGGTAATATAAATATATGATGTAAACAAAAATATAAATGATTTGCTCCAGACGACCACCAGAGTATGTGCCAGAGAATAGGCAAGTAAGCAGGGTAAAAGAAAACTTTATTAACTTGCCAATGTGAAGCGGGGGGTGGCAAGGTTCACCGGTCTCCAGCGGTGGAGGCCGACGAAGTCGCTCCGGCGTTCTCGGGCGAGGTTCCTAGGTCCGCACATGAGCAGGGGCCAAGGAAGTTCGCGCCGCGCACCCGCCGGGAGCGGCTTTTATGTCCTGGGCCCGGGAGTGGGAGGGCAGTGGGCGGGACATAGGCGGGGTGGGGCGGTAGGCGCGGCTAGGTAGGTTTTGATTTTCTTCGTCAAACGTCAGACCGCACCTGCGCAGTCGGCCTGTGTCTTTCCCGGGCGCGGGAAAGTTGACAATGAAGAACCTGGAAATGCGCCATTTTAGTCCCTTTGTTCTTTTGCTCCCTCCCTCCCTCCGTCCAGACAGTCCAACCTTTTATTCATTATGGTGATAGGGGGCGGCGTCATCTGTCTAGCTGCTTCCTGCTGTTAGGGGGCGTTGTTATGAGGGTCTATGGTTGGCACCTGGACATAGGGATGTAGGACCATCTGGTTGAAGGTGACATGGGTGATCTCTTGAACTCTGACTCAGAGAAATTTGATTAAAACAGGAGCGAAACATAAGACAGAGGATTAGTATGGGAATTAGGAATGGGAGCCTCTGCTGTATTATGGGCAGCAGCCATACCGGTGGTCTGGGGGTGAAGGGGGTATTGTAGGTTTTTAATTCTGCTTTAATCCTGTTTAGGGTTTGGATGTTAGTGTCTACTAGGCCTGACTCGTTTACGTAATAGCAGCATTCTTCTCCTAAGAAGAGACATGTTCCTCCTTTTTCGGCAGTAAGTAAATCTAATGCTCACCTATTTTGTGCTGCTACCTGGGCCACTGAGGTAATTTGATGCTGCAGAGAGGCCAGGCTTTCAGCTGAAGCCTCTATGGCCTCTTGGATTTGAGATGTTAGAGATCGGGTAGACTGTACCGAGTGGGCAAGTGCCCCAGTTCCAAGCCCTGATGCCACTAAGGAGGAGGCCAGGGAGACTCCGATGACTAGGGGAAGGAAGACAGCCCGTTTTTGGAGATCATTAGGAGGAGGGTTAAATTGTATGACGAGTTCAGCTATTTCTGCTTTGCTATATAAGGTTAAACTAGGTACTAGGGACACTGGGACACAGAGGGATTGACCGATGGATGTGTGATTAAGGACCTTGAAGAGGGTTTTGTTGCACCAGAAATAACCTCCGATGGGAGCCATCTGGGTCTTAGCGGGTGGCTGGGTATAATTACACCAGGAGGTGTTTGGGGTAGAGTAGCAGAAAGGAAGGATTGGATTTTCTGGGTTTTGGTATAGTGGGACTTGGAGTAAGAACGGTTTTTGGGAGGTGCCTGTAGAGTTAGTTGTAGCCTTGAAAGCAGTAGGTAAGGGGACTGCCACTAAGGGGGCTCTTACAAGGGCCGCACAGAGGAAACAGTGGGAGAGATTTGTTAGGTTGGCTGCCCGTGTTAGGTTTAACCCTTGATGGACTAGTTTTAACCATGAGAAGGGGTCCTTATTGGAGGAGTGTAATTGATCTTGTAAGGCCTGTTCTTGTGATTGTATGGCTAAGGTTAAATTCTGTAGGACTTGTATGTTTTGAGGAAGGGATTTTTGCTGGACAAGTGTTCTTTTTATCAGGAGAGTAGCCATGGGATATGAACTAAGAATTGTGTAGCCTGTGTAGAGTCCACCTTTGACTCCGTCTGCCCATCGGGGGTCCCATGGGTCTTTGATATTTAATTGGTATTGAAGGGGGGTTCGTTGATTCGCAACGGTGAAGAGAGCAGTGGGTTTCTCCTGTCTGAAGGTTGCATAATGGCTCTTACAATAAATATGAGGGCATCCTAGGTTCTTTTGTTTCCAGTAAGTCTTACAATTGTAATGTGTCTGATCGTGCAGGAAGCAGAGAGCCTTAGCTCCGGCCACACTGCAACACGATAGGGTGAAATTTATAGTAAGATGGGGTTGGCAGCCTGAAGGGGGGCAGTCAGCAGCACCTTGTAGCTGTGAGTGCTGTTTATTTTTGCGTGACCAAGTTTCAACTATAGAGAATCTCCATATGAAAGTTGGGTTAGTAATAGAGATTGAAATACAAGAGAAAGCTAGTGATATAAGACTTCCTCTTCAGTGTAATCACAGAGTACACCTTGCCACTGAAGATGTTCTATAAAGGTAAGCGGGAAAACCACTGTGATGGGCTATTATCCGGAGGCAAGTAGGGATCTGGGGTAATATATTGGAATTCTGTTATGTTTATATAGAGTATGGTGAGAAATCGGGATAAGCGCAAGAGGTCAGGGAACATGTGGTGGTTGAGGGAGTTTGGTGAATTTGAGGCGGATAGGGGTAAGTCTAGTAGATGTCCACTGATTGTCTTCGGTAGGGGCCTTTTTTAATTGTGATATATGGACCCAGTGCGTTTGTCCTAGAAGTTTGGCTGCTGTGTATGTGGATAGGAGGACAGTATAGGGGCCTTTCCACCTGGGCTGAAGATCTTTGGCTTGGATATCTTTTAAGTATACTTGGTCTCCTGGGCTGAGAGAGAGATGTGGGCTATAGGTATCTGTTGGAGGGGGGTGTGCTAGTTCTGCATGTTGTCTCGGGAGTTGTCTCAAGAGGGTGAGGTATGGAAGATAAGTTGCCAGCGGAGAAGAAAGGGTGGGTAACTGCTGGAGGGTGAGGGGCCAGCCGTAAACTAATTCAAACGGACTGAGGCCTCTTGGACTCCGTGGGGCTGCTCGCAGCCGGGTTACGGCCAGGGGAAGGAGAGTTACCCACGATTGTCGAGTCTCGAGGGAGAGTTTGGTGAGTTGCTTAATGAGCCCGTTGGCCTTCTCTACTTTACCGGAGGACTGAGGTCTATAAGGGATGTGGGGTTTCCAGGTAATGTGTAGAAGGGTCGCCACTTGCTGGACTACTTTGGAGATGAATGCTGGGCTGTTGTCAGACTGAAGAGTGAGTGGGAGGCCAAACCTAGGAATAATGTGTTCAATGAGTATGGAGGCAAGTATATTGGCGGTTTCTCCTGTAGTAGGATAGGCTTCTATCCATCCTGAAAAAGTATCAACGAGGGTTAGGAGATATTTGAATTTTTTATGCCTTGGCATGTGGGTAAAGTCAATTTGCCAATCTTCGCCTGGTTGGTGCCCTCTGAGTTGATGGCTCGGATGGGGATTCCGCAGTGCGCCTTGAGGGTTTGACTTGAGGCATGTGGAGCACTGTCGGTTGATTATCATTAGGTGTTTCATGAGTGTGGGGCAGTGAATGAGGGGGCTTAGGAGGTTATATAAAGCTTTGGGTCCTATGTGTAGGAATTATGTATGTCTTTTAGAATGGTGTGGAGTTGAGTTTCAGGAATAACTAATTTATTATTAAGGTAAATCCAATTGTCTGCAGCTAGTTTGGCTGTTGAATCTTGTAATAGTTTGGTCTTTTCCTCTTGGGTATAAGTAGGGGTATATTGAGGAGAGAGAAAACAAATAGAGGGAAGCGTGGGAGTGGAGAATCCGGCTGCCGACTTGGCAGTGGTGTCGGCAAAGTTATTGCCAGCCACCACCGAGTTAGATGGAGGCTGATGACCTTTACAGTGTATGATGGCTGCTCTGGAAGGCGCTGATAAAGCGTCTAGCAGTTTGAGTATCTGTTTTTTGTTGACTATAGGGGTACCACTGGTGGTTAGGAACCCTCTCTCTTTCCAGATGACAGAGTGGGTGTGTGCAATCAAGAAGGCATACTTGGAGTCTGTGTATATGTTTACTGTTTTTCCTCTGGATAGGAGGAGAGCCCTAGTTAGTGCGGTAAGTTCTGCCTGCTGTGATGTTGTTCCTTGTGGTAAAGGCTTAGCTTCTAGGACAGCAGAAGATGTAACTACCGCGTATCCTGCCTGTTTCCTAGAGAATTTATAAAAGAACTGCCATCTACAAATAGTGTTAACTGAGCCTTCCAATGGCTGGTCATGTAAATGTAAGTGACTAGGTGGTTGGGCCTCTAAAATTTCTGGACAGGAGTGTTCAGTACGAGGTTGCTTGAGAGGGTCAGGAAGTAGGGTTGCTGGATTCAGAGAGGAACAGACTCCTAGGGCAATGGTGGAGTCTTCTATGAATAAGAGGTGAAAGAGTTGGAGTCTGGACGGGGTTAGATGGCTAATACTTCTGTGGGCAATAAGATCTTGAAGGCGGTGAGTAGAGAAGACTGTTAGGTTACCACCCCTAATGAGTTTCTTTGCTTCTTGGGTTAGGCAGGCTGCTGCTGCTAGGGCCCGAAGACAGGGCTGCCACCCTTGTACGGTGGGGTCTAATTGTTTAGATAGATATGCCACGGGGCAGTAGGTGGCACCTAGAGATTGGGCTGAAGGACCCACTGCAACTTTTTGTCTTTCATCTGTGAAAAGCTGGAAGGGGCGTTGGAAGTCTGGGAGTGAGAGAGTAGGATGTGAGAGAAGGCAGTTTTTCAGGTGAGTGAAATGTTTATAGATTAACTTTGGGTTAGACAAAGGTCCTTGGGGAGTCTCCTTGACAGCTGCATATAGAGGCTTAGCCAAGATTCCGAAATTAGGAATCCAGTGTCTGAAAAATCCTACTAGGTCTAGGAAGGATTGAATTTCCTTAGCGTCTTGAGGAGGAGAAAGATTTTGTATTAGAGTTAAGCGGTCTGTGGTAAGTGAGTGTGTCGTAGGAGTGATCTCAATACCTAAATATATGACACATTGTTGTGAGAGTTGAGCTTTGTGTTTGGATATTCGGTAACCTTTGGATCCTAAATGATTAAGGAGGATCGCAGTGTCTAAAAGAGAGTCCTGTCCTGTGGGACTACAGAGTAAAAGGTCATCTACATATTGGAGAATTTTACTGTTGGTAAGAGGACAGGAGGCTAAGTCTTTTGCTAGGGCCTGCCCAAAGAAATGGGGGCTGTCTCGGAACCCTTGGGAAAGCACTGTCCATGTCAGTTGGGTGGAGGTATGGGTGTCTGGGTCTTCCCATGTAAAAGCAAAGAGAAACTGACAATCTGGGTGTAGGGGAATAGAAAACAATGCATCTTTTACATCCAGTACAGTAAAGTGTGTTGTATTAGGTGGAATGAGAGAAAGAAGGGTATAGGGGTTGGGAACTACTGGATGGGTGGGACAAACAGCTTCGTTGATAAGATGAAGATCCTGCACTAACCGAAAAGTTCCATCTGCTTTCTTTACAGGTAGGATTGGGGTGTTACAGGGAGAATGAATGGGGATGAGGATGTGTTGGCTGAGTAACCTAGTAATGATTGGTTTTAGTCCTCGTAAGTGTTGTGGAGAGAGAGAACTGTGGGCGGGTTGGAAACTGAGATGGGTTTTTAAGTTTTATAAGTATTGGTGGATGATGGTCCGCCAGGACAGGAGTGGAGGTGTCCCACACTTGGGGGTCGATAGGAATGGGGAAATCGGGGAAAGGGTTAGTAGGATTGTTGGAGTCATTTGAGTTAGTCAATACTAGAAGCAGATGGCAGGTGGGGTGGGGGGTGCTAGTAGGGATGGAGATACAGGCTTTCAGTTGACTTAAAACATCTCGGCCCAGTAGGGGAGTGGGGCATGAGGGGATAATGAGGAAGGAGTGTGCAAAATAGTTGTTGGCCAGGCAGCAATTAAGGGGTGGGGTTTTCCGAGGGCTGGACGGGGAGCCATTGACTCCTACAACAGAAATATTGGAGGGAAGGCTAGGCCCTTCAAAAGACGGCAAAACAGAGTAGGTAGCCCTGCTGTCGATTAAAAAATTAATTGTCTTACCAGGAGAGTTACCCGCGGCTCGGTGAGGGTGATGGGGGTTCCCGAGTCCCGGCACCTTCAGTCATCATCCAGATGTAAGAGCTGGAAGGAGCTCCCAGGGTCCTGAGAAGGGACATCACATTGAGGCACCATGCCCGTTTTCAGGGTGGGGCAGTCAGACTTCCAGTGCCCTTCTTCATGGCATGCTGGACAAGGAGTTGTTGGCAGACGAGGGTTAGGACACTTTTTAGCCCAGTGTCCAGCTACTCCGCACTTACAGCACGGCCGCATTGGCTCAGGTGGTTGGGGACTCTGGGGACATCTATTAGCCCAATGCCCTGGGTCACCGCATTTATAGCAAGCCCTTTTTATTGTCTTTGAGCCTCCAGGGGTTTTGCTCTCCAGTTTTGGGTTACGGCTAGGCTGCAAAGCAGCAACTAAGGCTTGAGTCTGGAGCTGTACCTTCTGTTTTAGGCGGGCCTGTCGTTGGGCCTCAGCCGTTTCCTCCCTTGAATTATAGACCTTGAAGGCTGACTTGACTAGGTCTTGAATAGGAGTTTGAGGTCCATCCTCTGCCTTTTGGAGTTTTTTCCAAATATCCGAGGCCAATTGTGAAATAAAATATGATGCTAGAATAGTGGCCCCGGCTGGGGAAGCTGGATCTAACCAAGTGTATTGAATTAAAGCCTCAGTTAGCCTGTTTAAAAATATGGCCGGATTCTCATCTGGACCTTGAATAATTTATTTTAGTTTATTAAATTTTACTACCTTATTTGAGGCCGCCTGCATACCAGCCAGAAGACATTGAGTCATCATACCTCGTCTTTGGCGGCCTGGCTGGCCTACTTGATAATCCCAGTCTGGGTCTATAGAGGGGACTGCTTGTTCCCCTAGTGGGAAGGCAGGGTCTGTTAAGTGTAGTTGGTTGGCATGCTGCCTGGCGGCCACTAGGATGCGCTCTTGCTCCTCAAGGTTTAGAGTAGAGGTAAGAATAACCTGGAGATCATGCCAGGTTAAATCGTAGGCCTGGCAAAGGTATCTAAACTCTTTGGTGTAAATTGTAGGGTTGGCAGAAAAATCTCCTAAGCATTTTTCAATCTTTGAAAGATCTGCTAGTGAGAAGGGAACATGAACTCTAACTACGCCCTCTGCTCCGGCCACCTCACACAAGGGTGCTAAGACCGCAGGGGGGTTGGATAGGGTGGGAGTAGGAGCGGGGGTAGTTAGGCAATCTTTAGAGCAGGTATGGGCAGAGATAGGCGAACTAAGATGACCAGGCGGAAGTGCCGAGGGGTTGGAGGGAAGTGTAGCCTCAACAATGGTGGGAGGGGCTGAGGAGGGAGGCAGAACAACCGCCAGAGCAGGAGGGGGAGGTGGAGCCGAAAGAGGAGGTGGGGCCGAAGCGGGAGGGGGGGTAGAGTATACGGCAGGAGTGGAAGGGAGGGAGGGGAAGTAAGGTCTTCGGGCAACTCAGACAGGAAAGATGACTCCCTTTTTCGGACTTTGTTAGGCCTGCGTCCTTAGCCAACATGACTTGAGCCAAGGAACACTGGCTACACAGGTCCAGATGAGAATGCAAGGCCCAAAATCCTTGTATATAATTAATTTTGGACCACTTGCCTAAGCGTTAGCAGAAACTACTGAGGTCGATTAAAATGTTACGGTCTAGAGTGCCCTCAGGCAGCCATTGAGACTGATTGTCTAATTTATATTGTGGCCACACCACAGTGGAGAGGAACACCAGTCGCTTTCGTCTGAGATCTTGTTCTGATTTGCAAAGTTTTGAGATTTTTTAGAAGACACCCTAAAGGGGAGTCTCTAGGTATTTTGGATTGGGGGTTTCCCATTGCCTTCCTCTCGCCTATAGGCAGAAACGGAAACCGAACTCTACCTGGCTACAAAGCGTCCTTTGGAGCCACTAGAGACCAGCGGGAGGCTCCTGGAGCCAGAATGGAGATTACCTCCAGGCGGACGTCTCCATCCTGGACGGGTCTCCCACGGAACGGAATGGAGATTACCTCCAGGTGGACGTCTCCGTCCTGGACGGGTCTCCCATGGAACAGAATGGAGTTCCTTTGGGCAGACGTCTCTGCCTTTGGGAACTTCCCTGGGTCACCTGGTGACTGGAAAAAAAGCCTTGGGCCTGCGCAGGACTTCTGGCCAAGGAATATGAGAGGGAGGCAAAAGGTACTCACCCCTAGGAGACTTGGAGGTGGGGAAAGCGATGTCCAGGTCCTGGTCCGTCTGGGGCGTGGAAGGAGGAGGCTCCTCGGACCTTTGGGGGGGGGCCCTGAGGAGGGGTCTCCTCCCGGGTTTCGGCACCACTTCATTTGCTCCAGACGACCACCAGAGTACGTGCCAGAGAATAGGCAAGTAAGCAAGGTAAAAGAAAACTTTATTAACTTGCCAATGTGAAGGGTGGGGGGCGAGGTTCACCGGTCTCTGGCGGTGGAGGCCGACGAAGTCGCTCCGGCATTCTCGGGCGAGGTTCCTAGGTCTGCACACGAGCAGGGGCCAAGGAAGTTTGCGCCGCGCGCCCGCCGGGAATGGCTTTTATGTCTTGGGCCCGGGAGTGGGAGGGCAGTGGGCGGGGCATAGGCGGGTCGGGGGCGGGACATAGGCGGGTCGGGGGCAGGGTGGTAGGCGCGGCTAGGTAGGTTTCGATTTTCTTCGTCAAACGTCAGACTGCGCCTGCGCAGTCGACCTGTGTCTTTCCCGGGCGCGGGAAAATTGACAATGAAGAACCCGGAAATGCGCCATTTTAGTCCCTTTGTTCTCTTGTTCCCTCCCTCCCTCTGTCCAGACAATAAATATATGATCTCAAGCAAGCATCACAAGGAGCCACAAGATGGGAATTATTATCTCCATTCTATAGACAGAGAAATTGAGGCTGTATGCATTAAGTAACCCACCCAAGTGCGCCTCAGCTGTGCTTTGATCCCAGGCCTGTCTGGCTCCAGCGCACAGCACCCTGGATGCTTTAATGATCAATCCTTCCAGGCAGGGGAGGGTTTGAGCTGACTGCCTGCCCAGCGTGTCTCCTGGACATGCCTCCACAACCCCATGCTGCACCACTAACTCAGATCTGTGCTTGTTTGCAGGCTCAGGAGGCAGCAGGGACAGGGCAGCCAGCTCTTGGACACCGACAGCCGAGCTGGAGGCCAGGCCCAAAGCAAGCTCCAGGATGGGTGCAACAACAACCTCCTCACCACCACCTGCACCCGCGGCTGCAGCAGCTAAGCCCACACTTGTTGCTGCTCAACAGGACTGCACTTGTCTCTGCCCTGCCCACCCAGAGCCCCTCTTTATGCCCGGAAGGTCCCTGTCTTGCCCCTGAAAACATCAGATGCAGAAAGAGCCCTGGACTTGGAGCTGGGAAGCCTGGGTTCTGGTCCCATCTCCATGACTGATTCACTGTGTGACCTCAGACAAGTCACGCCCTCTCTGTGCCTCAGTTTTCTGCATCTGCCAAAGGGGTGAAACACTTCTGCCCCACTTCAAATTACAAGATTATGGGGAGAGCCCAATTAGATAGGAAACATGAAAAACCTCTGATATTTATAAATCATTTTTACGTGCAAAATATAACCTTAATATGTGAAGTGAACCCCCATTCCCCAAAGCAATTAAACCGTCATGACTTTGCAATTTGGCACACCCTAGCTTGTTAGAGAGCACTTTCAGAAAACACAGCCCCGACAGCAAAATAAATATCTGATATTTTGGCCCCTTCTGTGAAAACAACACTCCTAAATCCTGAAGCAAAACCTGAAGTGTCTTCATGTGCATTCTCTGGCAAGCCACAGTCCTTCTGACCTTGTAAGATGGTGCAGCATGCAGACCAGCCTTGTCCCCAAGGTCTCAGTGCTGCGGTCTCGCTCCTCCCCTCATTTAAGACCACCCTTTTAATTTCAGCAGTACTCACCACCACCATATCCTTTGTGCTGGGATGGCACACAGGTGTCCATTCAGATGAGAGTCAGGTTACTCCTACAGAGTGTAATCAGCACCCCATCCAACTGGCCCGAAAGCCCAGACCTGCAGCAGAACTCTCCAACTCTATCAGCTTTCAGGGTTTTCTCTCCTGGGAAGGGTGTAAAATCAGCTTGTCAGCATCTTACAGAGAGTACCCCATCTGTATTGGTGGGGCGGCTCCCTCTTTATACATTAGGAAGCATGGGTGCTTAGAAAGTTTATTTCAGGAAGAAAATGGGTTCACACAAAAAGCAAACTACGTTCTGATCTGCTCAGGGAGAAGCTTGCCTTTAACTGGAAGATGTTGGGATAAGCAGGGAAAGCTTAGACTTTGGAGTCAGGTTTGTGTTCAGAATCCAGCCTTGCTGGCTACTAAGTGGGAGACCTTAGGCAAGGCATGCAATTGCTCTGAATGGCAGTTTCCTCATTTTTAAATGAGGATAATAAAACTAACGTTGCAGGGGAGTTATAGGGTTAAAGAAGATCCTGTGTGTAACCCCAAGCATTGGATGACTCATTGAATGGCCTTTTTTGTCAGCATAATAATCATCATTATTTAGATACTTTCTTCCTTCACTCACCTGGCAGGTCAGTTTTCTCTGCAAACAAGCCTCCTGTTTAGGATTCTTCCAAATGTTCTTCCTGGAGTCTTTGATATTTGTTACATCCTGCTGAAGTTCGATTGTGTTTTTATTTTTTCATCCACCTTCCATTGTTCACTTTTTACATGATTACTCAATCCTTGGGGCTGTCCATGTCATCTCTTAGATTTATTAAAAGACATTTTAATGTATGGTGAGGTTTTATATTTTTGTTTTAAAAAAAGAAATAGTCACTGTTTTCCTCCTTTGAACTGAGGCTATTTCTGGATTGTGTGGTCCTCGTCAGTTGACTTGTTTTGCACACTTTTCTTTACTTCATGTCCCCATCAACAACCAACCTGCTCCCCACCTCCCCCAGGAAATAATGGACCTGCTCCTCTCCTCACTGTGACCCTGGAGGCTCTTAAGATTTTTTTTTTTTTTTTTTTTAACTGGTCTGAGTTCACAAATTAGGGGCAGGAGCTGCAAGTTGCCCTAGGAACACCAGATTTTCTGGTTCTGTTCAAGTTGGCATTTCTTGTTTGGAATAAACTATTTCTTGGACATTCCTTCTCACCACTTTGTTCTTAATTCAGGGTTGGGTGGGATGGGCCACGTTCCTCTTAGAGTGAAGAGACTCAAGTTTAATTAGGAACACAGAAATGGGCATGGTTGGTGGTGTGGACACCAAGCCAATGATGAAATCACTTTGCCCACAGATGAAATCAAACTTAGCTTGGCAATTCAAGACTCTACCTAACTTGATCACAATCTACATGATTATTGTTGCTATTTTCTATTTCCTAAGGTACCATCTATTCACTAAGGAAAAAGTACAGAAAATTCTTCATCAAGAGAAAGACACTCTTTAACATTCCCTCACATTACCACGCAAACCCAGGTGCCAATGAACCAGTATTTTCCTTTTCATACTGACTTCTTGATTTTCCACTTTCCTGCTTTCATTCGTCCTGTCCTCTCTATTGGGGATGACTTTCAGCGCTCATCTGTACATGTTAAAATTCCCATTTCTCAAAGGCCAATTCCATTTCTCCCATGATGTCTTCTGGGGCTCATGGCACCACCCACCCAAGCTAGATGCCACCTCCTCCACGAACTCTCGCGCACACTTGCTGTCACTCACGGCTCTGCTTGCTTTACCTCATGCCTCTGCTTGCTGTGACTCATGCCTCTGCTTGCTGACAACTGCACCATCACGTTACTCTCGCCCATGCCTCACCCTCCTTACCTTCAGGCTCCCTCAAAGAAGCCGGGTCAGATTCACGTCCATCTCCTCATCCCACCCTCCTGTCCTGACAGTGCCTGGCTTCTAAAGGAGCAATCAACAAACTCTCTGCTTAGGGACGACTTACTTCTGACACCCTCCTGTCTTCCACCTGGCTCCACTGTCACTTCCCAGAGCTTTTTCCTCCACAGGTCCCAGTGTTTTCCCAGGGGCTACCCTCCAGTGGTATGCCCAGTCCCCATTCACCCCCTTCAGAGCCACCTTTCCGTGATCTCCAAGTTCCAAATGAGTTTCGCCCTTCCTTCATCCGAACCCCCACTTCCAGTAGAGCACTGCCAAGAAAGCAATCTGATTAAAGAAATCCATTCCCACGCAAGAATTTGTGTTAGGATTTACCTTATGAATGGAAATTCAGGTGCACCAGGACCAGCTGCAGACCAGTGGTGCACCAGGACATGCTGACAATACCAAGTCAGGGTCCATGCTGTGAGTAGCAAGGATCCAGAACTTCTGTCTGTGGCCAGACCACCATGCCTGTTGATTTCTGTATATCTATGGTTGTTCTCTTGCTACAACTGCAGTGCTGAGCAGCTGCAACAGAGACCCTGTGGCCCACAATGCTGAAAATATTTACCGCCTGGCCCTTTAGAGAACAAGTTGCAGAGCCTTGATCTAGAAGACACATCTGGGACACTAAATGGGAGGATGGCAAATGCACATTTGCTTCGCTCATCTGCAAAAGCCAGTGGGTCTCAGAGTTTGGCAATTCAGCCCTGTGGGTTCCCAGGGGGAAGAATTTGCAGGGGAATGTATGGTCAATTTGCCCTCACCAGTTGACCCTTGAGCTTTTTCCAAACTGGAGCCTTAACCAATAACATTTCCCAGGTCAGTATTATTGAAAGTCTCTGTATTAGTCCGTTCTCACATTGCTATAAGGAACTATCTAAGACTGGGTAATTTATAAAGAAAAGAGATGTAATTGACTCACAGTTCCATAGGCTGTACAGGAAGCCTGGCTGGGGAGGCCTCAGAAAACTTGGAATCATGGCAGAAGGTAAAGGGGAAGCAGACACGTCTTACATGGCTGGAGAAAAAGAAAGAAAGAGTAAAGCAGGAGATGCTACACACTTTTAAACAACCAGATCTTGTGAGATAATTCACTATCAGGAGAATAGCTGGAGGGAAATCCACCCCCAGGATCCAGTCACCTCCTGCCAGGCCCCTCCCCCTATATCAGGAATTACAATTTCAAATGAGATTCGGGCCAGTCCTGTGGCTCACGCCTATAATCCCAGCAATGTGGGAGGCCTGAGGATCACCTGAGGTCAGGAGTTCAAGACCAACCTAGCCAACATGGTAAAACCTCATCTGTACTAAAAATACAAAAAAATTAGCTGGGAGTGGTGGCACATGCTGTAATCCCAGCTACGCAGGAGGCTGAGGCAGAAGAATTGCTTCAACTCAGAAGACAGACATGGCAGTGAGCCGAGATCACGCCACTGCACTCCACCCTGGGTGACAAAGTGACATTCTGTCTCAAATAAATAAATAAATAAATAAATAAATAAATAAATAAATAAATAAGATTTGGGTGGAACGTAAATCCAAATCATATCAGTCACCCTCTTCTTGTGACCCTCCTCCCATGTAACCAGGCCCTCCCACAAGTCCGCTACACAGTCTCTGCTTCATGTAGTTTGGTTTCCACAGCACTTGTCACACTGCCCAGTTGATGGTTTTGTGCCCCACTTCTCCCCCCTGGAGGCTGTGGGCTCCATAGGGTGGGCTGTGCACAGGCAGCCCCCAGCACAGAGCTGCCTCAAGGCGGGTCCTCAGTGGATATAGAAGTTGCACAGACATGCCCACCCCAGCCCCTAACTTGAGCCACATTTAGCAAACACATGTCACTTTGATGATTCAGCCCACGCACTGTGCCTCTCCTGTGGCATCATTTGCTATCTGTCCCCTTGCCTCTTCCAATCTCAAACATGAAATCACAGCACAGTCTCTTCCATTAGCGACTGCCACAAAGAACAGATATCTGTTTCTTCCTGGGTGATCACAGACAAACATGATTAATGGATTTCCCTGTTGGTGTTTCTGCATTTCATGTTTATCCCCTGCCACTCTCAACACACGTTTTCTAATTCTTTCCACCTAGCAGGGAGAGTGGCGAGTCACACATGAGCCTCTCCCAGGCAACATAGCTGCCATCGTTGCATCATCCTATTTCTAAAAATCCATTTGTGCAACCACCTTCTGTGCTTAATTCAATAGCATTTTCTAAATAGAAATTAATTTCACACATTGCTTTAGTCTGAATATTTGTGTCCTTTTAAATTTCATATGTTGACATGTCAACCTCCAGGGTGATGATGTTGAGAAGTAGGGTCTTTGGGAGGTGATTGGGCTATAAGGGTGGAGCCCTCATAAACAGAATTAATGCCCTAAGAGGTCCCAGAGAACTGTCTCACCCCTTCTACCATGTGAGGACACGGAAAAGGTATCAAAAAGCAGATCCTGCCAAGACACCAAATCAGCCATAATCCTGGACTTCCCAGCCCCCAGTACTGTGAGAAGCAAATTTCTGCTGTTTATAAACTACTCAGTTTATGATATTTTGTTATAGCAGCCTAAACAGACTAAGACACGCATCAGATTTTTAATCCTTAACAATTAAGAGTGAGGTTGGGAAGTTCTCTAACAGAGTTGTGGCCAAGACCAAGAGAAACCTGAGTCCTGCCTGACCAATCAGCTTTCTCCATCTGTCTCAAAGCTCTCTTCTGTTCCCCACCACCACACCATGTTCCCCAGAGAGTTAGGAAAACCTCAAAATAGGAATCAAAATGACTATATCATATTGAAGGTCAAGTCAAAGCAAGAAGCACAGTACCAAAGCCTTAGCAAGGCCCTGGAATCTTCCTGAAATTTCACCTTGGTACCAGCAGACTCAAGGGTACCAAGCACAGCAGCCCAATCCATTAGTAATAGTGGCCCCATCAATGGCTCAGGTTCAGACCTATCAGAAGGGACATTTCTCTTTCATTGTGGGAGAAATGAGTAAGGTGCAGACATGCCTGGCAGAGGAAAATGTGCAGAGATACCCTTCTAAGCTGTCAGAGAGTCTTATTCTCTCACAGAAACCAAAATCAAATAACCCAGAATGTATTCACTTGCCTTCTAGACATCTTCTTCCATACAGTTTCCCCACTCACTCTTTGTGGTCATGACAAGAATGTATTGGTGGATATGCTTTTCTATATGACATTTTATGTCTATACCTCTGAAGTATTAGCCCCAGAGCCCTCCAAGCCTCCATCTTGGAGGGCTCTGGATGTTACTAAGATCTTGACACTGACCCACCTGCCCACAAAATAACAAGGCGACCCAGAGAGGGGAGCTACCTTAGTGTGCTCAATGAACGCCTCCTTTGCCAAGACCAGCAAGATGGAAAAAAGATGATGAAGGATGCATTCCAGGCAAAGAAGACCAACAGGCAAAGGGCCCTGAGTTCAGAGTTACCCTCAGTTCTTCCAAGAACAGTAAGGAGGCCAAGGTGCTGGAACTTAGTGAGTTGACTGAAAATTGGTACAGATGTGGCTGCTGAGCCAAGCAGGACCAGATTATAGAAGTCCTAGGGAACCCCAGGGAAGAGTTTGGATTTGTGTGATGAGATGCCCTTGAACTGTTTCAGGAGGGGAGTGGCTACTGTGTAGACAAAAGACAATGGGGTAGGGGTAGGGACAAGGGTAGAAACTGGGAGGATATCAGTTGGATAGATGAAACAGCAATCCAGGAGAGACACTATGGCAGGGTGGCTCAGTGGGGGAAACCTGAAGATGTAGATGGATCAGTGATATAGAGCACATCACCGTGACCTACCACTACATCACAGTGGCTCTCAAACAGATGGATTTGACACATTTCTGGAGAACTTGAAGGTTGGATTCAGGTGATAAAGGAAAGGAGCAGGACTTTAGCGTCAGAATGATCTGGCTGTGTTACCTTGGACCAGTAACTTGAGATTTCTGAGCCCCAGTAATAATATGTTAGAAAACCAGCATACAGATTAAATAAAATCATGTATTTAGAGCTCCTATTGCCTGACATGCAATATACGCTCTGTGAGACATGTCCTTCATCTCTCTTGCAAGAGCAATAAAAGCTTTAGAAGCTTTGGGTTGAGCTCTTTTCTCCCAATCTGCTTCTCTTCTTAGGGAGTTGGCTTTCCCTCTGCCCAACGCCCATACCCTGCCTCTTCTTCCCCTTCACTCCCTGATTCTCATACTTTACCTCTCAGATAAAAACATCAGCCTTGCTGAAAGGAGATCTTAGTAAGAGTCTCCACTGAGGTCTTCTGAAAAGATTGCTTGTTTGCAAGAGGATTTTTCTAAAGGTATACTGTATCTATTTGCTTTCTGCTACAAGCAATGGAAAACCCAACTCCGACTGCCTTAGAAGAGAATAAGTGTTATCCCACTTAATAAGGAGTCCAGCTAGGCACAATGGCTCAACCCTTGTAACCTCAGCATGTTGGGAGGCCTAGGCAAGAGGATCCCTTGAGGCCAGGAGTTCAAGACCACCCTGGGCAACAAATTAAGACCTCATCTCCTACAAAAAGAAAATTTAAAAATTAGCCGGACACAGCGGCATGCATCTGTAGTTTCAGTTGCTTGGGAGGCTGAGGCAGGAATATCACTTGAGCATAGGAGATTGAGGCTACACTGAGCTATGATCACGCCACTGCACTGCAGGCTTGGCAACACAGCAAGACCTGATCTCTAAACAAACAAACAAACAAACAACAGCAACAAAACAATGAGTCCAAGGGAGGGAAAATCCATGGCATGGAATGGGGTTTAGATCAACACCATCGGAGCCCAGGTTGGTCCATCTCACTGCAGTGATGTCCTTAATGTGCTGGCATTGTCTTCAAGCTGGCAGCCCTCATGGTTTTAGGTGGTGCCACAGACATGCACATACTATCCAGACACAAGAGCACTCAGGGCACATAGAAAGGGCTCTGCCTTCCTACGGATCTCTCTCAAAGAAGAGAAGTTTGTCCCAGAGTGCCCCAGACTTTCCCTTATAACTCACTGGTCAAATGTGGGTCACATGCCCGTCCTGAACCAGTCATAGGCACGGGGATTGGGATTGCTATGATTGGTTTATGCCAATTACAATCCACTCTCTGAACCAGGAGATCGGCCCCCCTTGCCCTGTGTGATGTGGAAATGAGAGATGCACGTGGCCAACATTGAAGTTCTGTAAGGAAAGAGGAGAAGACATGTTGGCTAAACACATAGCTCTTAACAGAGGGAAACTGAGACTTCATTGGATTTGAGAGAAATCATTACAGTTCTGTTAGCAATGGTGCCCACATAGACCTCTCTAGCTTTGATTTACCAAAGAGAGACAAAAGGCACAGAAATGATAACTTTGTGTTCTCTTATTGCTTCATCACATAAAATCCCCTTCTGTGAACAGTTAGCTTATAGTCATTTACGCTGTATGGTGGCTATAACTTGCCAGGCTTCAGCACATCAGAGGTGGAGGACCCATGAAGAGCCTGGACCAAGGGAAACTGATGTTTATTGAGAACCAACCACATGCCGGGCCCTGGGCCACATGCTCTGCCTGGATCATCTCATTTGATCCTCAGGTTTCTGCAAGGCCAATATTGTTATCACCTTTTCACAAAGGTGGAAACTCAGACCCATTCTCTCATACCAGAGAGTAGCTTTCTGTACATGATGAACTGAAAAAGTGCCCTCAGTGGGTATCTAATTCCAAAAATTAGGCACCTGGAGACAGAGAGAGAGCGAGAGCAAGAGCGAGAGAGAGAAAGAGAGAGAGAGAGAGAGAGAGAGAGAAGAGAGAGAGAGAGAGAGAGAGAGAGAGAGAGACAGTCTACTGTGTCTTCCACGTCCAAGGTCTCAGAAAATGCACTCATTACCCAACTTGGCTGGGGAACCAATCCATCTACCAATCAGGAGCCGCCAGGGGGATGTACAGGGAAAAAGCATGGTAGTCATCCTGGAACCCTATGGGCTGAACTCAGACACTCACCTCTGATGAATAGAGCATGGAAAAAGAAAACAAGTAATGTTACGGTAGAGAAACCCAGAAGACCCCACCTAACCAAGTGATCAAAGATACCATTGACAGACAAAGTCACGTTGATATCATCTATTCTCTGAAAAGATATGATGAGAAGGGCACTTCCGTTCTGTCATACACTTCCAAAACATCCACAACTTCATTTCTTAATGAAAACACATCAGATAAACCTCAACTGAAGAACATTTTACAAAATACCTGACCATCACTCACCAAAAGTATCAAAATCATGAGAGATATAAGACAACAAAACAAGAAATTACACAGATGACAAGAGATGAAGGACACCTGACAGTTAAATGCGATGAGGTGTCCTGCATTGGATCATGCCACAGAGAAAGTGCATTAGTGGAAAAACTGGTGAAATACATATGAGTCTATAATTTAGTTCATAGTAACGTCTCAATGCTAATTTCTTAGTTTTGACAAATGTGCCATGGTTATGTAAGATACTGGAATTAGAGGGAGGTGAGTGAAGGGTATATAAGAACTCTTCTGTGCAATCTCTGGAGCTCTTTGATACAACTAAAATGATTTTAAAATAAAAAGTTTTTGAAAAATGTCTGCAGAACTGCCTGGCATCAGTGCCCCTGACATCATTCCCTCTACCCTCACCCAAGCAGTAGCATCATTTTTTTCTAAGACTGACCTTGGAATTCTGCTTTCTAAAGAAACAGAAAGACACTCCTGAGAAAGGCAAACTTTCTAATTGTAGGTGTTGGTGGAGTTTACATGTGCAAGAATCTTTACCTCCTCTGTCTGTCTTGGTGTGTACAGACTGGCATCAAGCCTGCTGGTTGAGAGGCCCCATTCCCAAGTGGAAAACTCAGTCAATCTTCCACTTGTTGGGGAAGCTGAGAGACCACACACAGCCACACAAGCATGGCAGAACCCATAGGGCCACCTCTGTTCATCAGGTTGGTCCTTTATTGATCAATTGAAAGCACAGGCCAAGATCACCCAGGCACTCTGGGGAATCAATAGCACAAAAGAAAGGGAGCAGGCAGGATACACACAGAGGAGCCCGCCACAAAGGACATAGTTGATTTGGGGAAGAGAAGAGAACTTTAAAAGATTGAATTCATCTCCTCAAAAAGATGTGAGAAGACATTGCAGCCATAAAATAATAGAACAAGCTACTCCGAAAAAGAATGAAAGAATAGGAAGGAATTTTTGAAAGGTGATGGGTATCCCAAGTACATGGAGAAATCAGAGACCACACAAATTATACGGATGTATTAAATGATCACTTCTACCAAAGACTATATACAACTATTATGCATCAGTAAAAGTTTTCCCAATTATTGCCAAAATAGAAAATTCAATAAAAGAGCTGAAGGAATAAGTAGAAAAAATTCCACAGAACTTCAATCATCTCGATAAACACAGAAAAAGCTTTCAATAAATTCCAGCATCCCTTCATGATACAAACTCTCAACATCCTGGGGATTAAAGGAACATACCTCAAATAATCAGAGGCCATCTATGACAAATCCACAGCCAATATCATACCAAAGGGGCAAAAGCTCAAACCATTCCCTTTGAAAACTGGAACAAGACAAGGATGCCCACTCTCACTGCTCATGTTCAGCATAGCACTGGAAGTCCTAGCCAGAGCAATCAGGCAAGAGAAAGAAACAAAAAGCATTCAAATAGAAAAGCTATCTCCCTTTGCTGATGACATGATTCTATACCTAGAAAATCCTGAAGACTCTGCCAAAAAGGTCCTAGAATTGATAAGTCAATTTAGTAAAGTTTCAGGATACAAAATCAATGTAAAAAATCAGTAGCATTTCTACACATCAACAATGTCCAGCCTGAGTGCCAAATCAAGAACATGGTCTCACTTACAATACCCACAAAGAAAATGAAATGCCTAGACATACAGCTAACAAAGGAGGTGAAAGATCTCTTCAAGGAGAACTACAAAACACTTCTGAAAGAAAACAGAGACCACTCAAATAAATGGAAAAACATTCCATGTGCACAGATTGGAAGAATCAGTATAAAAATGGCTATACTGCTGAAAGCAATTTATAGATTCAATGCTATTCTTATCAAACTACCAATATTATTATTCACAGATTTAGGGGAAAAAAACTATTCTAAAATGTATATGGAACCAAAAAAGAGCCCGCCCGAAGAGCCAAAGCAATCCTAAGCAAAAAGAACAAAGCTGGAGACATTACACTATTTGACCTCAAGCTATACTATAAAGCCACAGTAACCAAAACAGGTTGGTGCTGGTACAAAAACAGACACATTGGCCAATGGAGCAAAATGTAAAATTCAGAAATAAAACTGCACAAGTACAACCATCTCATCTTCAAGAATGCTGACAAAAAGAAACAATGACCAAAGGACTCCCTATTCAGTAAATGGTGCTGGGATAACTGTCTATCCATATGCAGAGATTAAAACCCCCTTCCTTTTACTATATAAAAAAATTAACTCAAACGGCATTAAAGATTTAAATGTAAAACCTCAAACTAAAAATCCTGGAAGACAACCTAAAAAATACTCTCCTTGACACCGGCCTTGGCAAATAATTTTTGGCTAAGTCCCCAAAAGCAATTGCAATGAAAACAAAAATAGACAAGTGGCAACTAGTTAAACTAAAGAGCTTCCACACAGTAAGAGAAACTATCAATAGAGCAAACAGACAACCTACAGAATGGGAGAAAACATTCACAAACTACACATCCAACAAAAGTTTAATATTCAGAGTTCATAGGGAAATTTAAAAAATCAACAAGTAAAAAACATATAGCCCCAATAAAAAATGGGCAAAGAACATGAACGGACACTTCTTAAAAGAAGACATACAGCCAGAAAACATACGGAAAAATGCTCAGCATCACTAATCATCAGAGAAAAGCAAATCAAAACCACAACGAGATACCATCTCACATCAGTCAGAATGACTATTATTAAAAGGCCAGGCAACAACAGTTGCTGGTGAGGCTGCAGTAGAAAGGGAACACTTATTCACTGTTGGTGGAAATGTAAATTAGTACACCCACTGTGGGAAGCAGTCTGGAGATTTCTAAAAAAAAAAAAAAAACAAAAAACAAAAACTGAAAACAGAGCTACAGGCTGGTCACGGTGGCTCGTGCCTGTAATCTCAGCACTTTGGGAGACAGGTGGATCACTTGAGGTCAGAAGTTCAAGACCAGCCTGGTCAACATGGAGAAACCTCATATCTACTAAAAATATAAAAATTAGCTGGGCATGGTGGTTCACACCTGTAATCCCAGCTTACAGGTGTGAATTGTAAGCTCACATCCCTCAGGAGGCTGTGAGCAAGCCTCAGGAGGCTGGGGAGCAAGAATGACTTGAATCTGGAAAGTGGATGTTGCAGTGAGCCAAGATTTTGTCACTGCACTCCAAACTATGAGACAAAGCAAAACTCTGTCTCAAAAAAAAAAAAAAAAGAAAGAGGCGCTCTCTCTCTCTCTCTCTCTTCTCTCTCTCTCTCTCTCTAAAAAAAAAAAAAAGAAGAAAAAAAAAAAGAAAAAAAGAAAGAAAGAAAGAAAAAACAAAATGTGCTACATGTACACCACAGAATACCATACCATGCAGACATAAAAAAAGAATGAAATCATGTTCTTTGTAGCAACATGGAGGGAGCTGGAGGCCCTAATCCTAAACAAATTAATGCAAGAACAGAAAACCAAATACTGCATGTTCTCAGTTATATGTGGTAGCTAAGCATTGAGCACACATGGACATAAATATGGGAACAATAGACACTCAGACTACTAGAGGGTGGAGGAGGGGATGAGTTAAAAAAAACAAAACTGCCTAATGGGTACTATGCTCACTACCAGAGTGAACGGATCCATACTCCAAACTCCAGGATCACACAATATTCCCATGTAACAAATTGGCACATATGCTCCCTGTATCTAAAATAAAAGTTAAAATAAAAAAGGGACTATGAGAAAAATCTGATTAGGAAATGGAGACACAGAAGATCAATAATATTAATAACAACAATGAGGTGTATTGAGTGTTCACTATATGCTAAGCAGTGTACTAAGCACTTTGCACACACATACAGGATTTCTATTTTATAGAAAAGGAAACTGAGGCACAGAGATAACGAATGACTTTCCTTCACACAGCTAGTGAAGGAAAACACCAGATCTCAAACCTAGGCCTAAGTCACTTTCCTACTCTGATATTTTCACCAGTGACTTCATCTCCTTGGGTCTAACCAAACTACTTGGCTCAGTACATGTGTTAGTCATTTCCATATTGCTATGAAGAAATACCAGAGACTGGGTAATTTATAAAGAAAAGAGGTTTAATGGACTCACAGTTTCGTATGGCTAGGGAGGCCTCACAATCATGGTGGAAGGTGAAGGAGGAGCAAAGGCACATCTTACATGGTGGCAGGCAAAGAGCATGTGCAGGAGAACTGCCCTTTACAAAACCATCAGATCTCATGAGACTTATTCACTATCATGAGAACACCATGGGAAAGGCCTGCCCCCATGATTCAATGATCTCCCACCAGATCCCTCCCACAACACATGGCGATTATAGGAGCTACAATTCAAGATGAGATTTGGGTGAGGACACAGTCAAACCATATCATTCCACTTCTGGCCCTTCCCAAATCTCATGTGCTCACATTTCAAAACCAATCATGCCTTCCCAACAGTCCCCCAAAATCTTGACTTGTTTCAGCATTAACTCAAAAGTCCACAGTCTAAACTCTCATCTAAGATGAGTCAAGTCCCTTCTGCCTATGAGCTTGCAAAATCAAAAGGAAGTTGGTTACTTCCTAGATACAATAGTGGTACAGACATTGGTTAAATACACCCACTCCAAATGGGAGAAATTGGACAAAATGAAGGGCCTACAGGCCTCATGCAAGTCCAAAATCCAGTGGTACAGTCAAATCTTAAAACTCCAAGTGATCTACTTTGACTCCATGTCTCACATCCAGGTCACACTGATGCAAGAGGTGGGTTCCCACAGTCTTGGGCAGCTCTGGTCCTATGACTTTGCAGGGTATAGCTCTCCTCCTGGCTGCTTTCACAGGCTGACATTAAGTGTCTATGGCTTTTCCAGGCGCACAATGTAAGCTGTTGGTGGATCTACCATTCTCGTGTCTGGAGGACACTGGCCCTCTTCTCACAGCTCCACAAGGGAGTGTCCCAGTGGGGACTCTGTGCGGGGGCTCCCACCCCCCATTTCCCTTCTGCAACTGCCCTAGCAGAGGTTCTCGCTGGACAACCAGGTGTTTCTATACATCCTCTGAAATCTAGGTGGAGGTTCCCAAACCTAAATTCCTCACTTCTGTGCACCCAAAGGCTTAGCACCACGTGGAAACCACCAAGACTTGGGGCTTGCATCCTCTGAAGCAATGGTCTGAGCTATATGTTGGCTCCTTTTGGCCATGGCGTCCTGAGACCACACAAAGCAGCAATGCCCTAGGCCTGACCCAGGAAAGCATTTTTCCCTCCTAGTCCTCTGGGTCTGTGGTGGGAGGCATGAAGGTCTCTGCCATGCCCTGGAGACATTTTCCCCATTGTCTTGCTGATTAACATTTGGCTCCACGTTACTTATGCAAATTTCTGCAGTGGGCTTGAATTTCTCCCCAGAAAATGGGTTTTTCTTTTCTTCCGCATCATCAGGCTGCAAATATTTCAAACTTTTATGCTTTGCTTCCTCCTGAATACTTTGCCACTTAGAAATGTCTTCTTCCAGATATCCTAAATAATCTCTCTCAAATTCTAAGTTCCACAGATCTCTAGGGCAGGGGCAAAATGACGCCAGTCTCTTTGTATAGCACAGGTGACCTCTACTCCAGTTCCCGACAAGTTTCTCATCACCATCTGAGACCACCTCAGCCTGGACTTTTTGGTCAAAACCATTCACAAGTCACTAGGAAGCTCCAAACTTTCCCACATCTTCATGTCTTCATCTGAGCCCTCCAAACTGTTCTAGCATCTGCCTGTTACCCAGTTCCAAAGTTGCTTCCACATTTTCGGGTATCTTAATAGCAATGCCCCACTCTACCAGTACCAATTTACTGTATTAGTCCATGTTTATACTGCTATGAAGAAATTCCTGAGACTGGGTAAATTATAAAGAAAAAGAGGTTTCATGAACTCACAGATCCACATGACTGGAGAGGCCTCACAATTATGGCAGAAGGTGAAGGAGGAGCAAAGACATGTCTTACATGATGGCAGACAAGGGAGCTTGTGCAGGGGAATTGCCCTTTATAAAACCATCAGTTTTCATGAGAACTAACTCACTGTCATGAGAACTAACTCACTGCCATGAGAACAGCATGGGAAAACCCGCCACCATGATTTAATTGCCTCCCATTGGGTCCCTCCCACAACATGTGGGGATTATGGGTGCTACAATTCAAGCTGAGATTTGGGTGGGGACACAGCCAAACCATATCAGTAAAAAATTATATTCATATAAACATAACATTGCAAAAGCTTTTAATGGCTTAAAAATTTTAGAATCAAATCATGGACAAAGCATAGATGCTTTCCTTGTATTCAGTAAAGAGGATGTGCTTGTGAGGTAGCTGATAGAAGTCAGGAGTGGTGGTATGGAGTAAAGAGAAAGAATTGGCAATGTGCTAACCAACTTATTTTTCACAATGGGAGTCCACAGGCACACTTTCAAGGTGATGAAATAAGAAGTAGAGTTTATTACCATCCCCATTATATTATGGTGATTATATCTTTTTTTTTTTTTTTTTACACTTTATGTTCTAGGGTACATGTGCACAACGTGCAGGTTTGTTATATATGTATACATGTGCCATGTTGGTTTGCTGCACCCATTAACTCATCATTTACATTAGGTATATCTCCTAATGCTATCCCTACTCCCTACCCCCACCTCACAACAGGCCCTGGTGTGTGATGTTTCCCTTCCTGTGTCCAAGTGATCTCATTGTTCAATTCCCACCTATGAGTGAGAACATGCGGTATTTGGTTTTCTGTTATTGTGATAGTTTGCTGAGAATGATGGTTTCCAGCTGCATCCATGTCCCCACAAAGGGGACTATACTATCCTTTTTATGGCTGTATAGTATTCCATGGTGTATATGTGCCACATTTTCTTAATCCAGTCTGTCATTGATGGACATTTGGGTTGGTTCCAAGTCTTTCCTATTGTGAATAGTGCCACAATAAACATATGTGTGCATGTGTCTTTATAGCAGCATGATTTATGATCCTTTGGGTATATACCCAGTAATGGGATGGCTGAGTCAAATGGTATTTCTAGTTCTAGATCCCTGAGGAATCACCACACTGTCTTCCACAATGGTTGAACTAGTTTACAGTTTCAATAACAGTGTAAAAGTGTTCCTATTTGTCCACATCCTCTCCAGCACCTGTTGTGTCCTGACTTTTTAATGATTGCCATTCTAACTGGTGTGAGATGGTATCTCATTGTGGTTTTGATTTGCATTTCTCTGATGGTTAATGATGATGAGCATTTTTTCATGTGTCTGTTGGCTGCATAAATGTCTTCTTTTGAGAAGTGTCTGTTTGTTTCCTTTGCCCACTTTTTGATGGGTTTTTTTTTTTTTTTTTTGTAAATTTGTTTGAGTTCTTTGTAGGTTCTGGATATTAGCCCTTTGTCAGATGAGTAGATTTCAAAAATTTTCTCCCATTCTGTAGGTTGTCTGTTCACTCTGCCAGTAGTTTCTTTAGCTGTGCAGAAGCTCTTTAGTTTAATTAGATCCCATTTGTCAATTTTGGCTTTTGTTGCCATTGCTTTTGGTGTTTTAGACATGAAGTCCTTGCCCATGCCTATATCCTGAATGGTATTGCCTAGGTTTTCTTCTAGGATTTTTATGGTTTTAGGTCTAACATTTAAGTCTCTAATCCATCTTGAATTAATTTTTGTGTAAGAAGTAAGGAAGGGATCCAGTTTCAACTTTCTACTTATGGCTAGCCAGTTTTCCCAGCACCATTTATTAAATAGGGACTCCTTTCCCCATTTCTTGTTTTTGTCAGGTTTGTCAAAGATCAGATGGTTGTAGATGTGTGATATTATTTCTGAGGGCTCTGTTCTGTTCCACTGGTCTATATCTCTGTTTTGCTACCAGTACCATGCTGTTTACTGTAGCCTTGTAGTATAGTTTGAAGTCAGGTAGTGTGATGTCTCCAGCTTTGTTCTTTTGACTTAGGATTGTCTTGACAATGTGGGCTCTTTTTTGGTTCCATGTGAACTTTAAAATAGTTTTTTTCCCAATTCTGTGAAGAAACTCATTGGTAGCTTAATGTGGATGGCATTGAATCTATAAATAACCTTGGGGAGTATGGCCATTTTCATGATATTGATTCTTCCTATCCATTGAGCATGGAATGTTCTTCCATTTGTTTGTGTCCTCTTTGATTTCATTGAGCAGTGGTTTGTAGTTCTTTAAGAGGTCCTTAACATCCCTTGTAAGTTGGATTCCTAGGTATTTTATTCTCTTTGAAGCAATTGTGAATGGGAGTTCATTCATGATTTGGCTGTCTGTCTGTTATTGGTGTATAAGAATGCTTGTGATTTTTGCACATTGATTTTGTATCCTGAGACTTTGCTGAAGTTGCTTATCAGCTTAAGGAGATTTTGGGCTGAGATGATATGGTTTTCTAAATATACAATCATGTCATCCGCAAACAGGGACAATTTGACTTCTTCTTTTCTTAATTGAATACCCTTTATTTCTTTCTCTTGCCTGATTGCCCTGGCCAGAACTTCCAACACTATGTTGAATAGGAGTGGTGAGAGAGGGCATCCCTGTCTTGTGCCAGTTTTCAAGGGGGAATGCTTCCAGTTTTTGCCCATTCAGTATGATATTGGCTGTGGGTTTGTCATAAATAGCTCTTACTAGTTTGAGATACGTTCCATCAATACCGAATTTTTTGAGAGTTTTTAGCATGAAGAGCTGTTGAATTTTGTCAAAGGCCTTTTCTGCATCTGTTGAGATAATCATGTGGTTTTTGTCTTTGGTTCTGTTTATATGCTGGATTACATTTATTGATTTGTGTATGTTGAACCAGCCTTGCATCCCAGGGATTAAAACCCACTTGATCATGGTGGATAAGCTTTTTGATGTGCTGCTGGATTCGGTTTGCCAGTATTTTATTAAGGAGTTTTGCATTGATGTTCATCAGGGATATTGGTCTAAAATTCTCTTTTTTTGTTGTGTCTCTGCCAGGCTTTGGTATCAGGATGATGTTGGCCTCATAAAATGAGTTAGGGACGACTCCCTCTTTATCTATTGATTGGAATAGTTTCAGAAGGAATGGTACCAGCTCCTCCTTGTACCTCTGGTAGAATTTGGCTGTGAATCCATCTGGTCCTGGACTTTTTTTGGTTGGTAGACTATTAATTATTGCCTCAATTTCAGAGCCTGCTATTAGTCTATTCAGGGACTCAACTTCTTCCTGGTTTAGTCTTGGGAGAGTGTATATGTCTAGGAATTTACCCATTTCTTCTAGGTTTTCTACTTTACTTTATTTGTGTAGAGGTGTTTACAGTATTCTCTGATGGTAGTTTGTATTTCTGTGGGGTCGGTGGTGATATCCCCGTTATCATTTTTTATTGCATCTATTTGATTCTTCTCTCTTTTCTTCTTGCAGTCTATCAATTTTGTTGATCTTTTCAAAAAACCAACTCCTGGATTCATTGATTTTTTGGAGGGTTTTTTGTGTCTCTATCTCCTTCAGTTCGGCTCTGATCTTAGTTATTTCTTGCCTTCTGCTAGCTTTTGAATGTGTTTGCTCTTGCCTCTCTAGTTCTTTTCATTGTGATGTTAGAGTGTCAATTTTAGATCTTTCCTGCTTTCTCTTGTGGGCATTTAGTGCTATAAATTTCCCTCTACACACTGCTTTAAATGTGTCCCAGAGATTCTGGTATGTTGTATCTTTGTTCTCATTGGTTTCAAAGAACATCTTTATTTCTGCCTTCATTTCATTATGTACCCAGTAGTCATTCAGGAGCAGGTTGTTCAGTTTCCATGTAGTTGAGCGGTTTTGATTGAGTTTCTTAGTCCTGAGTTCTAGTTTGATTGCACTGTGGTCTGAGAGACAGTTTGTTATAATTTCTGTTCTTTTACATTTGCTGAGGAGTGCTTTACTTCCAATTATGTGGTCAATTTTGGAATAAGTGCGATGTGGTGCTGAGAAGAATGTATATTCTGTTGATTTGGGGTGGAGAGTTCTATAGATGTCTATTAGGTCCGGTTGGTGCAGAGATGAGTTCAATTCCTGGATATCCTTGTTAACTTTCTGTCTCGTTGATCTGTCTAATGTTGACAGTGGAGTGTTGAAGTCTCCCATTATTATTGTATGGGAGTCTAAGTCTCTTTGTAAGTCTCTAAGGACTTGCTTTATGAATCTGGGTGCTCCTGTATTGGGTGCATATATATTTAGGAGAGTTAGCTCTTCCCGTTGAATTGATCCCTTTACCATTATGTAATGGCCTTCTTTGTCTCTTTTGATCTTTGATGGTTTAAAGTCTGTTTTATCAGAGACTAGGATTGCAACCCCTGCTTTTTTTTGTTCTCCATTTGCTTGGTAGATCTTCCTCCATCCCTTTATTTTGAGCCTATGTATGTCTCTGCATGTGAGATGGGTCTCCTGAATACAGCAGACTGATGGTTCTTGACTCTTTATCCAGTTTGCCAGTCTGTGTCTTTTAATTGGAGCATTTAGTCCATTAACATTTAAGGTTAATATTGTTAAGTGTGAACTTGATCCAGCCATTATGATATTAACTGGTTATTTTGCTCGTTAGTTGATGCAGTTTCTTCCTAGCATTGATGGTCTTTACATTTTGGCATGTTTTTGCAATGGCTGGTACCAGTTGTTCCTTTCCATGTTTAGTGCTTCCTTCAGGAGCTCTTGTAGGGCAGGCCTGGTGGTGACAAAATCTCTCAACATTTGCTTGTCTGCAAAGGATTTTATTTCTCCTTCACTTATTAAACTTAGTTTGGTTGGATATGAAATTCCGGGTTGAAAATTCTTTTCTTTAGGAATGTTGAACACTGGCCCCCACTCTCTTCTGGCTTGTAGAGTTTCTGCCGAGAGATCTGCTGTTAGTCTGATGGGCTTCCCTTTTGGGTAACCCGACCTTTCTCTCTGGCTGCCCTTAACATTTTTTCCTTCATTTCAACTTTGGTGAATCTGACAATTATGTGTCTTGGAGTTGTTCTTCTCAAGGAGTATCTTTGTGGTATTCTCTGTATTTCCTGAATCTGAATGTTGGCCTGCTTTGCTGGGTTGGGGAAGTTCTCTGGGATAATATCCTGCAGAGTGTTTTCCAACTTGGTTCCATTCTGCCCGTCACTTTCAGGTACACCAATCAGATGCAGATTTGGTTTTTTTCACATAATCCCATATTTCCTGGAGGCTTTGTTCATTTCTTTTTACTCTTTTTTCTCTAAACTTCTCTTCTCACTTCATTTCATTCATTTGATCTTCAATCACTGATACTATTTCTTCCAGTTGATTGAGATAGTTACTGAAGCTTGTGCATTTGTCACGTAGTTCTCGTGTCATGGTTTTCATCTCTATCAGGTCATTTATGGACTTCTCTGCATTAGTTATTCTAGTTATCCATTCGTCAAATCTTTTTTCAAGGTTTTTAGTTTCTTTGCGCTGGGTTCGTAGTTCTTCCTTTAGCTCTGAGAAGTTTGATCGACTGAAGCCTTCTTCTCTCAACTCATCAAAGTCATTCTCCGTCCAGCTTTGTCCTATTGCTGGACAGGAGCTGCATTCCTTTGGATGGGGAGAGGTGCTCTGATTTTTTGAATTTTCAGCTTTTCTGCACTGCTTTTTCCCCATCTTTGTGGTTTTATCTACCTTTGGTCTTTGATGATGGTGACAGTACCTGATGGGGTTTTGGTGTGGATGTCCTTTCTGTTTGTTAGTTTTCCTTCTAACAGTCAGGACCCTCAGCTGCAGGTCTGTTGGAGTTTGCGTGAGGTACACTCCAGACCCTGTTTGCCTGGGTACCAGCAGCAGAGGCTGCAGAAGAGAGAATATTGCTGAACAGCAAGTGTTGCTGTCTGATTGCTCCTCTGGAAGCTTTGTCTCAGAGGTGTACCTGGAGGTGTAAGGTGTCAGTCTACCCCCAGTGGGGGATGTCTCCCAGTTAGGCTACTTGGGGGTGAGGGACCCACTTGAGCAGGCAGTCTGTCCTTTCTCAGATCTCAACCTCCATGCTAGGAGAGTCACTACTCTCTTCAAAGGTGTCAGACAGGGACATTTACATCTGCAGAGGTTTCTGCTGCTTTTTGTTTAGCTATGCCCTGTCCCCAGAGGTGGAGTCTATAGAGGCAGGCAGGCCTAATTGAGCTGCGGTGGGCTCCACCCAGTTCGAGCTTCCCAGCGGCTTTGTTTACCTACTTAAGCCTCAGGAATGGCAGGCACCCCTCCCCTAGCCTCGCTGTCACCTTGCAGTTAGATCTCAGACTGCTGTGCTAGCAATGAGGGAGGATCTGTGGGCATGGGACCCTCCGAGCCAGGTGCGGGATATAATCTCCTGGTATGCCATTTGCTAAGACCCTTGGTAAAGCTCAGCATTAGGGTGGGAGTGACCTGATTTTCCAGGTGTTGTGTGTCACAGTTTCCCCTGGCTGGGAAAAGGAATTCCCTTCCCCCTTGTGCTTCCCAAGTGAGGCGATGCCTCACCCTGCTTAGGCTCTCGCTCGTTGGGCTGCACCCACTGTCCTGCACCAACTGTCCGAAATGCCCCAGTGAGAAGAACCCAGTACCTCAGTTGGAAATGCAGAAATCACCCACCTTCTGTGTTGCTCATGCTGGGAGCTGGAGGCTGGAGCTGTTCCTATTCAGCCATCTTGCTGCCCAATCGAGTAGGCCATTTTCTGGTGATTATATGTTGTTAATGTTGTTATACTGACTTTATAAGGTTAATGGGTCAGATTTAGATTTTGAATGGCTGGAGCTTATCTAACTTGGAGGCTGTCTTTAAAGAACATGAGTACATATTGCAAATTCAAAATTAGGTCCAGAACATTGAAAGGAGTCTGAGACCTAACAAAATTAGGTCCAGAACATTGGAAGGAGCCTGAGAGATTAAAGGTCCTGAAGCTTAAACTACTTTTTATTTACAGTCAGTCTACTTCTAGTTTCAATAAGAAACCAAATCAAGAAAACAAAAAAATGTAGGAGGGAAGGGGATGTAGATTATAGAGCAAGTAGAGTAGATCTCTTTTTTTTTCAGTGTAATGAATAAGTAGATAATAACCAAAAGTATGTATATATAATTATCAAAGCACACAGATATGAACATATAAAACTGAATGATAAAGATGATAATCAGAAAAAATAAAAGCAGAAACAGTTAAACAGTATTTCTGCTGCAGGACTCACCTGGAGGTGCTGTAGTGGCAATGGGGAGATTTTATTTTTCACTTCATCCCATTCAGAACTGCTGTGGGAAAAACTCGCCTCCATCCTCTTAAGGGCCTGGTTGAGTTCCAGAATTAAACTGACAGAAGAGAGAGTAACATAAGTTTTGTTGGCCTTGGCAACTTCATAAAGGAACAAAGACCCAAAGAAGCAGTTACAGTCAGTTACAAGATTGAACAAAGTATAGCAAACTGTGAACATGTGATAAAGCAAAGCATCCTGGGCTAGGGTGGTTAATTGGGTAAAGTAGCCAGGATGGCAAGGGTTAGTTTAACAAAGCTTGTTTGTACAGAATTCCTTCAGCCTCATCTATCTTGTCCTTGATGATAAGAATGTTGCCTCTTCTCTAGTGTAGGGAGGACATTTTTCACATGGGAATCTCATCTTCTGCTTTTAAGTCTTGGAGTCCAGACGGCAGTGGTTGAGATGTCTAGATGTTGGGTTCAAAGAATCTCCAACTGGAGTGGGACAGGCAGTGACAATCTGGCATGTTACCCTGGTTTGCCATTTGCATGTTGAAAAGGTTGTTCACATATGAGCTGTTACAGTGACTTCGCTGAAGTCTGTATTAAAGTGTCCAGTTTCAGCTTACAGGAATTCCAGAAAAGGACATTTTTAATTTTTGGTGATTCCAAGTCAGAAGAGTGGGAGAAAATTGGAAATATTAGTTTGGATACTAATAGCCAGATGCTGGAGGAAACTAGAATTTACAATCTAGTCACTATTATATAGGTAAAGAAAACCTCAAAAACAATGAGTAGGTCTAATGTATCCATCTAATAATGGATACAGTATAGTTTTCTCCTGAAATATAATTTTTTCTCTTTAAAATTGAGACAGCCAGGTGGGAGGGGGGTCCCTGGCAAAATTCCAACTGGCCTGTGCATTGGGAATGTGCACTGGGGTGGAGCCACAGAAGTTCACATGGTTTGCAGCCCAGAGGAGCCTGGCCCCTCCTCTTCCTGTGTGGGACCTGGGATTCAAGGTGCAAGGTGGGAAGCACACTAGAGGAACTCTGGCCTTACAGAGAGTCCCTGTTCCCCCCTTTATTTCCTTTTCACCCAATAAAACCCTGCACTGCGCACCCTTCAATTTGTCTGCAAGCTTATATTTTCAGCGGTCATGTGATGAGAACCCCTGTCTTTAGCTGAACTAAGGAAAAGGCCTGCAACATGGTCACTGCATTTTTACCAAAGGTAATCAACATAAAACTGATTTGTTAGTCAAATAATGTAGTCTCATTAAACTTGCCCTGATTATTTACATAAGTGCAGCAAGAATAGTGATGGATTATTTAGGCTTTTTTAAAAGTCTACTTTGCTGGAATCTCAGATTGTACCTTTAAAAGCCTCTAAAGGTCAGGAAACCAAGCCAAGGATTTAGCATTAGACTTCATCTGGGATACCTATAGATTTGGTGAATTCCTCTCTTCTTGAAGTTCCCAAAATATCCTGAGGGTTTGGGGCCTGTTGGAAAGTGACATTGCTTACTCAGCTATAAAGCTAAGAGCCTTTTTTTTTTTTTTCTATAAAGAGGAATATGTTCGAATATATTTTGCTACATCAAAATAATAGCAAAAAATATAATATTGTGCAAAAGAAGTAGGAACACTTATTTTCATTGGCTTGGAAAGCTGTATATTATTGTATTAGCTTTTTATTCTTGTGTAACAAATTACCACAAATTTAGAAACATAAAATAATACCTAATCATTAGCCCACGTCTCTGTAGCTCAGACATCTGGCATGGCCTTTTTAAGCCAGGTACCAGACCAGCTTTTCCAAGAAAGCTTTATAAGCATTGGCTCCATAAAGTCAACCTTAGTTCCTTAACGTTATCTAGTCATATCTGGAAATGTGATATTCCAGTCAAAGCCTTAATAATATAACCAGTGTTTCCAATTATGTCCTGTTGTAAAGAGAACAGATTCTTATTGAACTCATGTAGGCAGTCATATTGCCATGAAAATAAGAATACTCACTGACAGTTTCTAAATTTGGGGGGGATCTGGTAGAAAAAAAGATAAGTATCTCCTTTATGTTTACTAAGGTACGCCTTACTAACTTGCTAAGCTATACATCGCTAAGAGAAAAAAACAGAAAACTTTTGTTAAATCTATAAAGCATAATGTTTTTTTTGTTTGTTTTGTTTTGTTTGTTTTTGTTTTTGTTTTTTGAGGCGGAGTCTCACTCTGTCGCCCTGGACTGGAGTGCAGTGGCCGGATCTCAGCTCACTGCAAGCTCCGCCTCCTGGGTTTACGCCATTCTCCTGCCTCAGCCTCCCGAGGAGCTGGCACTACAGGCGCCCGCCACCTCGCCCGGCTAGTTTTTGTATTTTTTTTAGTAGAGACGGGGTTTCACCGTGTTAGCCAGGATGGTCTCGATCTCCTGACCTCGTGATCCACCCGTCTCGGCCTCCCAAAGTGCTGGGATTACAGGCTTGAGGCACCTGCGCCCGGCCAAAGCATAATGTTAAAGAATAATCAGTGTTCAGACAAAAGTCATAAAAAATTATCTTCATCAGTTTGTTTAGCCCCATGTCATTAATTCTTATTCTGCTTGATTTTGTGATAGTACTTTCAAGAACCCATCAGTTTCTTCATTGGAGTTCTGGAAATTCTTACCCAGCCTGGCTATAGGGTCTTAAAGTTACTAGAGAATCTGTGTTTTAGAGTACTTGCAGAGGCTTTTTCTATGACTCTGTTTGAAAATAGTAGCAACTTTAGACAGTAGCTGATTGTAAATTCCTTCAGAAAGAATCAGAAGAAACAACAGCTGTCTGCGAATAACGACAGCTCAAAATGGCCATAGTTAAGGATCTGATAAGAGTTCACTAAAATAGTGATTAAATTGACAAGGAATTTGGTTATATCTATGACATACAACATTTTAACATGCTAACTAGAATCATTACTGATAATGTATTAGAACATATCACATTTTTAGTAATTTTATATAATTTTTAGAACACTTATATTAATGATATACATTCATATAACAGGAAGGTTAAATATCGTTTTTGACTATGTTTTCTGTATACTTTAATATATCAAATAAGCTTAATTGGTTTAATATCTCTCTTTTTATAAGGAGAGAAAACAAATCTTTTGTAATCCTCCAGATACCCATCTGGAAAATTCTAAAGTCAGCTCAAGGTCAAATAGATTTAATTAAAAATTTGATTTTGGGAAGTTTTCGAAAATATCAAAAAGTTAAAATTATTAATTAAAACACGATCATAGATCATGGAATAACACCAAAGCGACAAAAGATTTCAAAGGCAAATACAGAAAGTTACATCATGATTAAAAAAAAAAAACTTTAGCTTTGTTAATATTGAGAACACTTAGTTTACTTAAGTAATCAAAGACAATAAAGACAATATGAAGGGCAGGAAATTATTTTAATTAAACACAAAATCTCTGTTTTCTAGGCAAATTACTTCAAGCATAAAGAAAAACACTTTGGCCGGGGCGGTGCCTCACACCTGTAATCCCAGAACTTTGGGAGGCCAAGGTAGGTAGATCACGTGAGGTAAGGAGTTCGAGACCACCCTGGCCAACATGGTGAAACTCCGTCTCTACTAAAAATACAAAAATTAACTGGGCAGGGTGGTGCACGCCTGTAATCCCAGCTACTCAAGAGGCTGAGGCAGGAGAATTGCTTGAACCCAAAGAAGTGGAGGTTGCAGTGAGCAGAGATCACACCACTGCACTCCAGCCTGGGTGACAGAGTAAGACTATGTCTCAAAAACAAACAAACAAACAAAAAAAAACAAAAAGAAAAAGAAAAAGGAAAACATTTCAATAAATCTCTTATCAAGAGCAGATCAGTGCTCAAAAAAATTTTGTCCTTTTAATTGAGAAGACAAAATTCTAGTTTTGCATCAGTTTGCTTATGATATTAAGGGTCATTTTTAAAACATTTATAATAAATTCATTCAGTTTAGTCAGTTTGACTAGATCCTCTCTTTAGCTCTCTCTCTCTCTCTCTAACATTTTATATCCATCCAGTTTTTATCCTTTATTTATTGATTCATCCTGAAGCAACCTTTTGAACCTCAAAACCAACAAAATTATTCTTTTCCTCAACGATAGCAAAAAACACAACTTTATTCCTTATAACATCTCACCTTCATCATAGCGTTTCATACTGAGGTATTTCCTTTATGATTTCTAGCAGTTTTTGTATCAGAATTCTTAACTCTTAGTGACTTTAATTTCTAGTAAAAACTAGAAAGCCAGGAAATAAGCAATTATAAACTTCTATGGATTTGTGAATATATTATTTCATGACTCCTAGAAATATATATGCTTCGTTGTTGAACAATTTTTCGGTGTGGCACAGGACATATTTATTAACAGATCCAAATATCTTTTGTTATTCTGTAATAGGAAGCCAAAAGAATAGAAGGTTAAACTTATATTCAGCAATTAATGTTTCAGTATTACATCTTATTTGGAAATGATCATGATATTCAACAAATGTCAATCATTTAATTTAACCAAGTATAATTTTAAGGTTTTAGCTTGCAAAAAAATATTTTGGAAACTAGTTTTAAGTACACATATTTTATAAAACATAATCATTGTTGAAAGGGTCATTTATAAACTTTTGCCCTGTTTACATTTATTAAGTCTACTTGGTTTTAACAATTATGTCTGAATTGTTAATGAAGACTTCATGAGACATTAAACAAAGCTAGTCATTATCTTATTTTCTTATAGACAAATCAGCCAAGTATCAAAACAAAAAAAAAAAAAAAAAACACAGAAACAAAGACAAAGGTACAACATATGGCTCTTTTCAATTTTTTAAATTGTCATGTTTTTCATATATCAAGCAACTTATTATTATTTTGTTCTTAGGTTGAATTTATAATTTTACACTCTTAAACATACACAAGCTTTTAGATTAGTAAGTCTAGGTAGAAGAAGTTGTGTGTGTGCACTGTATTTAATGTTGACAATGCAGCAAACGTGCCTGGTTTAATTAAATCAGCAAACTTTAAGTAGGTTTTTATTTACCAAAGATTATCTAAAACCACATGAACTTGAAAAACACTTAGGTTAGTTTCTCTTTTTCTGTGATAACAATTTATGTAAGTTTTTTTTTCTTTTAAGCCAAATCTTCACATTTGTACCAACAGGACAGTTGTTTAGGATGAGGGTTCTCTTAAAAAAATACTTTTAGATACAAAAGTCCAAATCTTCAAAGGTATACCTACTTCAACTTTCACTCAAAACTGATCATCCTTTTATAGTTTAATCATGGATAAAAGAGGCATCCATAAAGAGGGGACAAAAATCCCACCCCCCAGATTCAAAGTTTCCTCCAAGGATACCTAAGTAAAGACCCTTATTGTTAACAGGGCAACAAAGGCTGAGACGATTATGACAAACTCTCCTGAGAGCTGGCGCAGTCATACAAAGAGACACTTCGTGTTTCAGAATCCTGGAGAGCTGGCTAACTGCTAGGCAGAAGCCCAACAGCTTGGGCCCCAGGCTGATAGAAACCAAAGAGCACATTTCCACTGATGACAAAGCCAAGCCCTTATGACTTCAAAGAAGATGCAGGAGAGTCTGATGCAGGACAGGTGAACCTCAAAATTGGGGATCAACCTGAGAGGGTTCTTGACTTCACCCAGGAAAGAATTCAAGGGTGAGCCAGTGGTGAGAGAAAGCAATGTTTATTGAACCAGAGCTGCTCCTGGCAGAGCAGGGCTAACCCATAAGCAGTGTGCCCAGAGTCAGCAATGTATAAGCTGTTGGCAGGTGTATTTAAACCCACTTTTAATTATATGCTAATTAAGAGGCGGATTATTCAGAACATTCTGGAAAAGGGGCAGAGAGCTTCCAGAACCATACACAGTAACTTGCGGGCCATTGCTATGGCCCGTTGCCATGGCATGTGTAAACTGTCATGGCACCCATGGGAATGTCTTTATGCTAATGAGTAGTGAGGGCAACTAGAGGTCACTTTCATGGCCATCTGCTTATTTTGGCTGGCGTCTTCACTGCCTTCTGTTTCAACCATATCCTTTCAACCAGATCAGCAGGGTCATGACCAGAAAACAAGCCCTGCCAGCCTCCTATCTCAAATCTAATTAATTATAATTTTCTTCCTTATGACAACCCACACAAAAGACATAGGTAAGAAAAACAAGGACTTCCTGGGAGGCTGTGGATCAATTACCAATGGACACCCAGAAGCAAATTTACAAGACTCACAATTCAAAGAACCAATTTTTAACAATTTTTTTCCCTGTCTGTTGAATTTGGGCAGGAAGGAACATGCAAAAATTTTTACTCTTCTTTCAACTGGACGCTACGGACAGAAATCCAGGAGAACTGACCTTGATAAGAATTCCTACTTTCTTCCATCATTTATTAGGCCCCTCAGAATCCCATCTGCAGGCTCCACAGTGAGTCGGAAGGTGCTCAGCCTTTTAGGACAGAAACTGTTGGGACAGAAGAATACTCCTTCACCCTTTTAGGGTCCCAGGTGGGTCCAAGAATTAAATTGACATAACATAGATTAACAGGAGCAAAGCACAATACAAGCTTTACTTAGCATAGAAGCCTCATAAGAAATAAAGACCCAAAGAAGCTGTCAGAGTCAGTTAATTCTATACCAGATTTGACAAAGAATTATGAACTGTAAACATGTGATCAGGCAAAAGGTCTTGGGCTAGGGTGGTTAACTGGATAGAGAAGTAGCCAGCATGACAAGAGTTAGTTGAACAAGGCTTGTTTGTACAGAATTCATTCCACTTCAACTTTCTTGTCCCTGATGATAAGAACCTTGTTTTTTCTCTAGTGTAGAGATGACATCTTTCACACGGGAATTTCATCTTCTGCTTTTAAGAAAATGAAGTTCAGACTGATCTCCTTGCACCTGCTGTTTTTCAAGTGCCTTTAACTGAAATAGTCAACCTACCAAAAGAGCATATTTTGGTCCCTTCGGGAATGTTGATTTTGTTTATTTTCATGCATTGCTTTTATAATTATAAAAGCTCATTTTATAATTATATAAAAGGAGACCTAGGAACACCAGCCTTCTTCCCTCCACATACAGGAACTGCAGACACTGCAGATAAAACAGAGCCAGAATGTTTTGCTGCCAGCTGGAACTTTGACCCAAACCCCAGTGCGACAGTCTCCAGTGCTCACTCAACTGGAATGCATCAATGAAGGTCACTTTCTGTCCAGATCATGGAGTCTGCATGAAAAGAATCAATGCAATCATATATATATATATATATATATATTTTTTTTTTTTTTTATTGCGCTCTGTCTCTCAATTCTTAAAGAAAAACACAGCAGACCCTGAGGGTGCCCAGCTCAGATCCCCTCTGAAGCCTTTTACTAGCCCTGTGCATCCAGCCCAGCTCCTGTATGCCCTGCTGCTAAGAAAAACAAGGACTTCCTGGGAGCCTGTGGATCAATTACCAATGGACACCCAGAAGTAAATTCACAAGACTCACAATTCAAAGAACCAATTTTTAACAATGTTTTTCCCTGTCAGTGAGCACTGGGGCCTTCCCTGGAGAGCTGGAACAACTTAGCAACTCACTCTCAGCCCTTCCCATCCCCCCTAACCCACAGCCAGTGACCACCAATGTGGGAATACAAAAGCCCAGCACCTGAGCCTTGGAGAGGACAAACCCTGAGATATCATCTCTGCTTCAGCACACAAGACCAAGATGAGGCTGGGGTGTCACCCAAGACGATACACTTGTTGAGTCTCTTCTCCTCCCCTATTCGTCCTCCACCCTCCACTGCCTCACTGGTACATCTTGGGAGCACTTCCTCCACAAATCCCTTGCATTGAATCCCTGGCTCAGGCTCTGCTTCTGGGAGAATATGACCTACTGGGGACAATAGTAATGGTGAATACAGTGGTGAACCAAACAAAGCAGACTTAGACTTCATGAAGCTAATGGGGAAGAATAACTATCATTTCATTGATTGGATGCTTGGCACAGAAGGAGGGGTGAGTACCATAGATGAATTCTGTCAGCCAAGGTGGGGGAGTTGCTTCGGCCATCTTCTTTGGTGCTTATTCTAAGTGTGCTGTTTCCAGCATACCAGCTTCTCAAAGGCACTGTGCTGCCTTCAGACACAAGGCCTCTGGAAAGTGTGTCCGCATTTAATGGGAGGTGGAGAGCCAACCTTCGCCTTTGTGCCAAGTCTCCTAAGAACAAACATGCAGAGCCTGCTCTGCAGGTCCAATTCCCTTTGTCTTCCCCTTAGAAGGCAGTCTCCTGAGACTCTGCGTTGAAGAAGTAGGATTGTGTCTGATGCATTTATGTTTGTGGGCTTTTATGTGTTTTCTTTTTTAATCTTCCCTAGGAAAAAAGAACTGAGCATCGGCAAAAAGCTGAGGATGACAAGCGTAGGGGATGAAAGGCTGCCTTTCCTCGCCACTTCTGAGCTTTTCTGACAGCTCCCAGCTGGGAGAAACCAACACGATGAAAAGACAAAGAATACTGGAGAAGACAGGGGGTGGGCAGAGCCACAACCTCATCCTCCCAGTGGTTCCTCTTGAGTCTGATTTGACAAGATGCCTTCCCACCCAGGTGACCCCGTGGGAACGTGCCAGTACCTTACCCCACGACCTCACTGAGTCCTCACAACAAATCCAGGGTGCAGATTTTTTCCCCATTTGGAAATTACAAATTGAAATGCAGGAAAATTAAAGAGCTTGCCTGAGGTTGCTTAGATAATAAAAGAATATGGATTAGAACCCAGACCTACCCAGCTCAACAACTGAGTCCTTTTTTACTGGATTACACCTATCTCATGGGCATAATTTTATCTAGTCTCTATTTCACTGTTGAAGATAAATCCTGTGAGGGTTAAATGAGATCATGCATGTTCAGTACTTAGCCTGGAGGCTGGTGTGAGATAAGCACTCTATAAATGCTACCTAGCGTTGTTATTGCTGTTGATGGTGTTGCTGCTGTTTTTGTTATTGTTACTGCTGCTGCTGCTACTGCTATTGCTATTTTTGCTGCTGTTGCTGTGGATTATGTTGCTGCTGATGTTTTTGCTGTTGTTGATGACAATGTTTTCACTACTGTTCTTATTATTGTTGATACCGCTGTTGTTGCCATTTTGCGGCAGTTGTTGCTGCTGATGTGCTGCTACTGTTGCTGTGATGATGCTGTTGACATTGTCACTGTGGATGTTGCAGTGATGCTGGACAGTGTTACTGTGGATGTTGTGGTGATGCTATTGACACTGTTACTGTGGATGTTGTGATGATGCTGTTGATGTTTCTCTGGATACTGTTATGTTGCTGTTGATGTTGTTACTATGGAAGTAGTGATGATGCTCTAGACACTGTTTCTGTAGATGTTGTGATGATGCTGTTGGCATTGTTACTGTGGGTGTTGTGATGATGCTGTTGACACCACTACTGTGGATGTTGTGATGCTGTTGATGCTTTACTGTGGATGTTGTGATGGTGCTGTTGACACTGTTACTGTGGATGTTGTGATGGTGCTGTTGACACTGTTACTGTGGATGTTGTGAGGATGTTAATGTTACTATGGGTATTGTGATGATGCTATTGACACTGTTACTGTGGGTGTTGTGATGATGCTGTTGATGTTGTTTCTCTGGATACTGTTATGTTGCTGTTGATGTTGTTACTATGGAAGTAGTGATGATGCTCTAGACACTGTTTCTGTAGATGTTGTGATGATGCTGTTGGCACTGTTACTGTGAGTGTTGTAATGATGCTGTTGATGCTTTACTGTGGATGTTGTAATGGTGCTGTTGACACTTACTGTGGATGTTGTGATGTTAACGTTGTTACTATGGGTATTGTGATGATGCTGTTTACACTATTACTGTGGGTGTTGTGATGATGCTGTTGATGTTGTTTCTCTGGATACTGTTATGTTGCTGTTGATGTTGTTACTATGGAAGTAGTGATGATGCTCTAGACGCTGTTTCTGTAGATGTTGTGATGATGCTGTTGGCACTGTTACCGTGGGTGTTGTGATGATGCTGTTGGCATTGTTACTGTGGGTGTTGTGATGATGCTGTTGATGCTTTACTATGGATGTTGTAATGGTGCTGTTGACACTGTTACTTTGAATGTTGTGATGATGCTGTTGATGCTTTACTGTGGATGTCGTAATGGTGCTGTTGAGACTGTTACTGTGGATGTTGTGATGATGTTGTTAACACTGTTACTACGGATGTTGTGATGATGCTGTTAACACTAATACTGTGGATGCTGTGATGGTGCTGTTGACATTGTTACTGTGGATGTTGTGATAATGCTAATGTTGTTACTATGGGTGTTGTGACGATGTTGTTGACACTGTGGGTGTTGTGATGACGCTGTCGATATTGTTTCTCTGGATACTGTTATGTTGCTGTTGATGTTGTTACTGTGCAAGTAGTGACGATGCTCTGGTGATGCTCTAGTGAAGATGTTTCTGTAGATGTTGTGATGATGCTGTTGGCATTGTTACTGTGGGTGTTGTTATGATGCCAGTTGACATTACTACGGGTGTTGTGATGATGCTGTTGACACTGCTACTGTGGATGTTGTGATGATGCTGTTGGCATTTTACTGTTAATGTTCTTGCTGATGTGGTTGACAGTACTATCGTTGCTATTTTTATTCTTGTTGCTCAGACATTATTCTATTATTATTGTTGCTGCTGTTGGTACTACTGCTGTGCTGCTATTGTTGATGTGATAATGTTGTTGATGTTATTAATGTTGATGTTGTTGTTGATGATGTTGTTAATATACCCATCCAGAATCACTGCTTTTGTTACACACTTCCAAACCAAATTTAATTTAGGCATCACTTACTAGTCATACAAGGATATATGTATAGTTTACCCCTCATGTTTCCACAGAGGCCGAGAATTTCCATTCCACTCTCCGGGAGAGATTTTGAGAGTCATCTGTAGCCTCTCTTCACCTCCTCACTGAATGGGGCATGCTCCTCTCAGCCATTCCTTTCAGAAACCTATGCTGGTCAGTGGTACATAGGACTGGGAGAATGAGTCTATGTACCTCATTCAGCAGGGAAAGTAGGAGGAAACCCATATGGCTACCCACCTTAGGTACATGGGTAAATGCAGCCTTTTAGCGTGATATTTTCATCCCCATCTGTCTCGCTCCTGTGTCTTAATTGGTTCAAAATTAGGAGGTGAAGAAAGAGGTGCTATATTTACCTCCAAGACACCAACGAAGTCTTCATGATATAATTCAATTCACTTCTTACCTCCCCAAAGAATCCTTTCCTTATTTCTATAACCCACAGTGGTCTCACCAACCTATGAAGTTTTATAGCAATTTGTTATTTACTCACATGCCAATAAATATTGTGAAATATGTGAACCTGGCTAGACTGTGACCTCCTTCAGACTAAGAACATATCTTAAACATCCTCTCACTTAATGTGGTTCTAGACACATAGTAGGAGCTCAATAAATGCTTGTAAGGTGAAATACATTGGGAGCTTAATACTTAGGAATGTTCCCATGTGGCTGAGTTTTTATGCCATCTTATGTTTTTGAATTTAAAAAAATCAACTGGAAATTTGTGTTCCAGAACTTATATATGATGCATGAATGAATGCCCTTGATGGTACAGAAATGGGAAGAACTGATTCAGTTCTTTAGGTTTTTTTGTTTTGTTTTTTGCATTTTTTTTTTTTTTGGGGGGGGCGGAGTCTCGCTATTGTCACCCAGGCTGAAGTGCAGTGGCGTGATCTTGGCTCACTGCAAACTCCACCTCCTGGTTCAAGCAATTCTCCTGCCTCAGCCTCCTGAGTACCTGGGATTACAGGTGCTCACCACCATGCCTGGCTAACTTTTTTACTTTTAGTAGAGATGGGGTTTTGCCATGTTGACCAGGCTGGTCTCGAACTCCCGACCTCAGGTGATCAGCCCGCCTCGGCCTCCCAAAGTGTTGGGATTACAGGTGTGAGCCACCATGCCTGGCCAGTTCTTTAGTTTCTAAGGTCCATCAGTTGATATTAACTTCTTGTCATCACATGCAATTCAATAAAAGCATAAGTCCTTACCTGTAGGGGCACTGGGATGGATTCCAGGCTTCCCAAATTGAGCATAAAATCCCAAGGGGTTTCAAGGTAGGCCATTCTCCAATGCTTCTTTTTACAACAGACATTGTGCCAGCAGGCATGGAGCCTAAGGAGGATCCCATGAACCTTTCCACAGAATCAAGTGTGTGGCTTTGTATGATGCTTACCCTTCATCTCTCTAGGATAGTTGTTTATTAATTATTATATCTATTTAACATGTGCAGCATGATGTTCTGATACACATGGTAAAATGATAACTACAGTTAAGCAAATTGACATCTCAATCTCCTCACATAGTTACTGTGTGTGTATGTGTGTGTGTGTGTATGTATGTGTGTGTGTGTGGTAAGAAAACATAAAATCCAGTCTCTTAGCAAACGCTCAGCATACAACACAATATTATGAACCATAGTCCTCCTACTGTGCATTAGGTTAGACTTATTCATCCTACATGACTGCAAGTTTGTACCCTCTGACCTAGAATCTCTAGGATTTTTCAATTCCTGAATTTGCCAGCAAATTCCAGCTGATTGAGGTTACCAGACAGCTGACTACCTCCTAAGGTAAATTATTGTTTCCCAAGTATTTTAAGCTTTTTGTAGGTCTGGGTTCAATTCATACTTATCTGGTGAATAAGGTTTCAGTAATTTACAAATAAATATTGTGTTAATAGTACCATCTAACAGATGCTGAGAACTTGGTGTGAGCCACACTCACCTAGCAAGCTACTTACCATGCTGAGCAGTTTCATGGATTTTCTCAATCCTTATGTCCCGATAGTAAAGACCAGTGCATCTCTAGCCTTCAGCACTCATGGGCACTAAAGGATTTAATTCTCACAATAACCCTCTGAGGGCAGGCACTGTTACTACCCTCCCAACTTTGCAGAGGAGCCTGGAGCACGCAGGGGTTCAGTTATGTGCCCAAGGCCAGGAGCCATTGAGGGAGTGGGGACCCACATCAGCTGGCTCTGGAGGTATCACCAGTGACAAGCGAACCAAGTCTCAGGTTCACTGAGGCATGAAAAGACTTCCCTTGTATTACTCAGGGTGCTCCAGGGAAACAGAACCAATAGAATGTGTATATATGGTCCTCCCTTGGTTTCAGGAGATTGGTTCCAGGACCCCTCGCAGATACAGTAAAATGATGTGGTATTTGCCTGTACCCTACAACACATCCTCCTGTGTACTTTAAGTCAGGGGTCCTCAACCCCTGGGCCACAAACCCATCTGGCCTATGGCCTGTTAGGAACTGGGCCATACAACAGGAGGTGAGTGAGGTGAGTGCTGGGTGAGTGTGTGAAGTTTCATCTGTATTGACAGCCACTCTCCATCACTTGCTTGCATTACTGTCTGAGCTCTGCCTCCTGTCAGATCAGTGGTGGCATCAGATTATCTTAGGAGCACAAACCCTATTGTGGACTGCACATGTGAGGGATCTAGGTTGGGTGCTGCTTTTGAAAATCTAATGCCTGATGATCTGTCACTGTCTCCCATCACCTCCAAATAGGACCATCTAGTTGCAGGACAACAAGCTTGGAGCTCCCACCGATGCTACATTATGGTGAGATGTATAATTATTTCATTATACATTACAATGTAATCATAATAGAAATAAAGTGCACAATAAACATAATGGTTTGAATTATCCTAAAACCACCCCCTCCTGCCAGTTCATGGAAAAATTGTCTTCCATGCAACTGGTCCCTGGTGCAGAAAAGGTTGAGGACCACTGCTTTAAGTCATCTCTAGTTTACCTATAATACATAATACAATGTAAATGCTATATAAATAGTTGTTAAATGTATTGTCTGGGGAATCACAACAAGGAAAAATCTGTACACAACTTTCACAGGTCTAACTAAATTTTTGATCTGCAGTTGGTTGAATCCACAGATGTGGAACCATGGATACAGAGGGCCACCGGTATGTTGATAGAGATTTACTTTAAGGAGGCTGGGAAGTCCAAAATTTGCAGGGTAGGCAGGAAGGCTGGAGACCCAGAGGAGAGCTGAGGCTACAGCTCCAGCCTAAAGGCCATCTGTGGGCAGAAAATCCCACTTGCTCAGGGGAGGTCAGTCTTTTCTGCTGTTCAGGCTTTCAACTGATTGGACGAGGCCCATCCACATTACGGAGGGCAACCTGCTCTACTCAAGTCCACCTACTTAGATGTCAATCTCATCCAAAAACACCCTCACAGAAGCACCTAGAATCACGTTTGACCATATCTCTGGGCACTATGGCTCAGCCAAGTTGACTCATAAAATTAACCAGCACACCCAATATCACACAGATATAAAAGACCCAGGACTCAGGCCCTTGCAGTGTGACTGAGTCTGCATGTTCTTACACACAGGACTTGGAGCCTCTGTTTTCATCAGCTCTGCAGCCCACCCCGTCTGCCAGCAAGCAGAGGTCAGTTGTGTCCTTCCTTCTAAAGCTGACTGTCCTTGTCCTCTCCCCAGCGGCTGCCTAAGTGTGGCCACTACTGCCTTTGCACTGACCATCTAGCAGAGAGAGCTTAGCTGCTGATACTTACTGGCTTTAAGACTTCATCAAGCACAGCTCTCAGATGCTCAAGGTGAAGAGCATTGACTGAATCTGTTTCCTGGGCTGCTTGTCTTGGGTAGGAAGCCAAGCATGAGAGCTGAGCAGGGATGGGACCAGAGATGGCCAGCACCAGCAGGCAGCATGCTGGAATCTAATGCCTGAGTCTCACTCCATACTCAGTACCCTGGTATCAGGAAGCGACTCTGACTATCTACTGCAAAGAAGAGGAATAAAGGAACCAAACCTTGTCTACTTATTCATTCAGCTGTTCTGCCCACCCTGTGCCTGCATTCTAGATGCTAGAACGTTATCACTGACAACACAGAAATCGTTTCTCATGGAGCCGTCATTGTGGTGGAAGGAGACAGACAATAAACCAGCAAATAAGCAAATGACAGTACGTGACAAGCTGATGAGTGCTAAGGGGAGAAATCAATGAGGGAAAGGGATAGGGGTTGGGGAGGAGGTGGGGTTGCAATTTTCAATAGGGCAACTAGTGAAGGTCTCGCTGAGATGGTAATGCTTGAATGAAAACTTAAAAGCCACATGGGTGTTGGAGGAAGAGTATTCCAGAGAGAGAAAGCAGCAAGTGCAAAGGCCCAGAGGCAGCCACGTTCCTGGCTGCTCAAGGAACAGCAAGGGCAGAAGTGGCTGGAGCAGAGCCAGTGGGGGATGGCGTGGGAGAAGAGGTCAGGCAAGGAATGGGTCCAGTTGGATGGCTTTACAGGGCCAAGAAAGGAACCTGGCTTTTTCTCTGCCTGGGATGGGAAGCCCTTACAAGGCTTTGAGCAGAGGAAAAGACATGGTCTGGTTTCCATGTTCCAAGGACTGGAGAGATTAAGATGCTTGTCTCATGCTCTGCAGCCAGTAAGGGGCAGAAGAGCAAGCCAGTGCATCTAGCTGCGAACAAGAGCTTGTTCCCCTGCACCACCCCTGTATCTGCCAGAGTTCGTTTGCTGGAGTCCATATTGCTGCTAAGAAAGCTGACTGCCACAGCCATGTGAGAAATAAAACAGGGCATGGGGGAAAGAGAGGTGAGTGTGTGCTAATTCAGGTAAGGGGACAAGTCCCAAAAGGCCTACTGGAGGAGGTGATATTTGAGCTGAAACCTGAATGGTAGAAATCAGCCAAAAAAATACACAGAGAGTGGAGTGTTTGGAAATAGATGGTGCAAAGGTCCTGAGGCAGGATCCCGCGCAGAGTCCTGGGAGAGCAAAGAGAAGACAAACGTGGCAGAACTGCGAGGAGCAAGGGGGAGATGAGGTCACAGAGGGAGCCAGGAGGCATATCCTTCATGGTCTCATAGGCTCTGGTAAGGAATTTGGATTTTATTCTTAAGAGCAATGAGGTGGCACTAGAAGATTTTAAGCAGGGAGTGATTTACATTTTTTAAAAAGATTAGCCTGGCTGCTCTATGGAGAAAAGACTGGGAAAGGGCTTACAGGCTGTGTGATCGGCACCTCACTTTTTTGTATGAAAAATGACACTGATTGTAGACAGTTGCTGCATGAAGCTGTGAGAGAATGACATGAGAATGTTAACTCATTGAAGGGTGGGAATTTGTGGGTCCTGTTCACTGCCACATCCCCGATTCTGCAGCAGAGCCCACGGCAGATGCTCCAGCAACTATTGGTTGAGTGAGTGAGTGGATGGATAGATGGATGGATGGACAGATGAAAACGGAGGCATCATATAAAGGTGAAAGACTGGGATGTTTCCATGACCATCAAAAGCTAAAGCCCTGCCCAACAGAAACTTCCTCACAGCAGTGGGAACTAAAGGGTTAATGTGACCTCTGAGGAGTTTTCTTCCAGAGGATTCTGATGCAGGGCTAACAAATTTCCTGTGACCTTGTTAGGGGAAAATAATAAGCCCCTGCTAATGTATCAAATTAACATGTTTGGACTTCCTGTTCAGAAACCTCAAACATCTCACCTCCATGTGGTCCGCAGAAAATTATTTTTTATATGCAATTGCGTTGAGTGATGGAGGCTTTGTGGCCTCTAATATCCCCGCCGGTGGAAGAGTTCTGACATCCTGGTTTTTCCTCTGCAGTTCACAGTGCTCTGGCACTTAGCATAGCATCTGGTACAAAAAAAGAAAAAAGAAAAAAAGCAAAAAAGCTAGATTCCTATTTGAATGAACAAAGGAAATGGTTAATGGCCATAACACAAGGGTTTTCTCTCATCTCTGTTTTCTAGGGAAAACAGGAGAATTTTAAAAAATTTATCTCCCTTTTCTTTTTGTCGGCTGTGAAGAAGCTGCAAGTTTCAAATATGTCAGCTTGCTGATGAGCCTTAAGTGACAGGCAATAGGCAGAGGTTCCCTCAATACCAGTTTAAAGACATTAAGGACCCCCCGCCCAGACTCCTCAAAGAATACCATATCCAGGATGAATGTTGAAATCCCCTGGCTGGTCACCTGCAGTGAGGACCGCCCATTGCCATTTCCAGTGAGCACAGACATCTCAGCTCCCAGTGCCGACTGGCAGGCTGGACCCCGGAACCTCAGCCCTGCTGCCCTCTCTGAAAATAACCTCTGCTGTAATCCACACAAGAAAGTGGATTTGTCAATGTGCTTGCCTCATCCAATTATTTTTCTCTTCCAAATCAAGGTTTTACGTGAGTGCATCTGATTCATGAGGCCCAACTCACCTATCTGTCCTGAATCTCGAGGGAAACTGAGAGAGTGAGTTATAGGCTTCTGCTTTAGGGAGGCACGTATGGTCTCAGTCAACTCGGACTGCTGTAACAAATTATTATAGACTGGGTGGCTGAAACAACAGATAGTTATTTCACACAGTTCTGGAGACTGCAAGGCCAAGATCAGGGTGCAGCATGGTCCTTGTGTGTGCTGAGAGAGAGAGAGAGACAGAGAGAGAGAGAGAGAGAGAGAGACAGAGAGAGAGAAAGAGAGGGAGAGAGAATCTCCTGCTCTTCCTCTTTCTTTAAGGGCACTAATCCCACCATGGGGGCCCCACCCTCATGACCTCATCTAAACCTAATCACCTCCCAAAGCCCCACCTCAAAATACCATCACATTAGGAGCTAGGGCTTTAACATATACATTTTGGGGGAGGAGGACACAGTCATTCAGTCCAGAGCGAAATCATAAGGAGGGATATTTTCCAAATATAGGCTGGATATTCCAAAAACAAAGTAGCCCCAAAGATGCTCATACCCACTGCAGCCTTTCTCTTCTACACCTGTCGCTTACACAGTGCCTGGCACATAGCAGATGCCAGTAAGTAACAGTGCCTCCTTTCACTTGCCATGCTTCCCTCTTTAGCCTCTGCCCATCTCTACCTACAGGCCTGTTTGCTTGGGTTCCTGTGCTTGGAATTTTTTCCCATGGACCCTTTCACTACAACCAGCACTTTAAAAGAAAGAACAATTGAATACAACAAGCAAGGTTCACCATATCCAGCTTTAGCACCAATTTTAAACATAGACCCATGCAAATATACAATGCAAATATATTTATTTCTAAGATACTATTCTCTAAAAAATGTGGGTATTGACAATCTACCTATTATATTAGAACCTAATGCCCCTCACCCAGGAGATGTTTAAAGAGCTTATTTGTATTACTTGGTTTCCACCTATTACTCCGTTTCCACATTAAGTGGAAGACATTATTTATATCTTTTGTTTTGTAAGAAATATATTTAATAATTTAGAAGCAATAAGGGAAAATATTTTTACATAAAAATTTAAAACATTTGCATGACAAAACCCATAAAAATTAAAATGACAAACATTACACTGGAGAAATATTTTTAATTTAAATCACAATACATTAAAAAAGAGTTATTATCCCTAACATATAAATCTCTGTAGCAGTTTCCCAAAGCCTCAGGAGAAAGAAAAACCCTGGAGAAAAATAAGCTAACAAGTGAACACGCAATTCACAGAAAAAGAAAAAGTATCTTAATTGTATGAGAAGAAGATAACCTTGTCATCTGAGAAAGGTAAATTAAAACTAGTCTAAGATTGTCAACAAACACACAGTAATAAGGATCAGATTTATCTTACCACTTGGAAAATATTTTCAAATGGACGAAAGGTGCAAAACAATAGTTTTCAAGATGTTGGACATTAGACAACAAAGGACAGTGACCCTGAAAGGCAGGAGAGAGATGAGGTGATCCTAGAGTTGCCCCGATTTCTGCCTTGGGAGACCTTCCAGACACCGCTGCAGGCAAGGGAACCCAGGCAGAGACCAGGGGAGCTCAAGAGATTGCAGGGCAGAGTTTTGGAGAGAGGAGAGCTATGGAGAGCCAGAACACTGGAATCTGCAGGGGGCTATCCTCAACTATTCAGTAGAGTGACATCAGCACATGCGTTGAGAAAATTACTTGAGGCCAGGGAGAGAATCAACCGAAAGGATTCCAGGGAGCAATATTCAGTGCTCACAACAGCTGGGAAATAGCGCTGTTTCCCACTAGCCAGACTTGAAGACTTTGGAAGTCAGGGGTCATTTGGTAGAGAACTCAGAACGATCTTGTCTCAATAGTGAGGAATCATTAGCCATAGACTAAAAATCTTGATAAATTATAAAAGCTAAACTCAAAAGGATCAAAGTATTTCCAAATTCTTAACTGCATACCAGAACAAAGCCGTTAGTTACAAGAATACAAAATACTCAGCACCCAATAAGTTAAAATGATTGGCATTCAATCAAGGAATACCGGGCAAGTAAAGAAGCAGGAAACGTGGCGCAAAATAAAGAAGAAAATAAATCAATTGAACTCAGTCCAAAACTGACATTATGGAAATATGTGAGTGTCAATAACACATTTACTAGAGAGAAATTTATGGCACTAAATCCTATATTTAGAAAAGAAGTCTCAAGTCTATGACTTTAGATCCCCTTTCAAGAAAATAAAAAAAAGGAGAGCATCTTAAACCTAAAGTAAGCCAAATAAAGGAAATAACAAAGGTAAGAGCAGGTATCAGTGAAATACAAAATAGAAAAACAATAGAGAAAAATCAATGAAGCTATAAGCTGATTCTTGGAAAAGATCAGTAAAATTGATAAACCTGTAGCCAAACTGATCTGGAAAGATATAGAAAAAAAAAAAAGGAAAGAAAAGAAGGAAGGAAAGCAGGGAGGGAGGGAGGGAGGACATAGATTATCAATATCAGGAATGAAAAAACTGGTATTACTATAGATTCCACAGAAATTAAAAAAATAATAAAATATTATGAACAGTTTTATGCCAATAAATTCGACCACTTAGATGATATGAATAAATTCCTTGAAGTACATACATTACCAACTGTTATTCACGAAGAAACAGATACTGCATACTCAAACAAATTTAACTTTTAGTTTAAAATCTTCCAATAAAGAAAATGCCAGGCACCAAAGTTCAAGGGGGGAATTTGAACAAATATTTAAGGAAGAAATAATACCAATTCTTCTCACACTCTTCCATAAAAGTGAAGTGAGAATACACTTTCCAACTCATTTTATGAGGCCAGCAATAGCCTGATTCCAAAACCAGACAAAGACATTACAAGAAGAGAAAACCAAAGATCACTATTCCTCATGAATTTAGATGCAAAAGTTCTTAACAAAATTTTAGCAAATAAGAACTAACAATAGATCGCAAAAAAGAGTAGTATATCATGACCAAGCTGAGTTTATCCCAAGAAGGCAAAGTTGATTTAATGTTTTTTTAAAAAATCAATCACTGTAATTTACTCTATAAAATGATTTTTAAAAAAAGTAAAATATATGGCCATCTCAATGGGGAAAAAGCATTTGACAAAAACCAATGTCCATTTCTGATTAAAATCATTGTCAGAGTAGGAATGAAGGGAAACTCTTCCATCCAGTAAAGGTTATCCACGAAAAACCCACAGCTAATATCACACTCAATGGTGAACAAGCAAATCAGAAACTAGTGGGTTATATCTGCTCTCACCAACTCATTAAACATTGTCCTGGAAGTTCTAGCCAGTAAATAAGTCAAGAAAAAGAAATAAAAAGCATCCAGATTGGAAAGGAAAATTTAAAACTCTCTTTATTCAACAACACCATGGTTGTCTAAATAGGAAACCTGATAGAATCCACAAAAAAAGCCACTAAAGCTAATCAGTGAGCTTAGAAAGCTTGAACGATTCAACTAAACCAACAAAAATCAATTGATTTCTATACTTTAGCAATAAAAAACAGAAACTGGAATTTTAAAAGGCAGTATGATTAATAATAGTATTCCAATACTTAATACTTATGGATGAATCTGACAAAAGTACACTGAAACCTATAAAACATTGCTGAAGGAAAATTTTTTTAAACACTTAAGTAAATGAAGAGATATACTGTATTTGTGGATTGGAAGACACAATATTTGTTAAGATGTAAATTCTCCCTAAACTGATCTATAGATTCGACACAATCTGAATCAAAATCACAGCAGGATATTTTGGTCAGAATTGACACGTAATTCTAAAATTTGCATAGAAATGCAATGGACCTATAATAGCCAAAACAACTTAGTTTGCAAAGGAAAAAAAAAAAAAATATATATATATATATATATAACACAACCTGATTTAAGATTTATCATAAAGCTACGGTAATCAGGAAATGGTGCTATTGGTGTCAAAATAAACAAATAGATCAACTAAACAGAAGACAGATATAGAAATACACTCACTCATATGTATATGGCTGATTTTCAACAAAGGTGGAATTCAATTCAGTGGAAAAAATAGTCTTTTCAAAAAATGATGTTGTACAATTGCATGCACAAGAAAAGAGAAATGAACTTTGATCCATAGCTTGCACCATGTACTACAAAAAAAACCACACTTTAAAATGTGACCTTGGGTTGAGCAAATAATATGTCTTAGATGAACGCCAAAGCAAAATCCATAAAAGAAAAAGTTGACAAATGGGACTTTATCAAAATTAATAACTTCTGCTCTTCAAAAGATACCATTGAAAGAATGAAAAGACAAACCACAGAATTGGAGAAGATATTCCCAATCCATAGATTTGACAAAGACTTTGTATCTAGAATACATCATGAACTCTCAAAACTCAAAAATAATAACCCAAAAGATTGAACCAGACACTCCACCGAAGAAGACAAATCATTGGCAGACAAACACATGAAATCCAAATTAAAACTGCAATGAGAAATCACTGCTTGACTATTAGCATAAGTAAAATTTAAAAGACTGACCAGCCTCAAGGTTTGTGAGAATGTGGAGGAACCAGAACTCTCCTACATGGCTAGTGGACTATAAAATGGTGCAAGCACTATGGAAAGCTGTTTGACAGATTCTTACGATGCTTAATATACACCCGTCATATGTTCTAGCCATTCCACACAGATATATGTCCAAGAGCAATGAAAGCATATGCTCACACAAAGACATACACAAACGTTCACAGCAGCAGCTTTATTTGTAATGACTACAACCTAGACCGACCCAGATTTCCATCAACAGGTGAACGTATAAACAATTTAGGGCACATCCATATTGCTCTGCAATTAAAATAATGAACATTGATGCATGCAACACATGGATGAAACTCAAAATAATTATGTTCAGTGAAAGAAGTCAGAGTATATGCTGTTTGGTTCCATTTATATAAAATGCTTTAAAATGCAAACGAATCTACAGTGATAGAGCAGGTAAGCTGTTGCCTGGGCGTGGGCAAGGGGGTGCCCTAGAGGGAGGAATTACAAAGGGCCACAAGAAATTTTTGTGGAGGATGGAGATGTTCATTGTCTTGATTGTCGTGATGGTTTCACAGCTATACTACATTTCAAAGCACACCAAAGTGTATATCTTAACTATGTGCAATTTATTATATATTAATTATACCTCAATACGGTTTTTTAATTGCCTGAATATACAATGTCTCACCTATCAGATTGCCAAAATCCTAAAACGTGGACACCATCTACTGCTGTCTAGCTTGTGGGGAGGCAGAGTTTCTTTTCAGAGAAGCTCTTTAGATTTTAGGCTCCCTCCCCCAACCAAGGTCTAAACATTCCCCATCATTGCACACTCATCCATGCTAATGAATTTTTAAATTTTAATTTCAGCTTTTCCAGCTGCCTCTGACCTTTTCAGACAGCAGAGTGTTAGTCTGACTATAGTGATAACATTGCTCTGTAAGAATACACATTTTTAAGGGGGGAATCAGGGTATGCCAAAAAATAAGCAATTTCATGGATTCACTCATTTGCATTCATTCCACAACTACTTATTGACTGCCTAGGAGGTGCCAGGCACTGTTCTAGGCACTGGGGATACAGCTGAGAACAAGCCCCACAAAGTCTCTGTTCCCATGGAGCTGACAGCCCAGTGTCGGGCTACAGACAAAAAAAAACCCATCAGATCAATAGGGAGTGTGTCCAGTGGTGACGAACTGAGCGGGAGGGAAGCTCGGAGGAAGTTGTTATTTCAAAGAGTAGGTCAGGCAGGTCTCAGTGAAAGATGATGTTTAAGCAGAGACTTCAAGAGAGCGAGTGCTGGAATAAGATGATTCGGAAAGGTTGAAAACAAGCTTCTTTGAAAGCATGTGGCTTCCTTTCCTTCTGTACGTGTTTGGAATACGCAGGAAGGACTTCACATCCTTGTGTCTCAGCCTCTCCACCTCTCCACCATGGCTTGAAGCAAGGTTTTTGATGTGTGTGTGTGTGTGTGTGTGTGTGTGTGTGTGTGTGTGTGTGTGTGTGTTTGCCACTATAAACTCAGCGTCCCAGGCCTCACAGTGCCTGTCGCCAGCTTGGCGACTCTGGGCAGGTCAATTCACCTCTCTGAGCCTTGTTTTCCTTTTTTGTAAAAACAGATGATTAGGAATTCACCCATTCATTCAACCAATATGTATTAAGGAATTATATGGTAGGGTCTCTGCTAGGTAATAGGACATAGTGGAGAACAGGACACGGTCCCTGCCCTCACTGAGTTTATGTCCAGAGCAACGGACTGAATGTGTGTGCCCCCCTCCGCAAATTCAATTTATATGTTGAAACCCGAATTTCAATGCGATGGTGTCAGCAAGGTGGTTAGATCATGAGGTTTGGCCCTCATGAAGGATACAGCCTTATAAGAATAAGCCAGAGAGCCAGCTAGCCCTTCCTGCCATATGAAGAAAAAATGAGAAGGCGGTCGTCTGCAACATGGAAGAGAGCCCTCACCAGTACCTGACAATGCTGGCACCCTGATTTCCTGTTTGCAGGTGGGGTGTGGTGACTCACACCGGTAACCCCAGCACTTTGGGAGGTTGAGGTGGGAGGATCACTTGAGCCCAAGAGTTTGAGACCAGCCTGGGAAACATGGTGAAACCTCACCTCTAGAAATAATTTTTAAGAAATTACCCAGGCATACTGGCGCACGCCTGTGGTCCCAGCTACTCAGGAAGCAGAGGTGGGAGGACCACTTGAGCCTGGGAGTTTGAGGCTGCAGTGAGCGGAGATGGTGCCACTGCACTCCAGCCTGGGCAACAGAGTGAGACCCTGTCTCAAAAAAGAATCCTCATTTGCCAATGTCCACAGCTTTGATGGGGACCTCTGGGGCCACAACTCACCCTTGTCATCTGAAAAGGATGCAGGTTTCTGGAGTAGACTGCCCTACTCTATGGAGTAGACCTACACACTGGAGACTCTGTGCCCAGTATTTGATGATCATGCCTCAGTTTCCCCATCTATAAAATGGGATAATAGTAGCCCTGACCTTGCAGAGCTGTTGTGAGGCATTCACAGTTATTACACATTAAGTGCTACTCACAGTCCCCGGCAACAGGGTCAGTCGTCAGGACTGGCTCCTCCAAGCCATCCTCGTCACAAGGGCCATGGCATGGTGTCGGGACAGTGTGCCCACAGCCGGGAACAACAGCAGCTCTCCCAGGCCCTTCCTTGGTTTTCCGGGGCCCACTGCCAGGCTCAGCAGCATCAGTAACCAATGATTTTCTCTGCCCTGCAATGTAAACAAGTCCTCCCGCACTTCTCTCCTCCACCCGCACTTCTCTCCTCCACCCACACTGTTAGGTGAGGTGAGCAGAGCAGAATTCCGTATTTTTCTGACTTACTAGTATGCAAACAGAGGCTCCAAGGATTGCAGTGCTCAGTCCAAGGTAACTCAGCTATGCTTGGGACAAACCTGCAGGTAAGATCTCTTTTTTCAGACATCCACTCACTCACCCCAATCTCTGGAATCCCTACCAGGTACTGCCAGAAGCTCTCTTGGTTCCCTGACCTGGAACAGGATACATCCTGGTCTCACCAAAGTCTCTCCCATCCCTACCCATACTGTGCCATCACCATCCACTCCAAGCTGGCAGGAGCACTCCATAAATACACTCTTCCCTTCTGAATGGCACAGTGAAGACCAGGGTTAAATTCTCAGCCATTGACTTCCAAAACAAGCTCTTGAAATCCACAGAAGACACAATTTTGAAGCCCAAAGCATTCAACAGCAAGAGGCTAGCTTACAGGGTTCAAAGTGTTTCACATACCTAGGAGTTGGTGGCGAGGGGTTCTTAGTATACAGAGTATACCACAAATAACAAAATTGGCAAAAATATGTTACAAATAAAAACCAGTTTCCCAGCCCAACAGGAGGTAACGTGCTACGGGGACGAGGAAGAGAGGAGAATTGGGAAAGAGGCTGATGGGAGCGTGTTCCAGAAGGAGTTCCACACCAAACCCCTCCAGGCAGAACCATGGGGGTGGTGGATAATAGGGAATATTATAGAAACCCCAGGTAGCTAAGTCTGTCAGGGGAACTGGAGAAGGAAATGGTACCTGCTTCCTAACTGCAGTTCCAGCCCCTGTGGGGTTGGCACCAGGGCTGCAAGGGGCATCTGGGCAGGACACTGTCACAGCATCCACCACCCCTGCATAGCACATTTCCTGTACCCAGAAAGGGGTGCAGGCCTCAGGCCTCAGCTAAGCCTGAGGGCTCCAGAGCCATCACGAGGAGACCCAAGCACAGGTGACAGTGTGGGTGCCCTGGTGACCAGTGGAGAGGAGATCAACCACAGAACATCAGACCGGCATTGTGCACCTTCAGGTGCTCACAGGGTGGAACTGGGCACCAGACACCCACTTGCCACAGGAAAACTGAAATCTATGGGAGAAGAGGGAGGGAGACACCCTGCAGTCACCCGAGTTTAAACTAAAATTAACTAGGAAATCACTGAATTTGACAGGGCTTACCTGGCCACAACTTAAGGCTTTTTGCAAAAGGAATGTTGGCTAGATACGGAAATGAAGTTGTTATAGAAAAAGAGAAAATTCTGTTTTCACAACCTCTATTTGCAAGTTGTCGAATAGTGGATCAGCAGCAGAAGGAATTGATCCGTCCCTGTTTTCACAGAGCCCTCTGAGATTCAAGTTTATTTTCTCTGGAAATAATTTGATTATCCATCTCATGCTACCCCCCTCCACACATATGCACACACACAACAGGTGCAATTCTGTGGAAAGTTTGGGTACCTCCCATATTAGTTAGCCTTCAAAACAAGTGCCACGCAGTCAGTGCAGGAGTCAGAGAGCCGAGAGTGACTCCGTGGGAACCCCTTGGCTAGTCAATCCTCCCAGGTCCCCAAGAGGAAAGAGTAAACTCCCATGATTCAAAACAATGAAACAGCTTCAGGACCAATCACCAGAGTTCTCCGCATATCACATTGGATGTTCACTTTGTAAACTCCAAAAATAGAACCACAGAGAACTAAAGAGAGAAGAGAGTGGGTGAGGAGTTACCATTACTATGGCAAAAACATGCAGTGACCACCGTTGGATGTTCAGGATTTAGACCCACAGATTAAATCTCGGTTTCTCAACTGGTTCCTGCCAAGGACATACAGGTCCAGCCCTGCAGCCCCCAGGACCAGCCCTGCCCACCCTGGCTCCCTTAGCTTCAGAGCCTCCTCACTCCCATCTCTCCAGCCACAATCAAATCCCTACAGCACCGGCATTGCAGCTCAAGCCTGAGCACATGCTGTTCCTTCTGCTTGCAACACCCTTCGCTGACACAGCCTGCTCGGCCCTCCAGGCTCAGGTGCAATGTTCTATTCTTCGTGTAGTTTTCCTGAGGCACTCCCAGAAAGGGGGCTTCCGTCCACAATGCTTCACAACACCTATAGATGGGATCTGTGTCCCCATGTAGATAGTGAGCTCCTCTCCAGGAGACACTCACTCATTCACTCATTCACTCATTCATTCATTCATCCATAGAACAAACATTTACTGAATATCTACTAATGTCCATAAACAAATGACACACAGAAATGGTTGAAAGAATAAATAAATAATGATTCCATTTTCAGGCCAGGGAAGTCAGGGTGGTGTGTTGGAAAGAACATGGCTTCCAAGTAGTCAGACAGATGAGTTAGAAGCCTGACTCTGGAATTTGCTGAGCTGGTAACTCTGAGGGAATTACTCATCTGAGCCCAGTTTCCTCAGATATAAAAATGAGAACAGTAACAGGTAGCGTTTGCTTCTGATATTATTATTTGTTACTTAAAACAGAGAGTTATCAGGAGGAAGTGTGAATCTGTGCAGAAGATGGGAGCTTCCTCTCCCTGTAAGAGAAGAGGCTGGACCATCTCTGGTTCCCTACTGGCCTCATGGGAATTTGGCAGAGATGAGCTGCCTATCCAAACCCTTTCTCCCTGTCCATCATACTACAGAGTCTCAATTTAAAATGACCTTTCTTATCATCCCTTGCAAGCTGGGGTGGCCATGGGACTCAGTTCTGTAATTGGCAAAAATACATTACCAATAAAAATCTGTTTCCTAGTCCAACAGGAGGTAAGGTGCTGCAGGGATGAGGAAAAGAGAATTGGGAAATGATTTGCAAGCAGATGTCACGAAGTGGAGCTTCTGGAAAAGCTCTTTAAAGGGAACTGACATATCTTTTATAGTTTGCTCTTTTGCTTTCTCCATCTGATGGCAGCAGCAGCCTGACTAGAGTGGCTGCTGCCATTATGCTGGCTGCAGCAAGGAGGCACACTCCATGGAGCTGGTGGGAGCCAGTGGGAGCCAGGGACAAGTGGGAGCCCTGCACCTTCCAGATTGGTGGGGCAGGAGCTTCCCTGGTGCAGCCACAGCTGCCCAAGTTGTGACTGTGGAACCAGGCCTGCTACTCCATGGAGCAGGCAGGAGCCCCGCCCCTGTGGGCACAGCTACAGCCTCCCAAATCACAGCTGCAGACTCAGGAATCTCTGCACTCTCAGGGGTCCAGGAAGGCCCCCATGCCCTTGCAGGCTCAGAAGTGCCTGCTCCTACTGCCTGGCTTCTCCCTGCTGTCGGTGCCTGCTCCGATCTCAGAGCAAAGTCAGGCCCAAGTCACAGCTTGGCCAGGTGTGCACACACCTTCAGCAGTGTTGACACACTAGCCCCCCACTGCCTCAGCCCCATCTGGACTCTGGACACCAATAAGCATAGGAGTGAAACCAAAGGGGTGCTGAGGGCAGCTTCTGGCTGGCCTGCAGGTGCCTCTTGGCACCTACAGCCTGGGTGCCATGAATGGCAGCAGAAGACAGAGAGGCTCCTGGGTGCAAGGGGGCAGATCCTCAGTGAGGCACCACCTTCAGGCCCTCCTTGAGGGAGGGAGGATCTGAAGGCTTGGAGGCCCAGCTGCCAGTCCCACAGACCAGAGTGGGAACTTGTGGTGCCTTTTCCAGGCCACTCATGGCCACCCATGGACCAATTGGCATACACTTCCTCCCCTCTGAAGCCCATACAAGCCCCAGGCTCAGCCAAAACTGAGCAGACATCAGGATGACCAGCTGCAGAGAGGAGCTACCCACTCCTGGGCCTCCTCTGAGCTACTGTGTCACTCAGTAAAGCTCCTCTTCACCTTGCTTACCCTCCACTTGTCTGCGTACTTCACTCTTCTTGGACGCAGGATAAGAACTTGGGACCTGTGGAAGGCAGGCTGAAAGAGCTATAACACAAACAGGGCTGAAACACACCCCTTGCTCGCCATGTTGTGGGTGAAGAGGAGAGAAGAGCTGCAGCCCTTCAGTGAGCCCAGACCTGGGAGCCCCCTGAGCCAAGGCTGTGACTTCCTTTTTGGGGACCAGTAGTTCCTGGATTCTCCAAGCTTCCGTGTGCCACCGCATTCCCCAGTGGCAGTCATGGAAGCTGCCTGTGGTGCACCTGGGCTAGCCACAGCCTTGCAGAGAGTTGGTGCCCATGCCAGCACCTGGAGCTGCCTACCCCACTGCAGCAGCTGGTGTGCCTGACTGTGCACAGTGGCTGGACCCCTCACTGGCTCACTTACGCACCCCTTGCCACTCCATGCCTGGCTGCCTTTGTCAGGCCTAGGAATCTAGGGTGGTAGCGTGAGCCGAGCACAGCCTGCCAGGACAAATGGGAAGAATGAACCCAGCAGGCACCAGCAAAACTTGGGCAAAGGTGCCACCAGCCACAGAGATTTCCAGCCAGAAAAGTGACATCCCAAGATCTCTGAAAACTTCTCTTCACCTGGAATGAGGAAGAAATGATGGGAGCTGCAGCAGCCACCTTGAAACCATGAGACAACCTTGAGGGTGGAAGCCATGCGCCTAGAATGAAAAAGCAGAAAGATGGCTTTAATGACATTGTGGAGCTCTTCTCCAGCCCACATTGCCTACTTCTACGTTGTGCATCACATGTGAATAAATTAAACACATATTTTATTTAAATCACTACTATCTACATGCAGTGGAACTCAGTGTTTTTCTGATGCAGAGTGTCTGCAGAAAATTTACCTGATCACAGAAAAGTACAATAATTGCTAAGAATCGTTTTGTGGTTGATTATTGTTATGTGAAATGGGTTTTAGATACTCCTAAGCCAGAAATATGATTACAAGGTAAAATATGAAAAATTATTTTCTCTATTCCAAACCTGTGATTTCAGATATAATTTTTTGTGCTCTTATCTGATGACAAAGGCAAGAGAGATTCATTTACACAAATTTGGAAGCTACCAGAAGGCACAAAGGAAAAATAAAAGAAAATCACCTGTAGAACGACCCTCCAGGGACAAGCAGTGCTAACATTCGCTCTGCTTTCCTCAAGTTATTTTTATTTATAGTGTACTCACTTAACTAAAACAAGAGCTCTTCCTTCCTTCCTCCCTCCTTCCCTGAACAGACAGTGATTGAAGGCTGGGTACTATTATTTAATACTGCTTCTTTTTTTTATTACCATTATTTGCTAAATAATTTTTAAATTTGATTTCTCAGGTCATCAAATATTCATTAACATAATTTTGAAACTGAATAGCAACAATAAAACTAACCTACAATTTTTATATTATGATATATTGTTATAATGTGAATATAATTTCATCAATAATGCAACGCAACTAACCATCACTGATTAGGCACTTAACCTGTACTTGGTACCCGGCTACGGGAGTCTGCTTTCTATTTTACTCCTTGCAATAATTGTAAGATGAGGACTGTTTCATATCCTCCTTTGACAGGTGAATACAATGAGTAGTAAAGAGGTTGAAGAACTCGTCCAGGGTCTCACAGGTAGTCCGAGGGGCAAAGTAGAGCCTAACATAGGGGCTGTCCCCTGACAATGCCCACATGTGCATCTCCCATTCTGCCACACAGATTTTCTTCATAGTGATTTAAAGCATTTACCCATTTTCCAGCTGATGTGCTCAGCATTGGACATTTAGTCTTTCTGATCTTTACGATCAGCTTACTTGGCCAATGATATGGTCTCCATTTTACGAACAAGAAAAATGAAGCCGTGAGAGGTCAAACCCTCAAGACGTGACAGAATCCAGAATGAACCCAGAACTCTGATTCTAAATACCAAGGATGTTGAGGTTTTTAATAAAAGTAATGCATATCCAAAGTATAAAGGTAAATAACTGAATGAATGTTATGGCATAAGAAAACAGGCCCTGCTCACTCTTCCTTCCCTTTATATGGTTTTGCTGTGTCACCCCCAAATCTAATCTTGAATTCCCACATGTTGTGGGAGGTAATTGAATCATGGCGGCTGGTCTTTTCCTGTGCTGTTCTTGTGATAGTGAATAAGTCTTATGAAATCTAATGGTTTTATTTTATTTTATTTTATTTTTTTTTTGAGACGGAGTCTCGCTCTATCGCCCAGGCTGGAGTGCAGTGGCCGGCTCTCAGCTCACTGCAAGCTCCGCCTCCCGGGTTTAAGCCATTCTCCTGCCTCAGCCTCCCAAGTAGCTGGGACTACAGGCGCCCGCCACCTCGCCTGGCTAGTTTTTTGTATTTTTTAGTAGAGACGGGGTTTCACCGTGTTAGCCAGGATGGTCTCGATCTCCTGACCTCGTGATCCGCCCGTCTTGGCCTCCCAAAGTGCTGGGATTACAAGCTTGAGCCACCACACCCGGCTCTAATGGTTTTAAAAACGGGAGTTTTCCTGCACAAACTCATTTTACCTGCTGTCATCCATGTAATACGTGACTTGCTCCTTCTTGCCTTCTGCCATGATTCTGAAGCCTCCCCAGCCATGTGGAACTGTAAGTCTATTAAACACTTTTCCTGTATAAATTGCCCAGTCTCAGGTATGTCTTTATTAGCAGTGTGAAAATGAACTAATATGGTAAATTAGTACTGGGAGTAGGGTGCTGCTGAGAAGATACCCAAAAATGTGGAATCAACTTTGGAACTGGGTGTCAGACAGATGTTGGAACAGTCTGGAGGGCTCAGAAGAAGAGAGGAAAATGTGGGGAAGTTTGGAACTCCATAGAGACTTTTTGAATGGCTTTGACCAAAATGCTGATAATGATATGGACAATGAAATCCAGGCTGAGGTGGTCTCAGATGGAGATGAGGAACCTGTTGGGAACAGGAGAAACGGTGACTCTTGTTATGTTTTAGCAAACAGACTAGTGGCATTTTGCCCCTACTCTAGAGATTTGTGGAACTTTGAACTTGAAGAGATGATTTAGGGTATCCAGTGGAAGAAATTTCTAGCAGGCAAAGCATTCAAGAGGTTGGTTGCTGTTACTTGGGTGCTGTTAAAGGCATTCAGTTTTAAAGGGGAAACAGAGCATAAAAGTTTGGAAAATTTGCAGCCTGACCATGCAATAGAAAAGAAAATCTATTTTCTGAGGAGAAATTTAAGCCAGCTGCAGAATTTGCATAAGTAATGAGGAGCCCAATGTTAATCCCCAAGACAATGGGGAAAATGTCTCCAGGGCAGGTCAGAAGTCTTCACAACAGCCCCTCCCATCACAGGCCCAGAGGCCTAGGAAGAAAAAGTGGTTTTGTGGGCCTGGCCCACAGTCCTATGCTGTGTGCAGCCTAGGGACTTGGTGCCCTGCATCCCAGCTTCTCCAGCCATGGCTGAAAGGGGCCAATGTAGAGCTTGGGTTGTGGCTTCAGAGGGTGGAAGCCCCAAGCCTTGGCAGCTTCCACGTGGTTGTTGAGCCTGTGAATGCATGGAGTCAAAAATTGGAGTTTGGGAACCTCTGCCTAGATTTCAGAAGTTGTATAGAAAACGCCTGGATGGCCAGGCAGAAGGGTGCTGCAGGGGTGGGGCCCTCATGGAGAACCTCTGCCAGGGCAATGTGAAAGGAAAATGTGGGATTGGAGCACCCACACAGTCCCTACTGGGGCATCACCTAGTGGAGCTGTGAGAAGAGGGCCACTGTGACTCCAGACCCCAGAATGGTAAGATCCACTGACAGCTTACACCAATGCACCTGGAAAAGCTGCAGACACTCAATGCCAGCCCATGAAAGCAGCCAGAGGAGGGCTGTGCCCTTCAAGGCACAGGGTTGAGTTGCCCCAAGACTAGGGAACTCACCTCTTGTACCACCATGACCTTGATGTGAGACACAGAATCAAAGACATCATTTTGGAGCTTTAAGTATTTGACTGTGGCTCAAGCCTGTAATCTCAGCACTTTGGGAGGGCCTAAGACAGGTGGAATCACGAGGTCAGGAGATCGCAACCATCCTGGCTAACACTGTGAAACCCCGTCTCTACTAAAAAATACAAAAAACTAGCCGGGCGAGGTGTCGGGCGCCTGTAGTCCCAGCTACTCGGGAGGCTGTGGCAGGAGAATGGCTTAAACCCGGGAGGCGGAGCTTTCAGTGAGCTGAGATCCAGCCACTGCACTCCAGCCTGGGCGACAGAGCGAGACTCAGTCTCAAAAAAAAAAAAAAAAAAAAAAAAAAAAAAAAAAAGATTTGACTGCCCTGCTGGATTTCAGGTTTGCATGGGAGCCTGTAGCCCCTCTTTTTTGACTAATTTCTCCCATTTGGAATGGCTGTATTTACCAATGCCTGTACCCTCATTGTATCTAGAAAGTAACTAACTTGCTTTTAATTTTACAGGCTTATAGGCAGAAGGGACTTGCTTTGTCTCAGATGAGACTTGGGACACTGTGGACTTTAGAGTTAATGCTGAAATGAGTTAAGACTTTGGGGACTGTTGGGAAGGCATGATTGATTTTGAAATGTGAGGACATGAGATTAGGGTGGGGCTGGGGGAATGATGTGATTTGACTGTGTTCCCACCCAAATCTTATCTTGAATTCTCACGTGTTTGTGGAGGGACACGGTGGGAGGTCCTTAATCCTGGTGGCGGGTCTTTCCCGTGTGCTGTTCTTGTGATAGGAATAAGTCTCATGAGATCTGATGGTTTTAAAAAACAGGAGTTTCCCTGCACATGCTCTTTCTCTTTGTCTGCCACCATCCATGGAAGACGTGACTTGCCCCACCTTTCCTCTGCCATGATTGTGAGGCCTCCCAGTCATGTGGAGCTGTAAGTCCATGAAACCTTTCTCCTGTATAAATACCCAGTCTCTGGTATGTTTTATCAAGCAGCATTAAAATGGGCTAATACACCCTTCATTTCTTTTTCCAGGAACAAGTACTTTCAATTGTTTAGCTATTTCTTAAAGATGTAAACATTTCTTTTCTACAAGGAACATTGGCACCTTCTCCTGTTTGTTAATTTTACATATTTGACCTTCCACTGTGAAGATGAGGACTCCACTTCTTCTTACATGTTGTATTATACACACACATACCCATTCTTCTTCTTTCTCCAGATATCTAATGCAATTAAGCACAATTTACCGTCAATTTTGGCATTTACACCATATAACTAAAACACATTTTTATTTAAGGTGAGCCATATAATTGCATTGGATTAAATTTCCTTCCTGGTGTACCTTTTTGTATTTCTTAGAGTTATAACTGGTTGTATAAAAAGGACTCATCTTTTGACAATGTTACACAAAATATCTTATGGCTGACAATATACGGTTATCTGGGATTGGCTTCAAACTACAGGAAGGGTTCCTGGCT